>NC_073252.2:26348106-26651136 GCF_029289425.2 Pan paniscus | reverse complement strand
GTCTCTTCCTACTCTACTCCATTCTCTTATTCCCTCAAGATGCCCTACAAACATGTGACTGGTCTAAATAAAGTTGAATCTTATTTGCAACCCTTTTTAATATGAATTATTTACCCATTTATGGACTAATTAGTTGACTAACAGCAAAGGTCATGTATTACTATTCATGTAGCAGATCAACCTTAGGCTTTAATTTGACTATCAATTTAAATTCATTTTACATTTACCTACTTTGCATGGTGTTTGTTACTCATAGGTGTCTTATGATGAAACAAAATACATGACTAGGTTGAAACATGAATATTTTACCTGTCATGCAAAGAAACCTCTGTCTACCTATGCTCACAATTTAAAATGGATGCTCTCCTGTCTCAAAGTGAGGAGATGAATCATAAAGAGAAACAGGCACAGAAAACAGAAACTTTAACCATAATCCAGAGTAGACAAAGAAAATACACTGTTTTAAGAGTTTCTCATTAGGCACTGGTAAAATGCTTCTAAAAATTACATGCTATGGATAGGGAAGAGAAGAGATTCAAAAAGAACAGGGGTTTTCTCAAAGACAATGCAATCCCTAAATTAGTAGACAAATATGAACATATAATCGTCTTAGTCCGTTTGTGAAGCTGGGTAATTTATTTTAGAAAGAAGTTTATTGGGCTCACAGTTCTGCACACCGGAAGACTGGGCATCTGGTGAACGGCTCGGGGTGCTTCCACTAATGGCTAATGGGGAGCTAGCAGGCAGAGATCACAGGGCAACAAAGGAAGGAAGAGAGGGAAGGGAGGTGCCAGACTCACACCTCCCATTAGACCCCACCTTAAACATTCAGGATCAAATTTCAACATGCTACTTAGTGGGTCCAAATATCCAAACCACATCACCCATGTTAACGTGGACAATAGATATAAAGCTCATTTCTTCTTTTGTCTTTTTGAAGCAGATTCTCACTTTGTCACCCAAGCTGGAGTAAAGTGGCACAATCCGGCTCACTGCAGCCTCAATTTCCTGGGTTAGAGGGATCACCCCACCTTAGCCTTCCATGTAGCTAGGACCACAGGCGGGCAATACCACATCTAGCTAATTCTTTAATTTTTTGTAATTCTCCCTATGCTGCCCAGGCTAGTCTCAAACTCCTGGACTCAAGCAATCCTCCTGCCTTGGCCACCCAAAACGCTGGGATTACAGGCTTGAGCCACCATGCCTGGCCTGGAGCTTAGTTTCTTAACCTTCACCTTAAGGTATTATTACTTACTCTGAGGCAACCTTCAAAGCAAGCCAACAGAATTTCAGAAACTGATTATTTCCATATCTGACCATGGCCACAATGGAGGTACATGTGAGAACAGAGAGGTATGGCAGGGAGGCTAACAGAAGATGGGCTTTGCAAAAAGTGTTAGGCCAAGTGACAGAGAAAAAATATTCTTAGTGAGAGAACACTACAAAATAGTTACAACAATTACAACAAACCTTGAAGAAATGGTAAACTTTTCTGAAGAAAACCTCATGACATTAAACGGATTCAAGCAAAAGCATGAGGTAATGGCTACTAGTCTGGAGTGTTGTAGGGGAGAAGGTTAAGATTACGTTCTTTAGAAGTCTTCAGGATTCCAGTCTTACCTTTTGGTTAACAGCAGATCAGAATCACTTAGTACAACAGAATATTAAGTCGAATAATATCTCTTTTTTAAAAAAAGCACTTCAGAGCTCAGGCCTACTCTTATCTAAGAAACAGGCACCTCCACTCGACACACTAAGCACTCCTGAAGACCAATGCCTAACTGCATTGCAACTAAGATTTTCAGGCTCTAAATGACAAAATGATTTGAGGCTCTAAAAGCCTCAACAGTACAAGAATAATTGTTCTATGCATTATATAACATCTGATTATTCTATTTGGTTTTTTTTTTTTTGAACTGACAGTCAAGTTATACTTGTGGGCCATATTAAAGGGAGTATTTCAAGAGATTGGGACGTCCTTAAAAGCCAACACTCTATTCCTATCATATACATCCTGAAAGAATGTAATTTTTGTTAAAAAAAAAAAAAAAAAAAAAAAGTGAATCCAGGCTGGGCGTGGTGGCTCACGCTTGTAATCCCAGCATTTTGGGAGGCCAAGGAGGGCGGATCACGTGGTCAAGAGATCAAGACCATCCTGGCTAACACGGTGAAACCCCGTCTCTACTAAAAATACAAAAAAATTAGCCGGGTGTGGTGGCAGGTACCTGTAGTCCCAGCTACTCGGGAGGCTGAAGCAGGAGAATGGCGCGAACCCGGGAAGCGGAGCTTGCAATGAGCAGAGATCGCGCCACTGCACTCCAGCCTGGGCAACAGAGTGAGACTCCATTCTCAACAACAACAACAAAAAATGAATCCATAGTAACACTGAATAGTATATATTATTAACGAGCCTTAATCAAAAGTTTAAACTCTGTGTAGGCAGAACGATGTTTAGAACACTATCTAAAAGATGACCTTCACAACAGGATGCTTTTTCAATATTGCTTAATTTGGAAAATGGGAGTAAGAATAGTGTTTCAAAGATTTTTTTTTTTAAGGAATAAAATCTGCCCAATTTTAAACTCTCTGCACCCCAATGGAGAGAAAAAATGTTACAATATTTCTCATCAAATAAAATAAAAGATACTAAAATTTTCCTAACTTGAATATTCTTTAAAGGAGAAATGGAGGAAAAAAAACATTTTAAAAAGCATTCTCAAGGCAGGGTGTGGTGGCTCTCGCCTGTAATCCCAGCACTTTGGGAGGCCGAGGCAGGCGGATCACTTGAGCTTAGGAGTTCAAGACTAGCCTGGGCCATATGGGGAAATCCTGTCTCTACAAAAAATATAAAAATTAGCCAGGCATGGTTGTGTGCACCTGTAGTCCCTGCTACTCAGGAGGCTGAGGTGGGAGGCTGGCTTGAACCTGGGAGGCGGAGGTTGCAGTCAGCCAAGATCACACCACTGCGCTATAGCCTGGGTGATAAAGCCAGACTCTGTCTCTCAAAACAAAACAAAAAAAAGGCCAGATGGTACGTAAAATTATATTATCAAAGGGGAAAATTTCTGATTTCCAAGTTTGTGCTTAATAAAATAAAATTTTATCACAGATTTGGTCATTGATTTTACATTTCCATTTGCTGTTATACAAATTTTGCTAAATTTGCCTTATTTTAGCTTCAATAATAAACAATATAAATCTGTAGTTTGCTCTCTTTCAGAGATTTAAAAAGAAATAAAACTCACCTGAAGCCAGGCGTGGTGGCTCACACCTGTAATCCCAGCACTTTGGGAAGCCAAGGCAGGCGGATCACTTTAGGTCAGGAGTTCGAGACCAGCCTGGCCAACACGGTGAAACCCCATCTCTTCTAAAAATTAAAAATTAGCTGGGCATGGTGGCAGGCACCTGTACTCTAGCCTGGGTGACAGAGCAAGACTCCGTCTCAAACAAAACAAAACAAAACAAAAAAATAAACAAAACTTACCTTAATTTTCCCAAGAAGATACACTAATCCCTTTCAGAATATTTTAGAATATTTTTCAAGTATAAAAGCTTCTAAGTTTTTAACAGCTTTATTGAGATTTAATTGAAATATAGTAAAATACACTTATTTAAAGTGTGCAATGTGACAAGCTTTGGCATGTGTATATACACCATCACCAAAATCAAAATAAAGGTATTCACAATTGTGAGTTTCCTTTCTGCCTTTTTGTAATCTTTCCTCCTGCCTCCCCCTATCCCCAGGAAACCACTGATCTAGTTTTTGTCAGTACAGATCAGTTTGCATTTTTTATAATTCTATGTAAGTGGAATCATGCAGTACATATTCTTTTTTCCTGATATATTTAGAAAATTGAATATAATTATTTTAAGATCCATCTATGTTGTTGCATGTATCAAGTTCATTCCTTTTTTACTGCTTAATAGAAATTCACTGTAGAATACACTACAATTTGTTGATGCACTCACCTGTTGCTGGATATTGGGGTTATGTATGTGTGACTACTACAACTAAAGCTAACATGAACATTTGTGTTCAGGGCTTTGTATTCAGATGTTTTCATTTTCCTTGATTAAATATGTAGGAATGGAATAACTAGGCCATATGGTAGAGGTTTAACATTTTAAGAAAGTGCTAAATTATTGTCGAAAATTATTGTACCACTTTATATACCCACTGCCAGTGTATGAAAAGTACTAGCTGTTCCCATGATGAGTCCTTTAAATTTCAGACATTTTAACAGGTATACAGTATTAATAGTCTCTAACTGCTAAAAAGTGTATGTGTCCCCCCAAAATTCCTATGTTGAAACCTAATAGGAGGTGGGGCATCTGGGAGGTGATGAGGTCATGAGGACGGAGCCTTCAAGAATAGGATCAGTGCCCTTGTCCCTCCTGCCATGTGAGGACACATAAAGAAGACAGTCATCTATCAACCAGGAAGCATCTCCCAACAGACATCAAACACACTGGTGTCTTAATCTTAGACTTCCCAGCCTCCAGAATTATGAGACATAAATTTGTGGTTTATAAGCCACCCAGTTAATGGTACACTATTATAGCAAACCAGTGGAACTAACACACTCACTGTAGTCTTAATTTGCACTTCCTTAATGGGTATTTGTCATATTCACACATTCTTTGGATTAGTATCTGTTCAGACCATTTCCACCCTTTAAAAATGGATTGTTTCCTTATTATTTACTTTTCAGAGTCCTTTTCATCTTTGTTTTTTATTTTGATGAAGTAAAATTTATCAGTTTCTTCCACAGATTGTGTTTCAGTGTCTAAGAAATGTTAGCCTAATAAACAACATTTTCTCCTATGTTTTCTTCTAAAAGCTGTATACTTTAAAGTTTTACATTTAGGTCTACATTGAGCTATTTTTTTAATATGGTACTATGTATAGACTGTAGTTACTTTGTGTGTGGGGGGTGGGTTGAAGGAGGAATGGATATCCAATTGTTCTACAATCAACTGTTAGAAAAGACTACCATTTAAAAAAAAATCTAGCTAAATTGCCTTTGCACCTTGACTGGAAAGTAACTGACCACATATCTGAAGAACTATTTCTGGCCACTATTCTGTCACAATGGTCTACTTAGCTATCTTTATGCCAATACAATACTTTAAATTACCATAGCTTTATAGTAAGCTTTGAAACCAGGCAGTGTAAGTTCTTTTTTCTTTTTTTCAAGGTTATTTGCATTTCTATATAAATTTTAGAAACAGCTTGTCAACTGTTACAAAAAAGCCTGCTGAGATTTTGACTGTGATTGTGTTGAATCCACAGGATCAATTTGAGAAGAACTGACATTTTAACCATATATATATTTATTTGAGACAGGGTCTCGCTCTGTCATCTAGGCTGGAGTGCAGGGGCACAAACATGGATTACAGCAGCCTTAACCTCCTGGGCTCAGGCAATCCTCCTGCCTCAGCTTCCCAATGTAGCTGGGACCACAGACACATGCCAACATGCCCAGCTAATTTTTTTTATTATTTGTAGAGACAAGGTCTCACTTGGTTGCCCAAGCTGGTTTCAAACTCCTAGCCTTAAGTGATCCTCACACCTTGGCCTTTCAATGTGCTGGGATTATAGGCGTGAATCATCACACCCAGCCCATTTCAACAATATTAGGTCTTCTACCTGAAGAACATTTAATTAGGACTTCAAGTTCTCCCAGTAACGTTTGGTAGTCTTCAGTGTAGAGTTTTTGCACCTTTTGTCAGACTTTTCCTGACATATATTTTTATACTACTGTGTAAATTGTATTGCTTTCAAATTCCAATTTCCCATTGTTCATCAGTATACAGAAATACAATTTAGTTGTGTATGTTAATCATGTATCCTAATACCTTGCTAAACTCACTTATCAGTTCTAGTAGCAAGATTCCACAGAATTTTCTATACATATGATCATATCTGCAAATAAAGACAGTTTCACTTCTTTCTTTCCCATCAAGACGTCTTTCATTTCTTTTTCTGGCCTTATAGTACCTCAAAATACAATGTTAAATGAAATCTGTGAAAGCAGACATCCTTGTGTTGTTCCTGATGTTAGAGGAAAAACATTCAGTGTTTCACCAATCAGCATGTTGTTAAATGTAGTTTTTTCACAGGCACCCTATGATGAGGAAATTCTCTTTTATTCCAAGTTTGCTGAGAATTTCTATTAAAAATGGATGTCAAAAGCTTTTTCTAAATCCCGAGATAACGATATGATTTTCCTTTTTTGTTCTATTAATATACTGAATTACATGAACTGTTTTCCATTCCTGAGATAAAGCTCACTAGGTCAAGATGTATCATCCCCTCAATATATTGTTGGATTCCATTTGAAAATTTGTTAAGACTTTTTATAACTATGTTCACAAGGGATACTGGACAGTAATTTCATTTTCTTGTAATGTCTTGCCTACTTTTCGCAACAGGGTAATGCTATGCTCACAGAATGAACTGAGAAGTATGTCCTGCTCTCCAATTTTCTGAAAGAGTATGTATGGAATTGAGATAATTTTTTTCTTAAATATACAGTAGAATTCAACAGTGAAGCCATCTGGGCCTGCAGTTTTGTCAGAAGGTTTACAAGTTCAAGTTACCTGTTTCTTCTTGAGTAAGCTTTGGTAGTTTGCTAGTTTCAAGAAATTGTGTGCATTTCTTCAAAAGTTGAATATTATTGGCAAAAAGTTAATTATAATATTCGCTTATTATCCTTCAAACATCTGTGACTCTATAGTGATGTCACCTTTCTTGTTCTTGATATTGGTAATTTGTACAGAATCGGATTTCTATCTAGTATGATCATCCTTCTGCTTGAAGAATTTTAACACTGTAGCTAAGGCCTATTTGCAATAAATTCTTTCAATTTTTAATATGCCTAAAACGGTATATATCTACTGGGTATAGAATTCTAGGTTGACAAGTATAGGTCCCCCTTGAGCACTTCAAAGCACTTGCTCTGTCTTATCCATAGCAAGGTTTCAGATGAAAAACCTGTTGTCATCCTCTCTTTGTTCCTCTGTGCATAATTTGTCTTTGGTTTTCTGTTGTTTTTTTCTTTATCACTGACTTTAATCAATTTGATTATAAAGTGCTTCTGGGTGGTTTCTGTACTCATGATTAACTGATTTTTTTTTTAGATGGGGTCTCATTCTGTCACCCAGGCTGGAGTGCAGTGGTGTGATCTCAGCTCACTGCAACCTCTGTCTCCTGGGCTCAAGTGATCCTCCCATCTCAGTCTCCCAAGAAGCTGGGACTACAGGCACGTGCCACAACTCCCGGCTAACTTTTTTTTTCTAACTTTCTGGTACAGACACGGTTTCGCCATGTTGCCCATGCTGATCTTGAACTCCTAAGCTCAAGAGATCTGCCCGCCTCAGCTTCCCAAAGTACTGGGATTACAGGCGTGAACCACAGCACCCAGCTTTGATCTGTGGTTTTACAGTTTTCACTAATTTTCCAGTTAGAACATTTTTGCCATTATTTCTTCATATATTGTTTTATTCATACTCTTCCTACGATGACTAACTACATATATATGAGGTCACCTGACAATAAAACATGGCTCACTAATGCTCACCACTTTTTTCAGACTTCATTTTAGATAGTATCTATTGCTATGTCTTCATGTTTACTAATCTCCTCTTTGTCCATTCTGAAATTAATCCCAAGTGTACTTTTCCACCTTAAATATTAAACTTTTCATCTTTAGAGATTTAATTTGAGAGAGAGAGAGAGAGTGTGTGTGTGTGTGTGTGTGTGTGTGTGTGTGTGTGTGTGTAATCTTCTATGTCTCTATTTAACCTCTCCTCTAGCTCAGGTTCTACTAATTACAGTCTGTAGGCCAAATCCTACCCACCACCCATTTTACAAATAAAGCTATACTTCACTGTACAGACACTCTAATTGTTTACACATGGTCTATTGCTGCTTTTGTGCTACAACAGAAGGGAGTAGTATGATGGAGGTTATATGGGCAACAAAACCTAAAATATGTACCATCTGACTCTTTAAAGAAAAAGTTTCCCAGCTCTTGATCTTGACATCTTGGACATATAGAACACAAATATAATAACTGTTTTAGGCTGGGCACCGTGGATCACACCTGTAATCCCAGCATTTTGGGAGGCCAAGGAAGCAGGAGGATTGTTTGAAGCCAAGAGTTCAAGATGAGCCTGGGCAACATAGTGAGACCCTGTCTCTACAAAAAAACAAAAAAAATTTACTGTTTTAATGTTCTTATCTAATAATTCTATCATCTGTGTCATTTCTGGGTTGGTTTTGATTCACTGATTTTTCTTGTTATGGATATTTTCTTGCTCCTTTGTATGACTGGTATATTTTGATTTTGCCTTTCTGAGGGAGTGCTGGATATTTTTCTATTCCTGTATTCTTGAGCTTTGTTCTGGTACACAATTAAGTTTGTTCCCTTCAATCCTTCTTTAAGTTTGCCAGTGAAAACAGAGCATCATGCCTGGACCCAATTTTATATCACTACTGAAACAAAACCCTTCTGAGCACTCTAGCGAATGCCCCATAAATTATGAGATTTTTCCACTCTGGCTACTGTTAACAGGCACAATTCATAGCCCTAAGTGAACTTTAGAAATTGTTTCCTCTGATTTTTTGGGATATTTTTCCCCAATCCCCACCACGGAGTAGTTTTCTTACACACGCATGCTGATCAATATGCAGCTGAAGACTGAAAGGAAACCTCTGTAGATCTCTGGACCTCTTTATACAGTTAATTCCTCTCCACTTTGCAGCCCTGCTAACTGTCTTGCCCTCTGTGGACTCCCAGTTTCTCAGGAATCACTTATCCTTCTATACCTGATGTTCAATACCTGGAAAACGGTTTTTACATATTTTGTCCAGGTTTTTGTCCTTCTACATTTATTAGGCGACATGCATCTGTAAGGAAAAGTTATCCTCTTTGCCCCATTTATTAATTATAAATGACTTTTATTTATATAAATAATATTTATTCTGAGATTAATTATCTCAGTATAGACTTCAAAGCTGTTGTTTTATTATACAGGTTTTAATCCATTACTATCATTATTTACCTTGATAACCAAAGTGTCCCAGATTTCCCCTTCAAACTGTCCTTTGTATCCTTCTGTAGGTCCCCATCGTTCTTTAAGTGTAACAGCTTTTTTAAATAATAGCAATAATTTGGAAATAACCTAAATGGTCATCAATGTGAAATATTAAAAGTGGTATGAAAGCTATGAAAAACCATGGAGCCATTAAGGGGAAATATCAAGGTAGAAGATGTACTGTTAAGTGGCGTGAAAAGGTGTAGAACAATGATAGAGTGTGATCTCAGTTGAGTTTATGAAGAAAAAGGACAGACACATACATACATATACATACATATATATATATATATATATATATATCTCATTTTCTTGAAAGACACCAAAAATAAACTGCTAAAAACGCAAGGTTTACACTGACTCTAGGACATGGCCATAGAACTAGGTCTCTTTATTTTACAATTCTGGCTGCTGGAAATTTTAAAAATCATTTTTAAGACCAATACTTTCAACATTCATAATTAAAATGTATATTGTACAACTTATACTCATTAAAAATAGATAAAACGTGTGTTTTCTTAAAATGGGTAAAAACTGTTTTCCTTAAAATTCTTTCCTAAAAGCATTTACTTTCAAATCTTACCTGCAATCAACAAATTGTGATGGGCTAACCATAGCTAGATATAGAAAGCTACCTGCACTGCCGTCCATGTTGTATTCACTACATAAGACTCAAGACTAATTCTAAGAAAGGTTTCATTTTCCCTTTTCAACTATATCCTTTTGTTCCTGTTTTTGGTGAGGGAGGGGAGGAGAGATGAGGGAAAGGAAGTTTGAGAATAAGTTTATGCTCTAGACAGTAATATTTGAATGACTTTAAGGGTACCTATTAATATAATATCTAAAACAATAGGATTTATACTTTCATAAAATGTATGTGTAAAAAGCTGACTAATATAATACTCACCTAGTAAGTCGTTTAGGTGGAGGCCGCTCACCAAATTTCCTGGAAAAAAAAAATAAAGAAAATAAAGTTAAGTAAGCTTTATGATACACTCTACAGAAAGCTTTTCAGGCATCATAAAATCTCCTTTATGACTTATACTTCAATCTCACTGAAGAACATGAAGACAGAAATCCTCTGGTAAGCATCTGTATCCCAAAATTACAAAACACACATTTAAACATGCAAACAACATGCCCTAAGTAAGCCTTACAAATGCACTCTGAACAAGTAACACACAGATTAGATGGGGAGGACAGGTATCTTTTAGAGATGACTTACCAATAAACAGCTAGCCAAAGACCCTCACAAAGTTTATCATGTGTCAGGCACTATGCTATACATTCGTTATATACCCTATGTAATCATTATAAAATAATTCTATTAGCCTGGTGTTGTGGTACTTGTCTGTAGTTGCAGCTACTCAGGAGGCTGAAGTGGGACAAGAGACTGAGCCCAAGGGTTCAAGGGTGCAGTGAGTCATGATCGTGCCACTGCACTCCAGCCTGGGTGACACAGCAAGACTCTGTCTCAAAAAAATAAAATAAAAAAATAAATAAATAATATATTTTAAAAAAAGAAAAGAAAAAGAAAAAGAAAATTCTAGTGGGTATACATAGGCTTCATTTTAAAAATGTAAAAAGCAACAAGCCCAATGTCACAAAGTAATTAAGCATTAGGCAGAGATGAGACTTCCCAGATTTTAACTATTTAATTTGCCTATTTTTAAAATGGCCTAACATAGAAGCATTTCAACCGGTTGCGAGAGGGCAAAGAGAAAAGCAAGAGCAAAGGCAAGAAAGCACAATTCAGGCTGGAACTGGAGTACAACATGGCAGTTAAGAGGAAGACTCTAGAGTAAGATTGGCTGGGTTCAAATCCATGATTCCATATTTACTTGCTGTGTAACCCTGAAGTTACTTGACTTTCTAGACCTGTTTCCTCATCTGTAAAAAGGACACAGTGACTGTGCTTACCTCAAAGAGTTGTTGAGGGAATTAAACATATTAATTAATATACAGAAAACACATAAGGCTGGGCGCAGTGGCTCACACCTGTAATCCCAGTACTTTGGGAGGCCAAGGCAGGCAGATCACCTGAGGTCAGGAGTTCGAGACCAGTCTGGCCAACATGGTGAAACCCTGCCTCTACTAAAAATACAAAAATTAGCCGGGTGTGGTGGCACGTGCCTGTAATCCCAGCTACTTGGGAGGCTGAGGCAGGAGAATCGCTTGAACCCAGGAGGCAGTGGTTGCAGTGAGCCAAGATCACGCCACTGCACTCCAGCATGAGAGACAGAGCAGGACTCCATCAAAAAGAGGAAAGAGGAGAGGAAAGGAAAGGGGGTAGGAAAGGAAAGGGGGGAGGTGAGGAGAGGGGAGGAGAGAGGAGAGGGGAGGAGAGGGGAGAGGGGAGGGGAGAGGGGAAGAGAGAGGGGAGGGGAGAGGGGAGGGGAGGGGAGGGGAGAGGGGAGGGGAGAGGGGAGGGGAGAGGGGAGGGGAGAGGGGAGGGGAGAGGGGAGGGGAGAGGGGAGGGGAGAGGGGAGGGGAGAGGGGAGGGGAGAGGGGAGAGGCGGGAGGGGAGAGGGGAGAGGCAAGAGGGGAGAGGCAAGAGGCGGGAGGGGAGAGGCAAGAGGCGGGAGGGGAGAGGCAAGAGGCGGGAGGGGAGAGGCGAGAGGGGAGGGGGAGAGGGGAGGGGAGGGGAGGGGAGAGGGGAGGGGAGAGGGGAGGGGAGAGGGGAGAGGCGGGAGGGGAGAGGGGAGAGGCAAGAGGGGAGAGGGGAGAGGCAAGAGGCGGGAGGGGAGAGGCAAGAGGCGGGAGGGGAGAGGCAAGAGGCGGGAGGGGAGAGGCAAGAGGCGGGAGGGGAGAGGCGAGAGGGGAGGGGGAGAGGGGAGAGGGGAGAGAAGAGAGGAGGAGAGGGAATAGTGCCTGAAACACAGTAAATACTCAATAATAGCTAGTAATTATTATCGTTTTTAGCTATAAGTAGTTAAGCCAAAATAACTAAAGGAACTAAATACGATTTTAATAGAGATAAATAAGTATATGAAGAATAAACTGTGGTTTCTATGTGATAACCTGTTATTTCCTCTGAAATAGGAAGTGTAAACTTCTGAGACAGTGAAGACACAGCACTTGAAAAAGACCTTGAAGCAAGACTACAATTATAAACAGTTAAGTAACTTGTTCATAAACACAGTTATAGGATATGAAGTCTTATTTGACTTAAAGATTTCTCTACTGTATTTGTAATGTTCCACAAGATTATTAACTTTGATGATAAAAGTCATAGGATCCCATTTAGTTCATTTTGTTCATTTGTCCTAAGATACTGTTTATGAATTGATAATTCACAAGCAATTAAGTATCTGTGACTGGAATATTTTAGTATTTTCATTAAACCTAAAATATTGAAAAATGGCTTTAATTGAAATAGCACAAAAAATGGGCAAATAACCCAAGTTTTTGAAAGAAGATGTATAATTAGTTCTGTTTGATTTTATCCCACATGATATTCAATTTCTAAAATCAAGAAACAAGGCAAGGCATGGTAGCTCATGCCTGTAATCCTAGCACTTTGGGAGCCCAAGGTGGGTGGATTGTTTTGATTGCAGGAATTTGAGACATGGTGAAACCCTGTCTCTACAAAAAGTACAAAAATTAGCCCGGCATGGTGGCGTGAGCCCCTAATCCCAGGTACTCAGGAGGCTGAGGTAGGAGGATCACTTGAGTCCAGGAATTCGAGGCTGCAGTGAGCTGAGATCGCACCAGTCCACTCTAGCCTGGATGACAGAGCAAGACCCTGTCTCAAAAACAAAGAAAGAAACAAAACACAATGTTTTACTGGTAACATCAGCAAAGTAGCTGAGGAACACAGATTTCAAAACACTGAACTACTGATCAACCCACGAATTCCAGCTATGGAATTAAATGCAAAAATCTGAATCTTTTTCCACAAAACAATTTTTTACACTGATTAAATGTACCACTGTAGCATACGATTACAATAAAACTTCATTAAAGGTTATATATAGAATAGTGTACAAAAGCCAAAAAGTTTAAGATACTCTTTAAAATACTTCTTTAGATATAGATATTTATACATATGTGAATATGCAGTATTATACTTTATAAAGAGAGGCAAAGTGAGGTATGACCAAATTCTACCTAAGGCTTAAAATGGTAAAAATTTTAGAGACACACAGTTAACAAATGAGATAAAGCATTTTAATGATGCTGCCACCCATCATACCAGCTACAAATACTAAATATGTAACCAGCAAGTGCCCTCTGGGATGTATGCAACACAGGCTCTAACACAGGTTTAATTACATGGCTAGTAAGAGATTCATCGCACTCAAAATTCAACTGTAAATTTTGCTCCTTGATGCTCTGAAATTCTGTCAATATTAGATTAACAAGTAAATATTAATTAAAATATCTAAGTCCTTTTTTGGAAATGCCCATTAGATCAAGTCAACAATTACAAAACACGCCTGTGCAACAACACTCCTGCCCCACAGAAAATATGTGCAAAAGAGCTCAATATATTTGCCTGTTGAGTCTGGACAGTATTTTACACAAAATGATACATCCTTCTAGGTGCCATCCTAAGGCTAGAAATCTCATAAATGTTACTAAGATCAAATTGCTTCTTCTGTATATAATAAGACATTTCTATTAATTGCATGCAATCCTGATCTTTCTAATGCATATGCAATCACATTCCTATTTATCTCATTAAAACTAATGGTTACTGTATATATTGGAGTATGGAAAGAATAAGAAAATTAGTTTTCTGAAAAAAACTCAAAAGGAATGAGGCAGGTTGACAATGCATAATTTTAGCTGGGCGCAAGAGCTCACGCCTGTAATCTCAACACTTTGGGAGGCCAAGGTGGGTGGACTGCTTGAGCACAGGAGTTCAAGACCAGCCTGGATAACATAGCAAAACCCCGTCTCATCTAAAAATACAAAAAATAGCTGGGTGTAGCAGCTGGAGTCTGTAGTCCTAGCTACTTGAAGGCTAAAGTGAGACGATTACCTGAGCCTGGGAATGGAGGCTGCAGTGAGTTGTGACTGAGCCACTGCACTCCAGCCTGGGCAACAGGATTGAGACCCTATCTCAAACACAACAAAATAAAACAAAAAAAGACAATACATAATTCCGAGGTCACAATCAAACTAAATTCTAATTACTTAATAAATCTCCATAGGGATACACATTAAAAACTGTCAAGTTATGCTAAGGTACTACATGCATCCTGCACTTACCAAAGTCCACTTCCACTACTAATTTGATTAAACAAAATTCATAATGTGGTATTTATTTTATGCAACCAAAATAATCATTTCTCAGCAGAATGACAGCAGTCAGCTATCAATTACTCACAGCTTGATTATAATTTAATGAATTATAAATCAATAACTGATTATACTGTCTCTCCATCTTGAAGTAGGGACACTGGGAAAGAAGGTACACATTTTTTATCTTTATTTGCACTCTATTTTAAAAATAAGGTGTCTACTGACATAATCTTGTTGAGAATCAAACCAGAAATAAGTTGGACCAATCATGTATAGGCAATTATTATGTAAAACATTTTTGATAATAGGTATATGGTGTATTTAACAATGGGAAAAAAATCAATCCTTACGTGTCTAGGGGCCCTTTTAACTCCATGAAATGAGTTAATTCCTCATTGTAACAAAGAATCGCTGCTACTACCCAACTTATCTTTTTGCTAAGTATAGACTGTCAATATCTCACTTGCATGAGTAGGATTCTCAAATTTTCTGCATACTATATAAAATCTAGTTTTAATTAAATGTAATAATCCTGGCATACATTTAAAGGAAAAAAGTTATGATTCTGGGCTTTAATAACAACAACAACAACAAAAACAAAGCAAAAATGAACCAGGATATAGTTGATTTGTAAAATGCCCTTTCCTTCTTGCTCTATGTTCTGTATACTTTTCCCTCAGGCTGACAGTGGGAACAAAGAAAACATCTGCTTACCATCACCACCCAGTAAGGCTCATATAATACCATGGCTCAAGAAAATTTACATTCTTCACCATATATATGTCATAAGTAAAATTTAAAACTAGCAAATTCATTTTACTTTAATTTCACTAGCTTTCCTCTTCTAAGAAAACAATGATTTTATATTCAAAGTAAGAACAGCTGGGGAAAATGCTAGTTAGTGTAGGTAAATCTGATTTCATACACCTGGAAGTATGAGATTTTTTTTAAAGCTGCAATCTATCGTTAAACATGGTGCTTCCTACCTGTAAATAGTATTGAGGTTCCCACATATCCTCCAATCCATTAGAATTTTCAAGTAAGTAAAAAACCTGCATACACATTAATATATATACTTCTGTTTTGCTCACAGAGGAGGTATTGTTTTCTCCCAAACCACATACATTTGCTTCTATATACTTCCTTAAATAGGTGAATATGACCATAAATGTACTGAGGACAAATGTGATAAAAGTTATCAAAACTACACCATCTTAACACCTTTTCTGGCTAACAGATGCTTCACATAGGAAAACCAACTCAAAAATCACAAAAAGAAGGAAAAAAAAAAACAAGAAAAAACTTTTTTGAATACAGAAAAATATAGTAATTACACTGCTACCAAAAAAAAAAAAAAAAAACCAAAAAGCAAAAATCTAATCTATCTAGAATGCTGTCTAGTAACAGCAGTAGAACTTTGATTCGAAAAACATAGCTGGCTGAAAAAACAAGCTCACAGGGACACCCTACTTGCCCTTGGGTTGTGAAACTAGAAGTAATTTATTTTTCTCTATTTCACAAATCTTCTATTTAACACAGAAAATGAGATAAAATAATGGGATTAAAACTAAATAAGACAAGAAACACGGTGAAGTATGTGCTGGAGAGAAGTTTTAAAAAAGCATCAACAATCCAAACTCATAATTAAACTAAACTTTACACCAATCTGCTGTAAACAGTATATAAATTTTAGGCAGCTCAAAAGTACTGGGATTTCTGAACCATGAAGCAGCATTTGATTGGAGAAAAAATAGGCCACCTGATCCATACCCCCAAGGCAAATATGAACCAGAAGAAGAAAACAAATAGGTGATATACATTATTACTATATTCTATGATAACAAATAGTATGAAAAGTTAAATGATACTAAGAAGCTGCTTAGTAATTTACACACACACACACACAAAAACATAACAGGCTCATTAGTAAGACTACTTTTGCTCCCTGTGTCCAGATTTGTTCATTCACCAAATAGTATTGAGCACCTCTAGTAGGGGGACAATTATAGGTAGCTGGTATACATCAATGAACAAGACACACAAATCTATCTCCTTATGGACCTAATATGCTATTACAACAAATGAACAATGATGTATCTTCACAGATGTTCATCTATATAATTTATAAAAACAAAACATTCAGAAACTACTTAAATATTGTACCTATTGAATATGATTGAAGAGGTTAATATTTGAAAATACATTATTAAATAAATATGTAATTTTACTTTTAAAAGTTTACTCATTCTCCACCCACAGGTGCAGAAAATAGTTTAAGTCACACAAGAAGAATAAGACACTATGTCAGCCTTTGTCCTATTTCAATTTCTAGTTTCGAACCTGCTCTTACCTTAAAAACCACATTTAATGGCAATGCTGCTCGAAACTTGGCTAGGTATAACCAGTTGTCCTTGGCCACTAACAAAGGTGATCAAAGCAAGATGTGTTCTGGACAATCTCATCTATTAAACATGTTTTTAATGAAGAAACATCCTATAAGATGTTTCTTTCTTAGGCACTATGGCTCACACCTGTAATTGCAGCACTTTGGGAGGCCAAGTCAGGAGAATCACTTGAAGCCAAGAGTTCAAGACCAGCCTTGGGCAATAAAGCAAGACCCCCATCTCTACAAAAATATTAAAAATTAGGCAGGTGTGGTGGTTGATACGGTTTGGCTCTGTGTTCTTACCCAAATCTCTTGAATTGTAATCCCCATAATCCCCACGTGTCGAGGGAGGAACCTGGTAGCAGGTGATCATGGAGGCGGTTTCCCCCATGCTGTTCTCATGATAGTGAGTGGGTTCTCATGAGATCTGATGATTTCATGTGTTTGACTGTTCCTTCTCCACACATGCTCTTTTTCCTGCAGCTTTGTGAAGAAGGTACTTGTCTCTCCTTTGCCTTCTGTCATGCTTGTAAGTTTCCTGAGGCCTCCCCAGCCATGCAGAACTGAGGCAATTAAACCTCTTTTCTTTATACATTATTCAGTCTCAAGCAGTTCTTTATAGCAGTGTGAGAACAAACTAATACAGTGTTGCACGCCTGTGGTCCTAGCTACTTAGGAGGCTGAGGCAGGAGGACTGCTTGAGAGGCGGGAGGATTGCTTGAGCCCAGGAGTACCAGGCTGCAGTGAGCTATGATCCCACCACTGTACTCCAGCCTGGGCAACAGAGTGAGACCTGGTGGCAAACAAAAACAAAAACAAAAAAACCCACATCCTATGGGGTAGATTTCAAAGACATGCCATGCAACTGGCCACTACAGGTGAAGAAATGTACTTCCTTCTCATTATGTTTGCTGTACAGAAACATCTGAAAAGCACCATTTTCTTATTTTATTTATTTATTTTATTGAGACGGAGAGTCTCACTCCGTCGCCCATGCTAGAGTGCAGTGGCACAATCTTGGCTCACTGCAACCTCCGCCTCCTGGGTTCAAGCAATTCTCCTGCCTCAGCCTCTCGAGTAGCTGGGATTACAGGCACCCACCATTATGCCCAGCTAATTTTTGTATTTTTGTAGAGATAGGGTTTCACCATATTTGCCAGGCTGGTCTTGAACTCCTGACCTCAGGTGATCCACCTGCCTCAGCCTCCCAAAGTACTGGGATTACAGGCCTGAGCCACCACACTCAGCCTCATTTACTTAATTTTTAAAAGTCCTTTTATTCTACCTTTTTCAATTAAAAAACAAACAAACACCAATGAACTTCTCTTTATAACATTCTGCCAGCAGTTTATGTAAAGAAGCAGGAAGAATGAAAAGATCTAAATGAGGGTAACTAACAGCATCAACTGCAGCCACCCTCAGCATCTGGATTTTTAGGTACCTCCAATATTGTTTCCAGATTTGGTTAATGTCTTTCCAAATATCCATACCTGGAGAGGGATTCCCCTGGGTTAAATCTCTAACACAAGCCCCACTACCCAGACAGCACAAGTAAGCTGTGAGAATACGGGTCTCCATTAACATCTCATATGAAAGCCTTAAATGAAAAGTATGGCCTCAAAAAGAATTTTTTTAAATCTATGGCCTCAAAAAAAGAGAGGCAATCAGACTCTGGGGCAAACTACTCCAATTTCATATATCAAGACTGAATGAGACAAACTGACATCAAATGCCTCCTGATATGGTACATTAAGAAGAATACACCATCACTTCTCTCATACTCTATTACTGCCAAAAACACAGAACCAGAATCTAAACATAAGGAACAAGCCAAATTGAGGAACAAATCCCAACTGTGGAACAGTTGACAAAATGAAACAAAAAACTGAGGAACTGGCCCAGATTAAAGGAGACTAAGGACACACAGCAAAAAGTCACCCAGTTAGTAACATCAACTTCGAAAGAAAAATGAGATCTACATTTCTCATCTCCCCTTCCGCAGTGTATACATAAAACCCACACACCCTACACGTGATTATTAGTGATAATGGGCAGCAGCAAAGATTGTATTTTGCTTTAAAATGCATTATATAATTTGACAAAGAAGTTTTGTTTTGTCTTACCAATTAAGTTTGGCTTAGGTAAACTACAAGACACAAGATAAAATTGCATTCTCTACACATCAACTGATGACCACTCAAGCACCAACTCTAGAATACAAGTGGCTTAAAATAAAAACAGAGAAAGGCAGATAAGTAAAGAATTTACAGAAAAAAATGTCTCAGTAAGCAAATTTCACTAGGGAAACCATTTTAGAAAATATATGCCTGACTCAAACAAAGAATCACATCAAACCTAAGGGTTTTCCACAAAGAGAAATACAATGAAACTTTAAAGAGGTTCCAAGTGTTTATTCAGTTGTTACTAATAACTCCTTCAGACGCCTCACTTCATCTTATGAACTGCCTTTAAAATGGCACACATGCCTTTATGAATTTCAGTCACAGTTCCCTGATGATTTTGTCTGCCTTCTAGTTTGGCCACTGGAAAAAGTAAGATAAATCTTTGGGAGAGGGAAAGCAGTGTTCAAGACCTGAAAAGTGTCACTTGATGAGAGCACACACAAAGTTTATCATACAGGCTAAGGGCATGGACTCAGGAACTAGGTTGCTTAAATTGAAATCCTGGCTTTATTGCAAACTAGCGGTGTGACCTGGAGCAAGAAATTTACTCAAACTCTCTGTGCTTCAGTTTCTTCAATGGAAAACACAGATAAATGTACTTCTAATCAAAAAGGTTCATATATGTAAAGCACTATAATAGTGTCCAGCACTGAGTAAGCCCACTACTACTCTTTCAAGGCTGGATTACTGAATGATACCTAATCTAATGAATACTGTGAAACCGAAATGGTCCCTTCAAAACAAGTATATATTTATACTGCCTTAAAAATACATACAATCAAATATCGATACAGGATTTTATAAAGAACTCCTAAGCTCAACAACAAAGAAACTTAGTTCATAAATAAGCAAAGGAATAGACATTTCTCTAAGGAAGATACACAAGTGGCCAATAAGCACATGAAAAGATGCTCAACCTCATTAATTAGGGAAATGCAAATCAAAACCATGAGATACCACTTCATACCCATTAGGATGGCTCTGATTTAAAACAAAAAACAACAATAACAATAAAGTAACAAGGGTTGGCAAGGATATGGGGAAAAGTGGAACCTTTCATATATAGCTAGTGAGAATGTAAAATGGTACAGCCACTATGGAAAACAGTATGGTTCCTCAAAATACTAAACACAGAATTGCCATATGATCCATCAGTTCCACTCCTGAGCATATACTCAGAAAAAACAGAAGCTGGAATTAAAAGACAGCTGTACACTAATATTCATAGTACCATTATTCACAATAGCCAAAAGGTGGAAAACAACTCAAATGTACACTGACAATGAACAAATGGATAACAAAAATGTGGTACATACATACATATGATGGGATATGATTCAGCCTGAAAAGGAAATTCTGATACGTTACAACACAACATGAATAAACCTTGAAGACATGCTAAGCGAAATAAGCCAAACACAAAAGGACAAATATTATATGATTCCACTTATATGAGGTACCTAGAGTAGTCAAATTCATGGAGACAGAAAAATTGGTGGCTACCAGGGACCTGGGGGAGAAGGGAGAATGGAGAGTTATTGTTAAATGAGCACAGAGTTTCAGTTTGGGAGGATGAAAATTTCTGGAGATGGATGGTGGTGATGGTTAAGTACATTCACAACATCAATGTACTTAATGTCACTGGACTGCAAACTTAAAATTGGTTAAAATGGTTAATTTTACATTATGTATATTTTACCACAAAAAAATATATTTAGTTTGTCCTTAAACTATGGCTTAGAGAGGGATAACTAAGCTCAGCTGTGAAGGGTCCTATGTTAGTGCCAGGTCAGGTGGCTCCAGCTGCCCAGTAACAGAAAAAACAGACAAGTAGTTGTCAAAACTAGCAATAAAAAGGAACCTGAGGAGTATATGTATGAATATAAATGGTTCCTATTACCATCAAGGTAAGGATACAAAAGGAGAGAGAAGCATAGTGAAGTCTGTTCTAGAATCCACGCCTCCCTAGGAAGGGCGGCCAGAGAGCACGCAGCAAGCATCCCTTTCCCCTGGCTTGCTACATGATGGGCTTCGTGCCTGCTTTGTGTGCGTCCCAACAAAGACTGATGGGGACTGAACATCTTCCATGGAAAATCCACAATGTGATTATGGAAAACTGGCTTGTACATAGAAGACGTCACACAGTTTTTTCTTCCTTGCATTTTCTCTCTTATTTCTCACCCTCACTTCAAATTGTTTAAGTAGTGAAATTCTTTTGCCTATTTCACCTAAAACTGAGATGAAGAGGAATGAGGGAGAATGGTAATAATTAACTGTTCTCCTAGATTCTGGTTCCTTTTCCCTTTCACTATTCAACACACATGTAAGTGCCCATTAGGTGTTAGGTACCACACTAGACACTTGGAACAGATAGCAGCAAATAAGAAACACTGTCTCTATCCATATGAAGTACATTACAATAGCAGCTACTGGAGGGCAGGCATTATATTACATACTTTGCATGCGTATCTCACATCATACCCACATTATTCTTTTTTTTTTTTTTTTTTTTTTTGAGACAGGGTCTCCCTCTGTCGCCCAGGCGGGAGGGCAGTGACGTGATCTCGGCTCACTGCAACCTCCACAGGCTGAAGTGATCCTACTCCCCAGTAGCTAGGACCACAGGTGCGAGCCACCATGGCCACCTAATTTTTGTATTTTTTTGTAGAAACAGGGTTTCACCATATTGCCCAGGCTAGTCTCAAACTCCTGAGCTCCAGTGATCCCCCTGCCTCAGCCTCCCAAAGTGCTGGGATTACATGCATGAGCCACCGTGCCCAGCCCTCACATCAATCTTACCAGGTAGTTATTATTATCCTCATCATACAGATGAGGAAACCAGCTTAGAAACTACCTTGCGCAAGTTCATATACTGGTAAATTCAGTTCAAAATGTTAACTAGATTATAATGTTCATGATTTTCCACGTACTCTGCATTAGGACAGAATTTAATTGCATTTCAATTATGGACACTATGTTGTGAAAAGAGTGCCAGGGGCCGGGCACACTGGCTCACGCCTGTAATCCCAGCACTTTGGGAGGCAGGTGGATCACTAGGTCAAGGGATCGACACCATCCTGGCCAACATGGTGAAACCTTGTCTCTACTAAAAATACAAAAATTAGCTGGGCATGGTGGTGCGCACCTGTAGTCCCAGCTACTCGGGAGGCTGAGGCAGGAGAATTGCTTGAACCCTGGGGGATGGAGGTTGCAGTGAGCCGAAATGGTGCCACTGCACTCCAGCCTGGTGACAGAGCGAGACTCCATCTCGGAAAAAAAAAAGAAAAGGGTGACCGGATATGAATTTTTATGACAGAATTGTAAAGTGCACTAACTGACCTAAAACCTTCTATGATATAGCACTGATTTAGTGTGAGTGAGGGAGGCAACAAAAAATCTGAAAGGAAACTTTCTTTCATTACCTTCCCAAACCTTCAGTACTGACTAAATTTTGGAAGGGTAAAGAGTAAATTTTTCCTTGATTACTAGAAGTAAGAAAATGTTTTCTAAAGCTGTAAACATGGCAGAGCATGGTGGCTCACGCCTGTAATCCTAACACTTTGGAAGGCCGAGGCGAGTGGATCACCTGAGGTCAGGAGTTTGAGACCAGCCTGGCCAACATGATGAAACTCCGTCTCTACTAAAAATACAAAAATTAACTGGACATGGTGGTGTGCGCCTGTAAGCCGGTGGCGGGCACCTGTAAGCCCAGCTACTCAGTAGGCTGAGGCAGGAAGAAAGGCTTGAACCCAGGAGGCGGAGGCTGCAGTGAGCCAAGATCGTGCCACTGCACTCCAGCCTGGGTGACAGAGCAAGACTCCATCTCAAAAAAAAAAAAGTAAAAAGTAAAAAATAAAGCTGTAAACACAAAATTCAGGAAATCTAAAGACATCTGTTATGGGTGCCACACCTTGACTACATAGATACACACATAAAGACACTTGTGTGTGCACATATATGTATGTCATAAATCTGATGCTGAAACAATTTCTCTTGCATTTTTCCTGCACAAGAGCACTATGTTACAATTGCAGTAGGGACTGTGACAGTCTTCTGAATGTACGGCTTACACTATCAATCAGAATTCTGCAAAGAACGCTTTTTTTCTAAATTGAAAAAGAACATGAATCTACATAGAGCTCCATTTACTGAAGAGGTTTTGTGTTCTTTTTTCTGTTGGTAGAAATTACACAGACACAGTACCAGTCCAGCCTCCATCAAACCATGTTTGGCCAATTTCTTAGCACCCAAGCCTTTGACACACAGTTTGGTATTTTCATGTACTTGAATCCAGCAGTGCATCTTTCCTTTTCAATAACAGAGACCAGAGCATTTATGGAGCCCTTCAGAATAAGGCCTAATGCACAAAGGAAAGACCATCAGTCAGGTTTATAAGGGGTTAAGCTACTTCAGAGAAGCCTGCCCCTAAGGAAAAAATTAAAGATGACAATTGCCACTTTTAAACACATATAAAATAGGACATTGTAGATATTCTACACGAGTTTAAAAATAATGCAATAAACTAAAATAAAATGATGGGAATCAAAATTCCTATGTTCAGAATGGGGGAGAAGAGATTTCCAAAACATTTTATGTAACACCATTACATGAAAAAGGAAATGCCTTTTTTGCTTGAGTGTTAATACAAAGCAATACATTTCTTCTTTTGAATTGTAACTTACATTATAATGATCAAACCTACATTTGTGGTAAAAATGAAAACCACTTTGAAGAAGCGGTCTTAACCACAATACAAAGCTTATTGGCTTTCTGCCAACGTGTATCTGAGCCATTAAGCTGTCATGTTGCCTTCCTGCATTGCTAGGACCAAAAGAGCAGGCCCACCAGCTAGTATCTGCTCACTCAAGCCTCACAGGAGGCCATGAGGCTCTGAAAGGGAAAAAAACAGCACAGGAGCACAAGGCTTGATGGTGCAAGATCTAACTGCAAGCTGCTTTGCCTTGGGTAATACTACAAGCTCATTAATGCTTCTACAAACATCTGACAATGTTTGCCTTTGGAAAGGTTTGGAATTGAGACTGGCCAGATCACCAAGCACTGATTGAAGTACACATCATCAGTAACTTATGGAAACACTAGTATAGGAGGGAAAGCCTTGAGAGAGTGAGTCGGGGTGGCAATGCAGAAGACAAGAACAAGGCCCCTAGGAAGTGGACACGATTTTCAGAGTTTTGAGTCATTCATGTTATGTATTTACTTGATACTTTGCTATGCTACGTATGAACTTAAATTGTACAAGCTGCAAAGGCGTTGTGTTACAGAGTTAATTTACTAGTTAACTGTCTAGTCAATCGCCCTACGTCAAATTGCTTAATTAAGAAACAAGAGACTAGTTTTTCTTTAAAGATGAGCTCCACTGTAGCTATTTAATTCTTAATATTCCTTCTCTCACCAACTTCTGCACAGGCATGTTTCCTAAAGTCATGTGGTGTCTCTACTGTCTACAGCACTAGTACTACTGATCTCCTCCCTCATCTTGCCTTCCACCACAGGCAGTTCACTAACAAATTCCATCAACTGGATTTCCAAATTATCTTCTCTATCTCCATTCTCTAAATCTGTAAGATTAGATGAAGTCTCATTGCCACTTATACCTGTAGCTTCCTCAACTGGCTTCATATAGCAAAGTAAATGAGAAAGCAATAGACAAAATACATCTCCTTATGTGTATTCTCATTTAAGTATCATTAACAATCCTGAGAGGTCAGCATTATTTCTAATTAAAAAAGGAAAAACGAAGGTCGGAAAGCCACAAGGTGAGGGTTTCCCTCATTCCTGACTCTACAATGATCAACAAAGGTTAAAGATAATGAGCCCCACATATAAAACAAATAAGGAAGCCATATTCTGTTCCATAAACTACTTATATTCTTTGCCTTTCCAAAATAATGACTTTATCCCAATTCACTGATAACATTTATTCTCTTTTCCCAGTAAACAAACCACCTATCATTATTTAATGTTTCAAAGAAATCACATCTTAACCTGTAATTGATTTCTCAGCAAACCAAAACTGTTGAATCCCAAGGATGAAATACTGTAATATTCCAATTTGAGAATATGAAGCAATACCATAAGGTGAAATAAACCAGGGAAATCTGTGTTAACAGCTGTAGGGATCAGTCAAATTCAGACTCCTAAAGAATTATAACTAAGTAACCTAGCAATGAAGAAAATGTCATACCACTGTATTTGTACTGAGAAAAAAAAAATGCCAACTAGTTTCCACAATAAACTGGAAATGCACACTCAATATTTTAGGCTATAACTTTTAATCCTGGGCAGTATTTTTTCTTAATAGCATACATGCCCATTAGAGAAATATGGCCAAAGTTATAAGCTTGTATTATTCACATTCAAGATGACTCATGTGTGTACAATATTGAGTTCTCAAATACAAATCTGTATGCAGTAGGTGCTCACTATATGAATAAACTATAATAGCAAGTCATCTGTTAAAACACATGCAACCAAAACAAAAAGATTATTATGGAATTTTATCTATTAAACTACATTATTATTTAGATCAATTACAATTTAACATGATTAAAGCACAGTTAAATTAAATGATGATTTTAAAAAACTGATCTGTAATGTTTAAGTTAATTTCCACGATGGAGAAAAAAATTGTAAGTTGACATCAACTTTTCAATTTTTTTTTTTTTTTTTTTGAGATGGAGTCTCGCTCTGTCGCCCAGGCTGGAGTGCAGTGGCGCAATCTCGGCTCACTGCCAGCTCTGTCTCCCAGGTTCACACCATTCTCCTGTCTCAGCCTCCAGAGTAGCTGGGACTACAGGCGTCCGCCACCACGCCCGGCTAATTTTTTGTATTTTTAGTGGAGACAGGGTTTAACTGTGTTAGCAAGGATTGTCTCGATCTCCTTACCTCGTGATCTGCCGGCCTCGGTCTCCCAAAGTGCTCGGATTACAGGCGTGAGCCAGTGTACCCAGCCCCTAACTTTTCAAATTTTACAATGGAGAGAAAAGGGAACTATTTTACCAAATTCAGGTAGCTAAAATTGATAGAACTATCTTTCCTATGGAGAATGCCCTACAAAGATACAACACTATAGCTTACTGTTATTACTTGCTCCACAAGCAATGTTCTTTAATGAAGCATGTTGCCACTTCAAAGAAGTGATAATCCACATTTTTGAAAGATTCTATAAAGAAGTGGTATCAAGATCTAAATGGGAGTCTCTCAATACACCTTACAAATTCCCTGATGTAGTTTTGTTGAGTCTAAAACTAATTGATCGGAAAATGTGATACACCATGTTCAGATCTCCAGCAATTACACCCAGGCAATTCTTTACTGTAGTAACAATAATATACCACTGTGTTTAAGAAAATAATGACATTATTAAACATAATGTTATTAGTTAACAAATTGATTATCTGTGCTTTTAAAATGTTAGGAGCTCAGGATATAAAGAAGAATTTCAGATTGAAAAGAAAACCTTAATTCTAAGTAAAAATTTGAACTTTGGAACAAAAATCAAGTTGAAAGGGAGTCATTCTAACTGTTAATTTTTCCTATTATTTATCAATGTTTTGGTTTGGTTCTAGCATTTCTCCAAAATTAAAACCACTGGTCCAGTTATTATATTTGACAAGGACTTTATTCTGAAAACTACTACTCATCCTGGATCAGCTCTCTCCTTTTTGGACAATCTCCTAAGATCTAAGATTTATGCTATTCCCAGCATCCTCCTGACTTGATCCTTGTTGGTCAGATAACTTCTCACTTGACCTGCCCAGTTCGCTGACTCAAAAGCAATGTTCACATACTATTCTTTTACAGGCAGAATGTACAGCAAACTCTTTGGTTTGTTCAGGCTGCATGTAAATGAGGAATGGGAGGAGAAGAGAGAGAAAGGGGCTGGAAGGTTGGAAGAGAGGGGGAGGAAAGCAGAGAACACTGGAGTACAAAAGAGCAGTGAAAAAAAAGAGAAAGAAAAGATTGTTTGAGGGAGTGTCACAGCCACCAAGTTGAAGAGAAATAAAAGAGAGCAATGGAGTATCTAGTGGCCATAAAAGGGCAACTGTCCACCTCCTAACAAACCAAATCTGGTCAGTCCCAAATATGGAAATGTTTTAGTTGAAATACAGAGCTTTTCTTCTGTGGAATATGAGCATAGATCACAATCAAATAATCTCACACTTGGATATCTACCACTGTGAGAAAAATCTGGTGAATTATTACATAAACTCTTTCCACATTTTGCTTCCTCAAAATCCAGGTTTTTCTAACAAAAACAAACAAAGAAAAAATCCCAACACTTTTATAGTTATTCTAGAGCTTCCGTCTCTGTAAAATAGGAATGTTAATTGTTAGCAATCTGCAGAGCTATTGTGAAGACTGGGTAAATCATTTGGTAAGGGAAATCTTGTAAGCGCAATATTGATTCATTGTTAGCATAACACACTCAGATATTCTTGGCCTTCAGATGTACCAATCCCCACCTCACAAGAGTTCAGTGATGACAAATTTCTAGAAATTGAAATCATTTCAAAATAAGATTACCTTCTTATATATCTAGCTATTCTCTCAGTTTGTAAATTAAGAGGCTGGTAAATAAGAGTATGACCTGTTCTGCCATGACAAGATAGATGCATGTCTTAAAAACCTAGTAGTATCAAAAGTTCATTCATTTGACTAATATTTGCTGAATATCTGTTATGACTATTCACTGTTCCAGGGGATGGAGTTACAGGAGTCAACAAAATAAGTAAAATCTGCTAATGAGGGTAGGGGAAAGAACAGATTTGAAAAGTAGACCAAGGATTGAAAATTGGCTCCCTACAGAGATAGTGACTGTTTATTTCAAATATGAATGCTTTCAGTGTGTTCTGCTTGTACCCAGTCACCCCCATTTTATAAGCATATTTGTGTCATTTATCTCTGGCCTATCCCTGCCCCAGGGCTAGAATTTCTCACTCAAGTTAGTTTTTCCACAGAAAATTCAACAACAAAGGAGTTTATTTAAAGTTAAATTTCATGCACATTTGATTAATCTAGCTGCTTAGCTGCTGCCACCAACACTTCTACAGGCATTTTTAATCCCCTCACCACCCTTGGGTGCCATCTCTGGCTACTGATCTCAGTTTGGGGCCAACTAAACTAGAATGCAGTTTAGTTTCCTTCTAAAGTACACTCTAGGCGGAGAAATTTACCAAAGAAAAAGAATACATGCTGCTATCATGCATGATGACAACCAAAGGAAAGACACAAAGCTTTGAAGAAACAAATTCCACAGAGAGACAACATAAAACCTTGTGCTTCCAACAGGATAACCAGTATGAGGTGGAAAGCAGTGACAATGAAGTGAGTAAACATAACTTAAGGGGGAAAAAAAGCAATCCTCTTATAATGCCAAAAAGCCAAAACAACGCTATGGAAAAGAGTAGGAAGAGTTGGATAATCTGGGAGAAGACAAGGGGTTAATGTGGAATAGGGGGAATCTGGTGAAACAAAGCAACAGAAAAAAATGAATTCAATTCTTCCATACTCTGAATCCATATGTTTTCATTTACTGCCTCCACCACTAAAGATGTATGCCTGCACACATCTGTACAAAGACAAGCAACCATCATCAGGGTAGTTAACACACTGATTGGGAGAGGTTATTTATCTTCTGTAATTTCAAAACATGATTTCTGAAGAGCATATCATGCCCAATTCAGAGAACTGAACTATGTACTTTGACTAAATTTCCAAGAACTTGCAGAAAAAGATGAATTATGCATATTATCTTTTGTCCTCTTCTTTTGGCAAATAATTCTTCCATTTTTCAACTCCCAAGTGTAGAAAACTAATGTACAAATTCCACTGCTGTGAAACAATTTACCAGAAGTCTTCATCTTTTCTAAGGAGAAAGAAACTATATTTTAGACAATCTTAAAATATACATATGCTGATACCACCCTGCTCTGAAGCCTTATTTATTTTAAAATATTCACCAGAAACTCTGTGATCATCCTCAATAAATCTATAAAGCAAACATCTGCTGTTATGAGGACACTGCAGTAGGCACAGGAACTAATCCAAGAAAAATAAAATTTTAAATGTTACTGAAATCTTCACAAAAACAGAAGCTTTAACATTTGAACATTTAACTGCCTTCAGTATTTGTAATGTATTGGATTTATGCTTAATTTTTTGCAACTTTAAATTTTATATTTGCCTTCTGAATTGAAGAAGCACCTATTATACAAACAAGTCCTAACATATAAAAAATGAAACTGAGAGGTTTTATTTTTTATTTTTTTGAGACAAGAGTCTTGCTCTGTTGCCCAGGCTGGAGTGTAGTGCCATGATCTTGGCTCACTGCAACCTCCGTGTGCTAGATTCCAGTAATTCTCCTGCCTCAGCCTCCCAAGTAGTTGAGATTAACTGCATCTGGTTAATTTTTGGATTTCTAGTAGAGATGGGGTTTTCCCATGTTGGCCAGGCTGGTCTTGAACTCCTGACCCCAGGTGGTCTGCCCACCTCGGCTTCCCAAAGTGCTGGGATTACAGGCGTGAGCAACTGCACTTGGCCTGAACTGATAGGTTTTAGTGTGCATCATCATTTTATTTGTATTTTCTTTTTATTTTATTAATTAATTTATTTTTTTGAAACAGAGTCTCACAACTGTCGCCCAGGCTGAAGTGCAGTGGCGCGACCTCAGCTCACTGCAACCTCCACCTCCAAGGTTCAAGAGATTCTCCTGCCTCAGCCTCCCGAGTAGCTGGGATTACAGGCGCCTGCCACCATGCCTGGCTAATTTTTGTATTTTTAGTAGAGATGAGGTTTCACCATATTGGCCAGGCTGGTCTCAAACTCGTGACCTTGTGATCCACCTGCCTCGGACTCCCAAAGTGCTGGGATTACAGGCGTGAAACACGACGCCCGGCCTATTTGTATTTTTTTTTAAACTGCATGAGTCTCTTCCATCAATGCAAAGCAAGGGTAAATCCTTCCACAACTAGGATATATTGTAAATTTCCTATGTATGAACCTTTAAATATTTACCAAGACAGGCTGGGGGCGGTGGCTCATGCCTGTAATCCCAGCACTTTGGGAGGCCGAGGCAGGCAGATCACGATTTCAGGAGATTGAGGCCATCCTGGCTAACACGGTGAAACCCCGTCTCTACTAAAAATACAAAAAATTAGTCAGGCATGATGGCACGCGCCTGTAGTCCCAGCTACTCAGGAGGCTGAGGCAGAAGAATCACTTGAATCCAGGAGGCGGAGGTTGCAGTAGAGCTGAGATCATGTCACTGTCCTCCAGCCTGGGTGACAGAGCAAGACTTGGTCTCAAAAAAATAAATAAAAATAAATACATATATATATTTACCAGGGCAAACAAACACATACACATCACAAAACAATACAGCAACAAAAAAACAAAACCAAAACAAAACCAAAGTTTTATAGCAAACTAACTGTTCTCTACCATCAGAGATAAACAAAACAAAACAAAACAAAAAAAACTACTGATCTGGTAATATTTGTCTTAAATATCTGAAGCTTTTGTGGCTGAGGTCAGCTTGGCAATATGAATTTATTAGACTGAGTTTCATAGTTTTCCAGTTGATAATCACTAGAAATTAGGTCTCTGCAATCCCATACATACACATGCCACTGACACAGAAGTTTTAGAAAGGTATATATTGTGTGATACATTCATAACATTTTCTATTTTGTTCTTTTCTGTTTCATTAGGGGGTAGGGGGTTCACGGGAGGCAGCAACTTACTAAATTGATTCCAGAGTGTGCTACCACTGGCAGTTTGAAAACCACTGATCTATGAGTTGATAACCATCACAATACATGCCAAGGGGCAAGATACTACATCACTCTACTTAATAAAACAGCCTTGGTTAATGTTACTCAAAAGCCACTGCTGCTATGTTCTTCTACTCTCTATTCCTTAGATATTCTCTAACAACCTTTCCTTCAAAAAATAAAAGTAAAAGATGGTAGGAGGACCCTTGAAAGTAATGTAGAGGATATGGCATACCATTAGAAAGCATACTGAAACTTATGCTGGTCAATTCCTCTCAGAAGGCAAAATAATATAAAACTAATACCACTTTTAAAGGATGTCTATGACTAAGGGAAACATACACTTAGTGGAACTAAACAATATCCACATAAATGTGGATATATTTTATTTCAATCTTTTGATAAAACTAAACAGAAGTTTCAAGAAATACATTCTTTTCTATATTCAATGCACTGATATTTTATTTTCTATGCTAATACGTGCTTTAATGCTGGTCATAACCCACTGAATTTATTTCTTGACCCACTCATGAATGTGCTGAAGCCTGCAATTTGAAAAACACAGCTTTAGAAAACACACACATCACCCCAGCAGGATAAGATGATCATGGATAAAGTAGCAGACTCCAGTGGCCACCTTCTTTCACTGATGAGAAAAAGCCCAAAAAATTGAAAACATCAGTCAAATAGTGATGGCTTATTTTACTCTAGGAATAGCATAGAAGAGTACAAGACTCAGTCAGGGTAAGAAAAATGTAATAGCGTACCCTCTACAAAAAAAATCTAATCTGGCATTTAATAATCATCAACACTTAATCTGACACTGGCTTCCTACATGCCCAAACCTGCACTGTGTGTATATATATAATTATCTATATATAAATCATATTATATAATTATATAACAATATGCTTATTTTTCTAATATATAAATTTATGGGTTTTTTCAAGTCACTCTTAGAACTTGTCACAATAACAAGGGAAGTATTAGATTTGAAATGCAGGTGAGGTGACCCCAGGATCTAAGTAAGCTCTTAACCACAAAGTTATAAAGACTTCCAGGCCGGGCACGGTGGCTCACACCTATAATCCCAGCACTTCGGGAGGCCGACATGGGCAGATCAGGAGTTCGAGACCAGCCTGGCCAACATAGTGAAACCCCGTCTCTACTAAAAATACAAAAAATTAGCTGGGCATGGTGGCTCGCGCCTGTAATCCCAGCTACTGGGGAGGCTGAGGCAGGAGAATTGCTTGAACCGGGAGGTAGAGGTTGCAGTGAGCCGAGATCACACAATTGCACTCCAGCCTGAGCAACAGAGCAAGACTCCATTTCAAGAAAAAAAAAAAAAAAAGAAAAAGAAAAAGAAAAAAAAAAAAAGTCTTCCAAAGAGAACAGGACTTCCCAATCTAGCTGTACATCAAAAACATCTGTGGAGTTAAAACAAAACAAATGGATTCTCAAGTGCTACCCCAAAAAGAAATGTTAAAGTTGAGATAGCAAGTATTATAAAGAAACAATTTTGTAAACAACACATTGAACACTATCCTGAAACCATTATGTCCAAGAATATCTTTTTGGAGGGTGGATACTATTCTGTCCCATCAGACGTAAAATTCCTGATTGAACTAATTGATTGCCTTGGCTAATAAGCAGATGATTCTATCTTGGAACTTGATTAGATCACTGTTATCATAGACTAGAGTTTAATATAAAGCAGTTTCATCTTACTTTAACAACTAAATTCCATTAAGAATATAACTGCTAACATACCAAAAGGATTTTAACATTAAGGTAGACTAACTGACAAAAATCATGGACTATACCAGTGTATTTCTATTACACTTATCTACCCATGATTTATTTAAACCTGTCTTCCCAATATTGCTTCTTTTATTACCTAAAAGAGAGTTCTGAATCTGATGTAACATTAATGAATTCAGCATTCTTCACTCACTTCTACTACTCTTTAAAAAGAACATTTAATACCAAACACACAGTATGAAAATCAGGTTTCCAAGATTTCATATAATTAAAAAAATTTTCATTACATCACTCAAAATTTTATAAAAATAAAAACTTAAAAGGTTTTTGATTAAGTAGGTATTATGAAGACTAGAATTACTATACTAGTAACCACAAGTTACAGCAAAACTATATACCACAAACACATGAATAACTGCATACATACATTGTTAAATAAATAATAATCACAATATTAATTTTTTAAATTACTCATCTTTGGCCAGGTGTGGTGGCTCACGCCTGTAATCCCAGCACTTTGGGATGCTGAGGCAGGCAGATCACCTGAGGTCAGGAGTTCGAGACCAGCCTGACAAATATGGTGACACGCCGTCTCTACTAAAAATACAAAAATGAGCAGGGCGTGGTGGCGGGCACCTGTAGTCCCAGCTACTTGGAAGGCTGAGACAGGAGAATTGCTTGAACCCAGGAGGCAGAGGCTGCAGTGAGCCAAGATCGTGCCACTGCACTCCAGCCCGGACAACAGAGCAAGAATCGGTCTCAACAAAAAAATAAATAATAGGCTGGGCACAGTGGCTCACGCCTGTAGTCCCAGCACTTTCGGAGGCCGAAGCGGGTGGATCACGAGGTCAGGAGTTCGAGACCAGCCTGGCCAATATGGTGAAACCCTGTCTCTACTAAAAATACGAAAACTAGCCAGGTATAGTGGTGAGTGCCTGTAGTTCCAGCTACTCAGGAAGCTGAGGCAGAAGAATTGGTTGAACCCAGGAGGTGGAGGTTGCACTGAGCCGAGATAGTGCCACCGCACTCCAGCTCAGACGACAGAGCAAGACTCCATCTCAAAAAGAAATAAAAATAAAAAATAAATAAATAACTCATTATCCTTTAAGTGAAAATTCTTTGGAAAAGAAAAAAACTGTACTAAATGGCCCAAATAAAAATTGTTTTGTTTGATCAAATTAGTAACCCAACTGAAGACTTCATCCAACTATTTCCTGTACAGGCTACCATAAAATGACAGTTCTGTAGAGAACTAGTCTATGATGTAAAAGATAATTACAGAGTAATACATGAATAATCCCTAAACTATTTGGTGAATGAAATTACAGCCCATTACTATAAAAACTTAGGGAAAATACTTACAGTATCCTCCACAACCATATATCATAAAGGAAAAAGAAAATCCATGGGTTTTTGTAACAAAAAATACTACCATAAATCCATAACCACATCTATAATCAAAAGTTATATAACTTAAATATGTAATAACTAAATACAGAATATCTTAAATATGCATTAACTAAATACAGAATCATGAGTGTTCATTCTATCCATGACCTTGGGGTCACTGGGAGATTTCTAAAGCATACCTTTTAATCCACGCCATGGTACTTCAAGAACATGTTAAGGTAAGTCACAGCTTGGAACACTTCGATGCACCTCAAAACACCTCAGCCAGTGTATCTGTATCATTCTCCTTTCGTTTTGAGATCATAATGGTTCCGAAGAACTATAATGCTTCCATTTGAATGATAGTCTCATAATTTCAATGACTTAAAAACAAAAACAAAAAATAAGGCCTTAAGTGTTGGTATGTTAAACTGCTAGTGCACTGTGTTAACTGCTGCCATGACTAAGAAAAACAAAAAAGCTGCTGCTACCCTGTGTAACACTGTCATTTTTAATGTGAACCCTCATATGAATGAGGAATAGAGTGACAGTCCTTGCTTTATCGAGATCTTTCTAGTAAAACCCCACAAATCTCTTTGCCCCAATTGTTTCTTCAATTTTCTTCTCAGGGAATAAAAATTACTTAAAAGACTGGTCTGAAGACTTGCTAGGTGCTAGGTCTGCTTCTCAACGACCACTATTCTATTCTGTGAATGAGGGCCAGAAATCACCTGTACACCTGTCTAAATAAAAGGAAACTGATTAATAGACTAGGCAGAGGATCCTTCAAACAATGCTCTTCCTGATGCCGTTATTAATGAATCCGGTTAATTGCATGGACGTCATTAAACTGAAAACAGCTCCAGTTTCTAAAGATTACTTCTATAGTAGCATTCATAAAAATGAACAGACAGACGGCTAACCATCAAGTTTTACCGCCATTCTCTGATTGACTTGGCAGGTATCTGTTCCTTTCCTCCTAACCCCACCCCACCTTTCTTACATAAAAACATAAAAAATATTTCATTTTTAGAAATGGTATAGTAAGAAGTGTATGTATCACATTTTAAATCTACTAAGAATTCACACTGCTTTTACCACAAGTGTGGCATCACGTAGCTACAAGAAAGAACACTCAAGCTACACAAAGTAAAACTGATAACTGATCAATAAATATATTCATTTACTGTCATAAAGCAATTTAAATTACTTTAAGATGACTGATAAGGCAAATTTTTAATACACGCAAGCCATAAAAAGAGCTTCCTAGGAAAGAAGTAGATGAAAACAGCTTTACACAAGCTGTTCCACTCTAGGCATGTGGAACAGCTTGTGTAAAGAATGAAGATGAAAGTTTCCCAGCTAGGGCTAAAAAGTATGTGCTAAGGAGAAAATGAAACTATTTCCTGGTTGAAAGAGTAGATGTAACTGATGAAAATCTTTCAATCCACTGTCAGAAAAAATTATGTATTTTTAAGATTTAGATTTACTGTAGACTGTGGGGAATGCAGACTATAAAATGTAGGTCACTCTTCAGAAAGCTGATAATGGTGACAGAATTATATATACTGAAAGAACTCTACCAGAGTAGGTGGGAAGAAACTAATGAAGAACAGAAACAAGAGACCTGATCCAGTGAAATCTCTGCCTGTAGCCACAACCGTCTTTTCAAACTGATGATTTTAGCCCATTAGTCCATCCCTCTGGCCCCTTCCCATTCCTTCTTAAAACAACCTAATGGCTCTGAATGTGACACACACACACACACACGCACACACACACACACACGCACACACACACTCACTCCTGAAAGGATATCACATTGTTTCCTACACTCTGCTCCTCCAGACAAATGTATCCTTCACAGAACTACAAATCTTTATTTTATCTGTAGTTGCACTCTATTTTTATCTTCAGTAATGTGTATTAAAAACCCTATGAGGCCGGGAGCGGTGGCTCACGCCTATAATCCCAGCACTTTGGGAGGCCAAGGTGGGTGGATCACCTGAGGTCAGGAGTTTGAGACCAGCCTGGCCAACATGGTGAAACCCTATCTCTACTAAAAATACCAAAAGAAAAAAAAAATTAAAAAAACCCAAACATTAGCTGGTCATAGTGACGCGCACCTGTAGTCCCAGCTACTCAGGAGGCTGAGGCAGGACCTGGGAAGCAGAGGTTGCAGTGAGCTGAGATCACACAACTACACTCCAGCCTGGGTGACAAAGTGAGACTCTGTCTCAATAAAAAAAAAAAGCACCTATGAAACTGTCTAGAAAACATTCCGCTTCCATGCTAGTTACTACAGTCTCCTTCCTTTACTATGCTGTGAGGTCCCAAGGGTATAACTTTTGTCTTTCATCTCTGTAAACCTATCATCACTTTACCACCAAAGCCCGCAACACAATAGGCACTAGAAACTACTAAATATGTGAAAATGTTACGACTGTACTTCGAATATATGATTGATAAGCTAAATATAGAAAGTTCATGATGGCAGGTAAATCTGATATGCCATTAAACACAGTAGGTACACAAATATTTATTGAATGAATGGAAGAAAATATTTAGGAATGGCTTTTCCAGGCAGGATAGGGAAAAACACACATTCACCGCTAAATGATATTAAGAATCTAAAATGATTTTTGGTATATCCCATTTTCCATTTTAAAATTAACTTATTTGGTGGATTATATTAATATTTTGAGAATTGTATTTACATCAAAATTCACATTTATAATTCAGAACTTTGTATATATTAATACACTAAAAATACACTGTGATGCCAGTATCAAGGAGAGCAAAGGCTCTGAAAGCGGAAAAATTAAATTAACATAAATAAGGCCCACTTTTTTGATGACTAAATTCTGATTATTTTGTTTTGGTTTTGACTACTGAATTTACAACACACAATATTTATGAAATTATGAGATCAAATAACTGCTAGCAAACTACTGCTAAAGCATAAACTTCAGGAAAGTAGTTAGAAACAGATGCCAATAACTAATGTTTTTCTAAACAGCCTCATATAATAATCTGAAACGACAACAATGAAGGTGTTGATCCGCGGGGTGCTCACGGGACGCCGAGGGTCAGCTCCAGCTCGCTTGGCGGCAACCGCGGAGCTCCTGGCACACCCACGCCACGCCCGCCCCGGCCCGCTCGGCCACCATCCCTCCTGTCGGCGGGGTGGGAGAGCACTCGGGAACCTCACGTCCCCCGGGGCTATGCCTGTGCCAACCCCGAGGAGCGCACCGCGCAAGCAGGGAAGGCCTCGAGGCTGCCGGCGCCGGCAGCAGGGGCGTCCCAGCCAGGGGCCTGCAGTTTGCCAAGGGAACCCCCACCCGAGCCCAGAACCGAGGAAGAGGGTCGGACATACTGGACACACAGCCGCTCCATAAAGTAAAATACAACAAAATGTTAAAAAAAAAAAAAAAACAATGAAGGTGTTATAAAGGTCATTGCAATACTGATTATTAGGAAAGGTTTGGGTATTTCTTTCCAACACAGGGGAATGGTTAAATTATGACACACCCATACAATGGAAACGTTCGTTAAATAATACTGAAATAACATGGTAATATGTTAATTACATATGATTACCTAACTACATATAGTATTTTCCTACATATTTTTGTATGTCTATTTATACATTTTAATCAGGACAGAAATTTTAAAATACATTTAATAAATATAAATATGTACGTTCCATGAGATCAAGAAAAATTTTCAGATGTGTACATTCCTGTACCTCCAGCACTTATGACAGCACCTTGACAAAGGTGTTAAGAGTGGCAGCAAAGCTTAAGAGAAGATTGTCTGGATCTGATTCCTAGATCCTCTACTCACTAGCTATGAAACTTCAGGCAAGTTACTTAACTTCTAGGTGACTTACTTTCTCCTTTTGAAAAACTGGGATAAAAATAGTGGAAGGGGGAAAACACTTAATACATGTAAGGCACTTAGAACAATATCTGGAACATAATGATGGCACAGTGAACTGGGATAATGGGCAGCAGTGAACCCATTGCCTCAAACCTGAATAAATGAATGGACTTTTTTTTTTTTTTTAAGAGACAAGATCTTGCTTTGTTACCCAGGCTGTAGTGCAGTGGCACAATTATGGCTCACTGCAGCCTCAACCTCCTGGGCTCAAGTAATCCTCATGCCTCAGCCTCCTGAGTAGCTGGAACTATAGGCATGCACCACGTACCCCACTAACTTTTTTTTTTTTTTTTTTTTTTTTTTTTTTTTTTTTTTTTTTTTGCAGAGATGGGGTCTTGCTATGCTGCCAGGCTGGTCTCAAACTCCTGGCCTCAAGTGATCCTCCTACCTTGGCCTCCCAAACTGCTGGGCTTATAGGCATGAGGCACTGCACCTGGACTGAGTGGACTCTTTTTAAAATACAAAAAGAAATGTTAGTAAAGTCACCTGTGTGGGAACTCAAAGACTAGAACATATATTACACCTTCACTGTTTTGGACACTTCAAAGTGCACGTAATTTTGTGCCTATTACACTTCCTTATGGTAATCCAATTACCATATATTAAGAATCTCAGGTCTTCTATTAACTTTATACTAAACCTTTGACCATTATGGTACTTACTACTAGTAGGATACATATTTTATGCTATTTTTCCAATGGTCATGATATATTTGCACAGTACAACGTATAGTCTTCTGTAATCATCCTTTTAACAACCAACACTATTTTGTAACAATGGATCTATATAAGAGTGCAGTGGTTTGTAGAGTTTTATCAAACTCAATTTTATTATATTCATTCTTTATTAACTAGGCAATTCACTCTCTGATCATTAAAAAAATACACACACACACACACACACACACACACACACACGAATACCCCCTCAAAAACATACAAAAAACACCTGAGCATAAGTAACCCAAGTTACTTATGAGTGGATTTTAAATGTGGTATATGCATAGAATGGAATACTATTCTGCTTTAAAAAGAAACAAAATTCTGACAACGCTACATGGATGAACCTAGAAGACATTATGGTAAGTGAAGCAAGCCAGTCGCAAAAAGACAAACACTACATGATTCCACTTACATGAAGTGCCTAGAGTAGTCAAATTCATAGAGACAAAAAGAATGGTGGTTACCAGGGACCTGGGGGCAATGGGGAGTTATTATTTAATGGGTTAGGAGTTTCAGTTCAGGCAGATGAAAACAACTGTGGAGATGGATGGTAGTGATAGTTGCACAGCACCGTGAATGTACTTACTACCACTAAACTGTACAATTTAAAATTGTTTAAATGGTAAATTTTATTTATGTATATTTTGCCACAATAAATAAACTGAACACACCTGATGAGATACACAAATAGTGGATAGTAACTTACTTTTTTCCTTATATTTTGACAAATTTTCTAAATATTTCCTTTGTTTTATAAATCGAACCTATTTCTATCTTTGTTAAGTGGCACTACTCATCCTCCCAGACAGCCACAACATTCAACCATTTTCCTTCCCATCCTAAGCCAAGTCTTACAAACTGATCTTAACTCTGTAACACTACTTGAGTTTGATGCCTTTCTTTTATTTCTAATGCCTCGGCCTTCATTAAGTTCTTCCTTACAGCACAGGATCACTGTAACAGTCCTATAGTCAATCACCTATCCTCAAAAGCCTAGCCTTCACAATTATCACTAGCTATTTTCTTGAAATAAAGCTCTAGTTTTAAAACCTTTACAAAGGGCTCCACTGTTTCTTCAAGTTTAAAGTTCTAAGCAAAACATTAAAAAATACTTTTTTGTCTGATCTAACCTACCCTTTTGGGCTCACCTTCACAAGACCCTTCTGCTTCCCATACTCTACACCAGATTCTTTACTCCCTTTTTCCTCACCATCCCCACCAGGCTCTGCTACCTCCATGCTTGTATGCACACTTCTCTATGTGGAATCCTCTTCCTTCCAACTTCGAATGATATCTATCGATTCTCAGACACTGCTATATGATAAAAGAAACATAAGAACAACTTGGCAGTATCTATCAAAAGTATAACTGCACATATCTTTGCAACTAGCAATTTCACTTCTAAGTGTCTGGTCCTACAAAAATACTCAAACATACAGGACACGAAGATATTCACTGCAGTGTTGTTTCTAAAAGAGAAAAACATCTAGTTGGGCACCAAATGGGAACTGGCTAAATATATTGTTACAACTATATTATGGATATGGAATACTACACAAAATTATGAGGGGGGCAACCCTAAATATACACTGATAAGAAAAGAACTAAAGAAGAATTATAAATTTTAAAAGTAAAGATAAAGAAAACCCAAACTGTATTTATACACTTTTATGTATTTTTAAGTACACAAAGAATTTGTCTGGGAGAATATATTCAAATTTGTAACAGTGGTTATCTCTGGGGAAGGAAATGAAATTTGTGCAACATTTCAAATGGGTTACAAACAGACAGGAAGAAGCTAAACAGATTCACTCTCCTACTTTCTCACTCCCAGTCTATTTGGCCTGATCTAGCTCTGACTCCACTTAGCTACTGATACAAAACTTAAGCTGAATGGCAGTAGCTACACAGAGCCCAAGTGCATGTGCAGCCTGTCTTGGCAGACTTACCTAGGCCACAAGCTCCCTAGCTAAAAGTACTCACAGCTGCCAGTGACACACTCTGCAGGTCCAGCTCTAGCAAAGGTGAGAAAATAGCCACATTCTTACTGGGACTCTACTCAGGCTTACCTTTCTATTGATGTTCTGTTTTCTTCCAATTAAAGGAATGTTTACCAACATGGGCACTCGTGGTTTTTGAACAAATTCATCTCTAACAAGAACCACATCCTGAATTGGCAGGAGGGTCAGAGGACAGTCAGTACTCAGGTATTCCTTAACAAAATCTCTTGCCCCCAAATTTCCAGAATTCATCTTCCTCTAACATAGTTAAAAAGTTTAAAACTGAGAGGTGGAAGAAGAAATCCCTTCCTGAAGCTTTCACTGGAATCCCCAGTCTGAATTAACCATCCCCTCTTCTTGTGTACCTCAATGCTCCTTGGGAAATGCCTGTTACATGAGCTATGGTGTTCTTCCTTACAGTTTGTGTGAGTGTACCTGCAGTCCCCAGTGGGGCACAAACTATCAAGGGCCAGACTGTCTTCACTTACGTTTTATATAACTCAAGGTGTTCAAAGTTCTTATCTGTTAATGAGGCTTTTTTGTTGGCAGGAGAGGGGTTAGGGTTTTGATGTTTTAAGAGATGGGGTCTTGCTCTGTTGCCCAGGCTGGAGTGCAGTAGCACAGATCATAGCCCACTGCAGCCCTGAACTCCTGGGGCTCAAGGGATCCTCCTGTGTGGCTGGGACTACAGACATGCACCTCCACACCCATTTTTTTTTTTTTTTTTTTTTGGTAGAGATGAAGTCTTGCTATGTTGCCCAGGATGGTCTCAAATTCCTGGACACATGCAATCCTACCTTGGCCTTGTGAGATTACAGGTGTGAGCTACCACACTTAGCCTTATAATAGGTTTTTAAGAAATGTCTCCTGAGTAGAATTTAAAATAGTTCAGTGCATGATGTTTGACAAGTTCACAGATGGGATGTATTTAACTTCAGAATAAAAATGTTAGTACACAGCCTAGGCAACAAAAAATAAAATATATATATAGTCGGGCCATATGGTACACACCTATAGTCCCAGCTCCTGGGGGATTAGGGGGAGGTGGGCAGTGGCTTAGGTAGGAAGACTGCTTGAGTCTAGGAGGTTGAGGCTGCTGTGAGCCATGATCTCACCACTGCCCTCTACCCTATACAAGAGAAAACAAGACCAAAAAAATACGGCAGGAGACAATATTAAATCAAATAAGAAAAACAAGTTTTAAATCAAGTTTTATTTCAAATTATTTCATTAAATGAGAGCTTTGAGCTGAAAGAGAGAATATAAGCCTGAAAAACCACTACATGTCACAGGCAAAGTAGAAAAGTATAAAAATTTTTAATGGTATTTAAATAGAAAACAGTCCATCTCTATTTGTACCCAAAGGAAAAAAGCCTGTATCCCCTTTACATCACAATAATCTAAATACAATTACAGTTTCTGTATATTGTAATTATTTGATCAGTTTCCCACGTAAAATCTCTTTGCCGGCCAGGCATGGTGGCTCATGCCTGTAATTGCAGCACTTTGGGAGGCCAAGGCGACCCGATCATTTGAGGTCAGGAGATCATGACCAGCCTGGCCAACACGGAGAAACCCGGTCTCTACTAAAAATACAAAAATTAGCTGGGTGTGGTGGCAGGAGCCTGTAGTCCCAGCTACCTGGGAGGCTGAAGCAGGAGAATCGGTTGAACCCAGGAAATGGAGGTGGCAATAAGCTGAGATCATACCACTGCACTGCCTGGGTAACAGAGCAAGACTCCGTCTCAAAAAAAAAAAAAAAAAAAAAAAAAACAGAAATCTTTTTGCCAATAAATAAAAATATAAAATGCTAATTTACTACATTTTTTATGTTTTCCTTGTGATCTATATTTGATGGTGAAACAAAAATCCTGCCTTCTAGTAAATATTTTGTATTTAAATAAAATCGGGATATAAAAGTAACATGAAAACATTAAGCTTGCTGAAAACAGTCCCCGGTGGCTGTATAAATTATCTCATGATCTAAAGAATATGGCCGGGCGGGGTAGCTCAGGCCTGTAATCCCAGCACTTTGGGAGAGGCCAAGGCGGGTGGATCACGAGGTCAGGAGATCGAGACAATCCTGGCTAACATGGTGAAACCCCGTCTCTACTAAAAAATACAAAAAATTAGCCGGGCATGGTGGCACGCGCCTGTAGTCCCAGCTACTCGGGAGGCTGAGGCAGGAGAATGGCATGAACCCGGGAGGGGGAGCTTGCAGTGAGCCGAGATCACGCCACTGCACTCCAGCCTGGGCGGACAGAGCGAGACTCTGTCTCCAAAAACAAACAAACAAACAAACAAACAAACAAAAAAACAAAAGAATACTGTGGCAGGGCACAGTAGCTTACACCTGTAATCCCAGCACTTTGGGAGGCCAAGGCAGGCGGATCACCTGAGGTCCAGGAATTCAAGACCAGCCTGACCAATGTGGTGAAACCCCATCTCTACTAAAAATACAAAAAAATTAGCCAGGCGTGGTGGTGGGTGCCTGTAATCCCAGCTACTCGGGAGGCTGAGGCAGGAGAATTGCTTGAACCCAGGAGGCAGAGGTTGCAGTGAGCCAAGATCGCACCACTACACACCAGCTTGGGTGTGACAGAGCAAGACTCTGTCAAAAAAAAAAAAAAAAAGAATACTGTGAATTATAAGAACAATTGCAAATAAGATTTATTAGTATATTTGAAGTATAAAAAGGTTGTCTAATATTTTAAATGTATTATCTCACTTATTTACTACCAAACCTATGAGATAGGCATAATAATTACATTTTATAGACACACAAACTGAGGTTAAAGTTGTGAAGTAACTTGCAGGAAGAGACATTTAAGTGGCAGAACCAGAATTCAAAGCCTGGTCTCTCTGATCCCAAAAACAAATACCTGCCTCTGCATGCATTTAACAAATCAAATCAAAACAAAAAGTTTGTTCTGATACAATGTATGTTTCCTTGCTGTGATCTGCTGCATAGGCAGCATAGGGGAATGAGGTTGACATAAATGAAAATCATGTTACTTCATAGACAATTTTTCCTAGCATATTAATGTTTTGAAGCAACTGGAAATAAACCTTTCATGATTAAAGAAAAAAACCTTAGCAACAGGTGAATATTTTAAGAAAAAAGGCTGAAAATATACAAGTGCCTTTCTTTGTTGCAAGTAGTAGCTGATGTAGTAGCTTCAGAAATTGCTACACTTTCCACCGGGTTTTGCTATACTTTCCTTTCCAATGGATTTTTTAGGAATTGTTACACTTTCCACTATTTAACAAAGCTACCGGTACATAAGAAGCTGGAAAACAAAAACAAAGCTTACTAAAACAATGGACTAATGATGAAGGCTACATGCTGGATTAGATTTTAATTTTAATGAAACTGGTCTCTAAGAAGCAATGTCCTCCCAGAACTTACATGGCAGTATAACAGACTTCTGCAGGCATTAGACAAAACAAGCCCTATGAACCTTCAGTACCCATGGTCCTACCAGAACGCCACGGATAGATTTTGTTTGATTTTGTTTGAGGTTTTTGTTGTTGTTGTTTGAGACACAGTTTCACTCTGTGGCCCAGGCCGATGTGCAATGGTGCGATCTGGGCTCACTGCAACCTCCGCCTCCCAGGTTCAAGTGATTCTCCTTCCTAGGTCTCAAGCTCCTGACCTCAGGTGATGCACCCACCTCGGCCTCCCAAAGTGCTGGGATTACAGGTGTGAGCCACCACACCCAGCCTTGATTGAATTTTTAATGATGTGAGTGCTATGGTTTGAATGTTTGTGTCCCCCTACAAGAGATATATTGAAATCCTGACCCCTAACGTCACAATATCAGGAGGGAAGCCCTTTGGGAGGTGATTAGGTCATAAAGGCACAGCTCTCATGAATGGGATTAGTGTCCTTATAAAAGAGGCTTGAGAGAGATCCTTCACCCCCTATTCCACCATGTGTAGATACAGCTAGAAGACACCATCTATGAACCACAGCAGGGACCTTCACCAGACACTGAATCTTCTGGCACCTTAGTCTTGGACTATGAGAAATAAATTCTATTGTTCATAAGCTACCTAGTTTACGGTATTCTGTTACAGTAGCCCAAAAAGACAAAGACAGTAAGGTAAACTCCCACTATATAGAGAAAATAATGCTAAAACTGCTACCATTAGGACAAGGCTGCAGGAGTATACATTAATGCTACTCTGAATTGAAAACAATTTAAATACACAAAGATCAATGTCAGTTCACTGTGATCCCAAAGTAGGTATGAAAGGGAACTCCCCACCATAACCACACACCTCCCCACCGACCCAAAGCAGCTCTGAGCACACACTGTTTCTTAACAGAACATCTAGAAGTTAATAGCCATGGAAAGTGACCCTACTGCACAACCTGTATAAAACTAGCAGTGGGGCCTATTTGGCATGCACATATTTCCAAGTACATAAACGTACTATCAAAACAGAAAGCTCATACAGGAAGATATACATAGTTGTAGAGAAAACAAGTAATATATAGCAGCTATTTTGACAGATACCATTGTCCTGTATTGTTCGTAACATAAAAACCATTCTCAAGGCCAGGGACAGTGGCTCAGGCCTGTAATCCCAACACTCTGGGAGGCCAAGGCAGGCGGAAGACTTGAGTTCCTGAGTTCAAGACCAGCCTGGGCAACATGGTGAGACCCTCTCTCTACAAAAAATACAAAAATTAGCCAGGTGTGGTGGCACACACCTGTAGTCCCATCTACTCGGGAAGCTGAGGTGGGAGGATTGCCTGAGCCTGCGAGGCAGAGGTTGCCGTGAGCTGAGCCTGGGCGACAGGGCAAGACCCAGTCACCCACCCCCCACCAAAACATAAACAAAGCATTCTCAGAAAAATTCTCTCAAGTGATGCCTGGAGACCTAAGTATGTGATCAAAAACTTCTGTGTCTTCTTCCTGTTAGTATGAATATTTGCCTTCAGGACTCCCTAATTCCCTTTTACTATCTCAATATTCTAGGTATCTATGTTCCTCAAGTGTCAGAGATCACGCACTAATGTACACAATGTTTCCACATATACTTTTGAAATCCACAGGATAGGCCTGGGAGTTAGCATAGTAATTAAGCATATTAAGGTAGAGCAAAATAATCTCAAGTAATTTTTTCAGGTAACCCAAACTTAGTGTATATAATATATAACGTATATAATATAGTGTTCCATTATTGGAATGCTAAGCTTGTGAGAGTTATTTATATCCTACTGCTCAAGGCTATCACACAAAAAAAATTTTGCAACGTATGGCATAAATGGGTTAAAATCATGTTTCCTACCAAGAATTGGCTAACCTGAGATTTGTTTTAACCTGTCACCATGCAAAATCCAGAAGCCATAAAAGCAAATCATTCATTTATATGTAGCCTCATCTCACAACCTCATACCTAAAACTTGTTTCCCATATTAAATGATGGCAACCCTGTAATTACCATTGCTCAGGCCAAAAACCAGGGAATCATCTTTGAATTCTGTCTTTACTTCACATGCCACATCTAATCCAGGCATACTCTGCCTACAGGTCTTTACATTTGCTGTTTCTTCTTGCTAGAATGTTATCTCCCTTATATGCCCTCCATCCTCACCTCTTAATGTCCTTTAATCAACTGTTCACCTATCATATGTCTATAGGTTGTAGGTTTTTTGTCCCGAGCAAGGTTTAAAGTCATAATTTTCAATTCAGTACTTTGGAAAACTTCACTAAATTTAACTACGTATGTTCAGATGTCTCTTTTAAGGTTTATTTTATATAATAGTGTAAGATAAGTAGCCAAATACCATGAGGAAAGACTTGTCCTTCCTGTCATGGCAGAAAGACTGAAATATGACTTGGGGAATCATATAGACATAAACCAAAATGTATTTTTCTGTGAGCAAATTACTGTATAAATAAGCACATAAAAAGCTGTTGAGGATCATAGGGCAGAGTGGGGAAACTAGTATTAGAAAAATTACCTAGTGTGAGAAATTTGCCATAAAGTTGGTAGTACAAACCATTTTTCTAATATACCTTAGCTTATAGTCTTTGCTGGCTTCTTAATGAAATATGAAAATTTGTAACAAAGTATCTACAGGAAAACATTCTCAACTACAAATTCATTTCACAGTTAAAATTTATTATGTCTTACACAACAGGCACTCTTGTAGGTTCAGAGCTAGAGCACTGAACAAAAAGACAAGGTCTCTGTCTTCATGGAGGGAGCTTCCTGACTTCTTTAATAAAAGCATTTTATGAAATAACAGTGAGAGCATTATCTGCTATGCAAGTAGCTGCTTTAACCGAAATAAAACAAATTTCTGTAGAAAGTGTACTGAAATTCCATCACACAAGACATTCATTCATTCCATCTTACATTAGCAACAGAAGAAATTAAAGGCAGAATGGCATAAAGTACTGCCGATGTAATAGACAGTTACTTTTATAAAACAATACATCATCATGAGACAGAGAGTAACCATGAAAATCTCTTATACCACATGGAGGTCTGCTGTTTATCTCCTGGTAAAGCACTTAGAAGTAAAAGTGTTGTGAAACTTGATGAGTTACTCATTTTCTCTATGCAAAAAGGTCCCCAAATCAATTACTTTTCCTGTGAAGACAAATAGCTGCCTGTAGTATGCTACCTAGTAGACATGTCTGTAAATCAAAACACTTAAGCATGGCATTTAAACAATAGCTTTTCAGCTAAGAAAATCACTTACTTATATCAAAATAAAACGAACTTGGACCCAGTCCTTTGAATGACTCTATCGCAAAGTATTAAAGAAGTGATATTCAAATAAAAAAGATAAAAAGAAGTGATATTTAAACACATTGTTCTCACTAAAAGCTACATGTGAAGATTGGCCAGGCACGGTGGCTCATGCTTGTAATCCCAGCACTTTGGGACGCTGAGGTGGGAGGATCACTTGCGTCCAGAAGTTTGAGGTCAGCCTGGGCAACATAGCGAGACACCATCTCTACAAAAAAATTTTAAAAACATTATCCAGGCATGGTGGCTCATACCTGTAGTGCCAGCTACTCAGGAGGGTGAGGTGGGAGGATGGCTTGAGCCCCCGGGGTCAAGGCTGCAGTGAGCTGTGAGAACGCCACTGCACTCTAGAGCCTGGCAAGTGCGTGCGCACGCACGCACACACACACACACACACAAACTTGTGATGATAAAATGAGTTCCTGCCATTAACTTTTAAAAACATCTTTAAAACTTTGTTTACAGACCAGGCATGGTAGCTCACGCCTGTAACCTCAACACTTTGGGAGGCCTAGGTAGGAGGATAACTAGAAGTCAGGAGTTTAAGACCAGCCTGAGCAACATAGTGAGACTCTGTGTCTACAAAAAATTTTTAAAATTCGTGGGCCATGATGTCACATGCCTGTAACTCCTATCTACTTGGGAGACTAGGGCAGAAGGATGGCTTGACCTCAGGAGTTCAAGGCTGCAGTGAGCTATGATCATGCCACTGCTCTCCACTCTAAGTGATAAAGTGAGACCTTGTCTCAAAAACAAAAAAAAACAAAAAACAAAAATCAAAAAACAACCAAACTTTTTGTTGTTGAGGTGAAAAGCTTTGCTTACCTCATCTTTATCAAAATACTTTTTAACATTTCAAATTTATGTACATATTTCAGTATACTGGTACAGTACAATATGATAATCACATATATTGGGGTACATGCTAACTTTCTACTTACTGATAAGAGCAAGCAATCAAAAGTCTAGAGGCAATCAGTTAAAAGAAAAGAAAAAGAAACTGATGTATGTGCCACATAGCTCTTACAGTAGTATATGGATAAAGATCCCAAAGACAAGTAATATCTTTGGCTTCACAGTAATAAACCAAGTCCATCACCTCATTTAATATTAGAAGGACTGAGCAAAAACATGAAACAATCAAAACACAAACATCACCCCTCCAGGAGACAAACACAGAATATTTTTTCTGATTAAAATGAAACAGCAGGCCGGGCACGATGATGGCTCAGGCCTGTAATCCCAACACTTTGGGAGACTGAGGCAGGTCGATCATCTGAGGTCAGGAGTTCGAGACCAGCCTGGCCAACGTGGTGAAACCCCATCTCTACTAAAAATACAAAATTAGCCAGGCGTGGTGGCGTGTGCCTGTAATCCCAGCTACTCAGGAGGCTGAGGCAGGAGAATCACTTGAACCTGGGAGGCAGGGGTTGCAGTGAGCTGAGATGGTGCCATTGTACTCCAGCCTGGGCAACAAGAGCCAAACTCCATCTTAAAAAAAAAAAAAGAAAAAGAAAAAGAAAAAAAAAAGGAAACAGCAGATGTAGAAAGACTCTAAAAGAGAATCAAATTGGTAAATGTCCTCTTGGTCACAGAATTACTGAATGTGTGCCACTTTCAGTAACCCCCTTTTAATTCAGGCTTTTCATTAACACATGAGAAGCAGCACAAGGTTACAGAAAAGGCAGCAACAGGAGTTAACAATAAAAGTTTCATCTCTTCCCTCTTCGTGTGTTCCTTCCAATAAGCATCTAAACATATCGAGCCTATTCCATCTTCAAAGCTCTACCTTAACACCCATGGCTCCACTCCCACTCTCCATGTTCTTAAAAGAACTGCTCTTAAAAGAGTTGCATACTCCCTCACCTTCAACTCCTGAACCACAGTAAGATCTCACCAGTTCTTGCCAGGGTCTCTGAAATCCTAAATCCAATGAACATTTAAACTTACCTCACCCTCACTGCAGCATTTGACACCACTGACCAGTGTACCTCCTTCTAGAACTCTGTCTTCATTGTTGTAATGCTCTACTATTGAGGCTTTTATTCTACCTTGTTTGCTAACAGTTTTCTTCTAATTTCTTCTATACCTCTACCCATTCCTTAAATTTTGGTGCTTGCCAAGTCTGTCTCTGCCTAACTCTATCCAAGAGATATTGCCCACTCCCAAGGTTCTAATTAGCATCTACCAGTCTTCAAGTACACATTTCCGACCCTGACCTCTCTCTCTTGAGCTCCAGGATCGCCACGTATAACTGGCCACTGGATATCTTCATCTAGCTTTCTCACAAGAACCTCAAAGTCGACATGTTCAGAAGCGAAATCTTCTCCCCAAACTAACTCAACTCTTCTACTGTGCCTTTTACCTCAAGGCCATCTCATTTCAACAAATAGTGCCACTGTTCCCCTGGCAACACGTGTAGAGCATCAGAATTTTTTTCCTTCTTGACAAATTTTTATTTTTATTTTTATTTTTTATTTTTATTTTTGAGATGGAGTCTCGCTCTGTCACCCAGACTGGAGTGCAGTGGCGCAATCTCGGCTCACTGCAACCTCCGCCTCCCGGGTTCAAGTGATTCTCCTGCTTCAGCCTCCCAAGTAGCTGGGACTACAGATGCATGCCACCATGCCCAGCTAATTTTTGTATTTTTAGTAGAGACAGGGTTTCACCACATTGGCCAGGCTGGTCTCAAACTCCTGACCTCAGGTGATCCACCCGCCTCGGCCTTCCAAAGTGCTGGGATTACAGGCGTCCTGAGCCACAGCGCCCAGCCAATACAGCCTGTTTTTAGAATCCTAATGATAAAGGAGTTAAGAAGATATTACTTAGGCAGATAGTGAAGGTATGGAAGTCCTCAGTAAGGTTTTCCTTTTAATGAAAAGCAGTCCCAAATCATTTTCCTTTCTCACAAAGAGCAGACTGTAAAATCGAGCTACAGACATATATGTCAGCAGTTGTGCCAATCATGTTCAAGATAGCAGCTCCATCTTCCCTTCTCTGTCAGCCATGTGTACAGTAAGGAGTAGATAAGATGGCACCTGCCAAGGGGAAAGTTTACTTGCATAATAAGATTAGGCAGCCAGCCTTCCCCGCTGTAAACGTCATACCTGACCCAACCAATCTGTGAGCCCTATGTAAATCAGATATCCCCTCCTCCAATCTGACTATAAAATCCAGTACATCCGCAGTCGCCAGTCTTTTCCTCTCTGGAAGTCCCCTCTCTCTCACTAGAGAGAAAGCTGTTTTCCTTTCTCTTTCTCTTTCTTTTGCCTATTAAACCTCCACTCCTGAACTCCTCGCGCATGTCCATGTCCTAAATTTTTCGGGAGTGAGATGATGAACCCCCAAGTATTTACTCCAACAATGTGGCCGCTTCACTAATACTTGACTATTTTTGAAATTTCACTAGCATAAATATACATGTAGATTCCCAATTTGTGTTTGTGTGTGTGTGTGTGTGTGTTTTAATTTCCAATGGGAGAAGAAAAACAGACATTTTAAAAAGAGAAAGATTAGTAACAAGTGAAATCTCCAAAAAAGCTTCATTATAGAGCTTAGAAAAGATGTGATTTTGTCATTTTAAGCCCCAGCATCACTGTATTCTCTGAAAATCTTCCCCATACATAATAGAATCCTATCCTTAATTCTAACAAAAACCTACCAATGCCTCAAAGTACGGGATGGGGTAGTCATCTGACTAAGCAGAGATGAAAATAGCACGTAGATGACAGAGTTAATGAGAGTTAAAAAGCAGAAGTAGCAGCTTGGGAATCCCTGAGAGTACAACTGAGGCAGAAAGGGGACTTGTGATAAGAAAAGTAAAGTACTAGCTACCAGGCGATTCCTCTCATTGGACAGACTACTCTCCCCAGGGATGTAGGAACTATAAAACTTACAATTTTGGATGCTCTCAAGTTCACTAAGTCATATTAATATTTACATCATATTCTGTTACCAGGTGTGATCTTTCAAAAGTATACTGAGTTGGTGTGATTAGGAAATCATCCAACAGAAACACAAACCTCAGTAGGCGCTTTTGGGGACCAATACTAGGAAAGCCATCTGTTTGCTGGAAATAATATTTCTACTTCCCTAGTGACTACAGCTATCTATGACAACTGGGAAATCCCAAGAGAGGAAAATAAATTTTAACTGCCTCAACACTTTAATTATTCATATAAGCTGTCCAAGAAATTAAAGTTAAATGTTACACAAAGAGATCTCTAGCCCCCTAATATTTTTTGGCTAATTATTCCACTGGTAGTCTACATCTGCTCTGCTATAATTTGGTTATGAATCAGAAGTAACTCACTGGAAAACCTTTATATCTCTTATAAAGTGACTATGAATAATAACTACGATTCACAAAAATGGTTATTTTTAATGTGCACAAAAATCCTCATGAAAACATGTCCCACACAAAAGAACAGCTGTTACTGTCAAAGTTTAAGCTCTTTTGTAGGAAGAACGAGACTAAATTTAACAAAATTTTTTTAATGTTTAAAAATAAAGCAGCAGCTCATTTTAAGCAGCACATTCAACCTGTATTTTTTTAAAATCTTCAATATGAACATCTTATGATCAGGAAACATGTTAAGCATTGCCTTTAAGAAGAATGTGAATCTATTATGATGAGATTCATACATATAAACAGTTCGGAGATTTGCAAATATACACTCTAACACCAGAAATACTGACCATAACCCCACATATACAGTGGGCTTTGAGGTGGGGTGGGGAGCAGGATTCCTCATTTGTTTCCATTGTTGCTATTCCACCCTTCCTTTTTTCTCTTCTGCTTTAAAAGACATTTCCTAGGATTATTTTGAGAAATTTATCTTCTAGGTATATTTTGATTAAAAAATTACCACATCTCCCTTATTATTTGTAGGTCAGCTCCAGGTGATGTCTTTCTGAGTAAAACTACTTTTAATAATTATAGTTAGCAGCCGGGCGCGGTGGCTCACGCCTGTAATCCCAGCACTTTGGGAGGCTGAGGCGGGGGGATCACGAGGTCAGGAGATCCAGACCATCCTGGCCAACATGGTGAAACCCCATCTCTACTAAAAATACAAAAAAATTAGCCGGGCGTGATGGCAGGCGCCTGTAGTCCCAGCTACTCGGGAGGCTGACGCAGGAGAATGGCGGGAACCCGGGAGGCAGAGCTTGCAGTGAGCCGAAATCACGCCACTGCACTCCAGCCTGGGTGACAGAGCCAGACTCCGTCTCAAAAAAATAAAAAATAAAAAATAATTATAGTTAGCTATATGTCTCAATAACATATTAAAACCATATTCCTGGCTAGGTGTGGTGGTTCACACCTGTAATCCCAGCACTTTGGGAGCTGAGGTTGGCGGATCACTTGATGCCAGGAGTTCAAGATCAGCCTGGCCAACATGGCAAAATGCCATCTCTACTAAAAAGTACAGGCTGGGGGCAGTGGCTCAGGCCTGTAATCCCAGCACTTTGGGAGGCCAAGGCAGGTGGATCACTTGAGGCCAGGAATTCAAGACCAGCCTGGCCAACATGGTGAAACCCTCTCCCTACTAAAAATACAAAAATTAGCCGAGTGTGGTGGCGGGCGCCTGTAATCCCACCTAGCTGGGAGGCTGAGGCAGCAGAATCACTTGAGCCCGGGAGGTGGAGGATGCAGTGAGCCAAGACCACACTATAGCACTCCAGTCTGGGCAAGAAGAGCAAACCTCTGTCACAAAAAAAAAAAAAAAGAAGAAAGAAAGAAGTACAAAAAAATTAGCCAGGCATGGTGACACACACCTGTAATCCCAGGTACTCGGGAGGCTGAGGCACAAGAATCGCTTGAACCCAGGAGGTGGCAGTTGCAGTGAGCTGAGATCACACCACTGCACTCCAGCCTGGGCAACAGCGCGAGATTCTATCTCAAAAAAAAACAATAAACTAACAAACAACCTGTATTTTTCTGAAATAAAAGTGGGTACATACACTATGCCTTAAACTATTCATATGTATAAGCTGGAAATATGTAGCTTCAAATAACCCAATATTTATATCTTGAGGCAGTAACTAGAGGTAAAGCATCATCTATAAATGCTATTACACACAGTAGCTACTGTGAGCAAAAATATTTGATGACAGAAACCACGTCTATAACATATCTTACAATTTACCTTCCCACATATCCAAATAATATGTTTAGAGATTCATTACAACAGTCAAGCAAAAATATTCCAAATTCCTTAAAGTCATAAGAAGTAAAGATTACCAGAACAGAAACTCTCAGTTTGTGCCGTCCTAACTCGCCCTGCTGAAAAAACAGTCACCCTTAGGGATTCACAATAACAAACACAGAATTCATTGCAAGTGTGGCTACAATTTATAAGCAGCCTTTCATTGCTCCATAAAGGCTCATCATTGTAGAAACTCATCAGTTTTTAAGCCACATCCACAGCTGCTGTCTTAGAATAACAACAAAATTTGACAGCAGAGACTTTAAAATGACATTTATACAACAGTTTTACATAAAACAAAAGTACTCCAGTATAATAGAAAGAATGGATGACATGTAGAATACCGAAAAACAAGAGAATCTTGAGTCATTGTTAATAGCAATACCTGTCATTTATATAATGCTAGAACCATTTTCCTAAGCTCCCTAGCATGTCAGAGATACCATTACACTGAAGAAAAGTGAAGCAGAGATACTACCCAAATTAATTAGTGGTGAACAGAATGTGTTTCATGACTAGCAACCTGTGTTTTTTGCACAAACCCTTCTTCCAAAATTGTATAGTGAAACAGGGAGACAAAAAAAATTCCACATAAACCTATTCCCTGTTCAACTTTACTCTCCTGCCTCAGATCTATAATCTGCCTGGACTGAGAGGCTTGTCTGGTTAGTGAGCACACTCAATCATGTGTTGTCAGATGACTAAGTTAACCACGCATGGGAGAAAGGAATGAGGAGGGGAAATGCTAGTAGGATCACCACATACTAAATTACACTATCGCTAGCAGATGTTCATGCTACAAAGCAGCAATGGAACTGAAATCTGGAGATACAGGTTTGAATTCCATTTCTCCCACCAACTAGCAGGTAAACTTGGTTAAGTTTCTGTAAAACAAGATAATACTACCTCCCTCACCAAACGATGGCAAGGTCTAATGCAACTAGAGACCTCCTGGCTACTAAACACCACATTCCCTTTTTTTTTTTTTTTTTGATAACCCAGGTGTTCAGCATTTGTACTAATGTATATACTCATCTTTTCTGTCTTCCCTCCTTTTGATACAGAGCAGTGGTTCTCAAAATGAGGTTTCTGGACCAGCAGCAATAGAATCATCCGGGAACTTGCTAGAAACGCAAATTCTTGGAGTTCCACTGCAGACCTTTTGTGTCAGAAACTCTGGAGATGGGGTCCAACCATCTGTGCTTCAGCAAGCCCTCCAGGTGACTCTGACGCCTGCTGAATTTTGCAAGCCACTGTGAGAACTCTGCTTTGGGCAGCCTAGTTTTGCACTATGTCCCATCCCTTCTTGGCTATGCTAGGATGTTGGACTAGCCAGCTACCCTTTCTTCTCTCTTGTCTCAATTTTTACCTTTCTACTGAAACATTATTGACAACATACAAACGTGCTGGTATTTCTCCTTTGGACCCCACAATCCCTTCTAGTTCCCTGTTTCTTTGCATCCTTTTACAACAGACCTCTGAAGGGTTCTTTCTGTCTCCAATTTCTCTCCCACTCCATTTAGGTTTTGTCTCCATCACTTCAACAAAACTTAAAAGTTCCCTCCACGCAGCTAAATGTAGTGGTCAGTTTTGTTTGGTTTTGTTTTTGTTTGTTTGTTTTTTTGAGATGGAGTCTCACTCTGTCACCCAGGGTGGAGTGCAGTGGTGCAATCTCGGCTCACTGCAACCTCCACCTCCAGGTAACAAGTGATTCTTCTGTCTCAGCCTCTCGTGTAGCTCAGATTACAGGAGCACAGCACCATGCCCAGCTAATTTTTGTATTTTTAGTAGAGACAGGGTTTCACTATGTTGACAGGCTGGTCTCGAACTCCTGACCTCAAGTGATCTGCCTGCCTCAGCCTCCCAAAGTGCTGGGAGTACAGGCATGAGCCACTGCAGCCAGCCAGTGGTCAGCTGTCTTTTACCACATGTTATCTGACTGGATCACTCCCTTCTTGTTGAGCCATCTTCTTTATTTGACTTCTAGGATACTACACTCCTGTTTTCCTTCCTACCCCACTGGCACCTCTTTCTCAGTCTCCTTTGTAGTGTTTTCTCATTTCACCACATTTAAACTTTGGAGTGTCCAGAATGTAGCCCCTGGGTTTTAGCATTACGTTGCCACCAACACAGATCTTGATGATTATGGCTTTAACTACTATTAATATGTTGATGACTCCCAAATTTTTATTCCCAGCCTTGACCTCTTTTCTAAACTCCAAACTTTATATCCAGCTGTCTCAAAAGACATTTCCTCTTGGGCGTCTAAAAAGCATTTCAAACTAGCACATCTAAAATGATTTTTTTCCTTTATGACACTATTTTTTCAAGGCTTTCACATGCTACATTTCTTTCTTTCTTTCTTTCTTTCTTTTTTTTGTTTTTTTTTTTTGAGACGGAGTCTCACTCTGTTGCCAGGCTGGAGTGCAGTGGCGTGATCTCAGCTCACTGCAACCTCCGCCTCCCGGGTTCAAGCGATTCTCCTGCCTCAGCCTCCCAAGCAGCTGGGATTACAGGTGCCCACCACCACGCCCAGCTAATTTATTATATTTTTAGTAGAGATGGGGTTTCACCATGTTGGCCAAGATGGTCTCAGTCCTCTGACCTCATTATCCACCCACCTCAGCCTCCCAAAGTGCTGGGATTACAGGCGTGAGCTACCCCGCCCGGCCCCAATATGTTGCATTTCTTACTATCAGCATCATCTCTACCTTGAATTGTTGCAGAATCCTCTTAACTTTTCTTTAGCTCTGCTCTTGTTCTCAGTAAAGTTGCTTGAGAGATCCTTCTCAAGATCGTGCAGTAGCTACTCATCTCAAAATAAAAACTAAGTTCCTCTTTGTCTAAAACCTTGTACATTTTGGACCACCGTTTTATCCTTGACTTCAGCTCTTACTGTTCTTCCTCTTACTACTCTGCTCCAACCTGGCAGGTGTTATTCCTTTTGTGTGGAACGCTGTTCTCCCACATACCCACAGCAATCTCTTCCTCCCTCCACGTCTTTCTCAGATATCACCTCTGTGAGGCCTTCCTTGACCATCTTGCCTGCTTTTTATTCCACCTTTTATACCCTTTCCCTGTTTTATTTTTCTCAGTTGCATGCATCACCTTCTAACATGTTAATTACTTTTAAAATTTTGTCTTTACTACTAGCATATAGTACTGGTAAGTAGTATGTACTCAATAGGTATTTGCTGAATGAATGAATGAAATGTTCTTTTTTTTTTTTTAGACGGAGTCTTGCTTTGTCACCCAGGCTGGAGCGCAATGGCGTGGTCTCAGCTCACTGCAACCTCCGCATCCCGGGTTCAAGCAATTCTCCTGCCTGAGCCTCCCGAGTAGCTGGTATTACAGGCAGCCGCCATCATGCCCGGCTAATTTTTGTATTTTTGTAGACACAGGGTTTCACCATGTTGGCCAGGCTGGTCTTAAACTCCTGACCTCAGGTGATCCGCCCACCTTGGTCTCCCAAAGTACTGGGATAACAAGCATGAGCCACTGCCTGACCAGAAGTGTTCTAATGTAACTTTTTGAATGCTCTTTTTCTCACTGATTTGGAGTGTTACTTTTACACACTGTATGTTACAGAGGTTTTTTTTGTTCGTTTGTTTTTTGAAACAGAGTCTAACTTTGTCACCCAGGCTGGAGGGCAGTGGCACGATCTCAGCTCACTGCAACCTCGGCCTCCCAGATTCAAGTGATTCTCCTGCCTCAGCATCCCGAGTAACTGGGATTACAGGCGGCCACCATCACACCCAGCTAATTTTTGTATTTTTAGTAGAGATGGGGTTTCACCATGTCGGCCAGGCTAGTCTCGAACTCCTGACCTCAAGTGATCAGCTCGCCTTGGCCTCCCAAAGTGCTGGGATTACAGGCATGAGCCCCGGACTGTTAACAACGAAATTGAAATCTGGAGATACGGGTTTGAATTCCAATTCTCCTACCAACTCGCAGGTAAACTTGGTTAGTTTCTGTAAAACAAGGTAATACTACCTCCCTCACCAAACTATGGCAAGGTCTGAACGCAACTAGAGACCTCCTGGGTACTAAACACCACATTCAAGTAACAGATTATATTTGAAACACACAATATAAAAATATAATATAAGGCTGGCACAGTGGCTCACACCTGTAATCCCAGCATTTTGGGAGGCCAAGGTGGGCAGACGGCTTGAGACCAGGAGGTCCAGATCAGCCTGGGCAACATGGCAAAACCCCGTCTCTAAAAAAAATACAAAAAATTAGCCAGGCATGGTGGCGCACAGCTGTAGTTCCAACTACTCAGGAGGTTGAGACTGCAGTGAGCTGAGATCGAGACAGAGTGAGATTCTGTCTCCAAACACACACACACACACCCAACTTTGCCAGGCCTCACACCTGTAATCCCAGCACTTTGGGAGGCCGAGGCAGGTGGATCACGAGGTCAGGAGTTCAAGACCAGCCTGGCCAAGATGGTGAAACCCCATCTCTACTAAAAATACAAAAATTAGCCGGGCAGGGTGGCAGGCACCTGTAATCCCAGCTACTCAGGAGGCTGAGGCAGAGAACTGTTTAAACCTGGGAGGCGGAGGTTTCAGGGAGCCAAGATCGTGCCACTGCACTCCAGCTTGGGAGGCAGAGTGAGACTCTATCTCAAAAAAAAAAAAAAAAGTTAGAGCCTACATTATGTAACACACACCAAAACAAACAAAAAAGCCAAACTTCCAGAAGGGTTAAAGAGATACATCGATTTTTAAACTATAAAAGAGCACATGGAAGAAAAATACATGTAACATGAGGCCGGGCGCAGTGGCTCACGCCTGTAATCCCAGCACTTTGGGAGGCCATGGTGGACAGATCACGAGGTCAAGAGATTGAGACCATCCTGGCCAACATGGTGAAGCCCTGTCTCTACTAAAAATACAAAAATTAGCTGGGCATGGTGGCGCACACCTGTAGTCCCAGCTACTCGGGAGGCTGAGGCAGGAGAATTGCTTGAATCCGGGAGGCGGAGGTTGCAGTGAGCCGAGATTGCGCCACTGCACTCCAGCCTACCAACAGAGCAACACTCCATCTCAAAAAAAAAAAAAAAAGAAAGAAAGAAAAAAACATATAAGAATGTTTCCATAATGTTAGGGTGAGGAAGATGAAAAAAAAAAAAACAAAAAAACACAAAGCCAAAAGAAAAACTACAAATCTGACTACCTAAAAATTTTAACTCCTGTATGACAAAAAATAAATAAAAATGAATGACAAATGAAAAACTAGGGAAAAAACCATAGAATTGACAAAAGTAATATGTGGAAAATAAAAGTGCTTATATACAAAATGAGAAAAGACATAAATGAATAGACAGCCTGGGCAACGTGGTGAGTTGCTCTCTCTATCAAAAACTTAAAAATTAGCCAAGCCTGGTGGCACATGCTTGTGGTCTCAGCTACTGGGGAGGGTGAGGGAGGAGGATTGCCTGAGCCCATGAAGTTGAGGCTGCAGTGAGCTATGACTGTAGCACTGCACTCCAGCCTGGGTGACAGAGTGAGACCCTGTCCTTCAAAAAAAAAAAAAAGGATAAAGAATTATAAGTATATATTTCACAAGGAAAATACAAATGGCCAATAACCTCATGGAAAAAACAGTGATTCCACTTAAAGGTATCAAGATATTGGTTACCTTCACACATGCACAGATATGTTTGTGGCAGCAGTATAAAAAAATAAAAAGTTGGAAACAACCTCAAAGCAGCCAGTAAGCATGGGGAGCCACACCTATGGATAGCCAGAGCTACGGAAGAGATACTGTTTAACCACCCAACCAACAAGAAGAACAATATGCTGCTGAATTGGTATAATTCAATTTATTTTATTTATTTATTTTTTTTTTTTTTTTATTTTTTTGAGACGGAGTCTCGCTCTGTCGCCCAGGCTGGAGTGCAGTGGCGCGATCTCGGCTCACTGCAAGCTCCGCCTCCCGGGTTCACGCCATTCTCCTGCCTCAGCCTCCCGAGTAGCTGGGACTACAGGCGCCCGCTACCACGCCCAGCTAATTTTTTTGTATTTTTAGTAGAGACGGGGTTTCACCGTGTTAGCCAGGATGGTCTCGATCTCCTGACCTCGTGATCCGCCCGCCTCGGCCTCCCAAAGTGCTGGGATTACAGGCGTGAGCCACCGCGCCCGGCCGGTATAATTCAATTTATGTAGAGGAAAGGAGGACGGACAGATAGAAGAACAAGATTAGAAAAGATTATGTAAGCATTTACATTTATTCAATAGCCATCTAAAAAATACTATGCATCAAACACTAAACAGGCTGGGTGCGGTGGCTCACGTCTGTAATCCCAGCACTTTGGGAGGCCAAGGCAGGAGGACGACCTGAAGTCAGGAGTTCAAGACCACCCTGGCCAACAGGGTGAAACCCTGTCTTTATTTAAAAAAAAAAAAAAAAAAAAAAATTAGCTGGGCATGGTGGCTGTCGCCTGTAATCCCAGCTACCCAGGAGGCTGAGGCGGGAGAATCGCTTGAACCCGGGAGACGGAGGATGCAGTGAGCAGAGATCGCCCATGGGCGACAGAGCGAGACTCAGTCTCAAAAAACAAACAAACAAACAAAAAACGCTAAACAAAGACCATCAGGGGCAGAAGCAAGGAAGCACTACGCTACCATTTAGGCTTTTTTACAATATATTTATAATTTAGGGAGGTGGTAAAAGTTATTTTTAACTTTGAAAGGATAAATATACCTTAAAATGTTAATGTGTTTTGGTAGAATTATGTTTTTTCCTTTTTATATTTTGTTATTTTTGTTATCAGGAGAAAAAAACTACGTATACAGTGTTTTAAAGAGAAAAACCTACCCATATCCTTTAATGTATGTGAAAACATCAAAAGCTTACTTAAATTTCTAAAGAAATTTTTTTTTTTTTTTTTTTTTTTTTTGGTAAAGAAACAAGGTCTTGCTCTACCACCCATGCTAGAGTGCAGTGGTTTAATCATAGCTCACTGCAATCTCAAACTCCTGGGCTTAAGTGATCCTCCAGCCTCAGCCTCCCAAGTAGGTAGGACTACAGACACACGCAACACTTGTTTTGTTTTGTTTTGTTTTAAGAGATGGGGTCTTCCTATGTTGCCCAGACTGGTCTCCAACTCCTAATCTCCAGCTATCCTTCCTCAGCCTCCAAATCTGCCATCCAGCAATCCTTCCACCTCAGCCTCTGGGATGGCTGGGATTACAAGCCACAGTACCTAGATCTCTAAATAATCTTTCATAGAAATAGTAACCATAACTCTTCCTTTCTCAATGCAAGAAACAGACATGAGCATGTCAAGAAAAGAACTAGAGTTTGGAAGGAAATTTACTCCATTGTAAACATGCATGCATATCTCTGGGAGCTGGGATCTAGCGAACTGTCTTACTCACTTTGCATCGATTTAGCCTACAATTAATATGTATTTGTCTGATGATATTTAGACAGGATTTTAGGGTAACACTGGCAGCAGCATAGCTTTCCAATCTCTCCCACATAAAAGAGCCATAACTAAGATAGCAAAATCAAAATCTGTGGGCACCATTTACAACAAAATTAGGTGACCAGGTCCCCCTACAAACCCCCAAATACTCACATGCAGAACAAACACCAAAACTACAGACTAAAGAAGTAAGCATTGCCGGGCGTGGTGGCTCATGCCTGTAATCCCAGCACTTTGGGAGGCCGAGGCGGGTGGATCACAAGGTCAGGAGTTCGAGACCATCCTGGCTAACACAGTGAAACCCCATCCCTACTGAAAATACAAAAAAAATTAGCCGGGCGTAGGTGGTGCATGCCTGTAGTCCCAGCTACTCAGGAGGCTGAGGCAGGAGAATGGCGTAAAACCCAGGAGGTGGAGGCTGCAGTGAGCCGAGATCGCAGCACTGCACTCCAGCATGGGAGACAGAGCCAGACTCCGGCTCAAAAAAAAAAAAAAAAAAAGAAGTAAGCATATGTGGGCTGGGGAAGTTGACATGGCTGTGACAATAGTCTAACTATGAGATGAAGCAGCCTGGAGAGTAAGGCAATGGCAGCGAGCAAAAAGAAGAGAACGCAGAATATCTGATAAGAAATAATGGATGCAGGCCGGGCACGGTGGCTCACACCTGTAATCCCAGCACTTTGGGAGGCCAAGGCGGGTGGATCACGAGGTCAGGAGATCGAGACCATCCTGGCCAACATGGTGAAACCCTGTCTCTACTAAAATACAAAAAATCAGCCGGGCGTGGTGGTACACGCCTGTAGTCCCAGCTACTCAGGAGGCTGAGGCAGGAGAATCACTTGAACCCGGGAGGCGGAGGTTCCAGTGAGCCGAGATCACGCCACTGCACTCCAGCCTGGGTGACAGAGCAAAACTTCATCTCAAAAACAATAATAATAATAAGAAGAAAATAAGAAAAACTGATAGTGGGAGGAAATAAGGAAGTTACTGAAGTTAACGTTTACCTGTGGCAGCCAGATGGACAACAGCACTATAACAGATATCAAGTCTATTTTATAGGATGGTATCACAGATACAGGTGGTAAAAAGAACAAGTTGTTTTGGAAAAGGCAAGTTTAATGAGCCTGCAGAACAACCAGTAGGAATTTTTAAAATGCGAATCTAAACATCCACACTAATGACACAGACATAAAGTCAAAGAATACAGCAAGAGGAAGACAAAAACTGCAAATCACAATACTTAAGATTGGAAGAGAAGTAGCAAAGAGAAGATGGAATAATCAAGAAGTGGAGATAGTAGCTTGTTAGTCAAGAATAAAGACATAACATAACAAAACAAAACACAAGATGCAGAAAAATGAAATAGGCTGATGACTGAAATGAGGTTTGGGGGTCTGGTAAAAGGAGGTTATTTACTGATGGCCTGGGGTGAAAATCAGGTTTTAATATGTAAGCATAAGGGAAAATAAAAACAAGACCAAGTCAAGAGATGAATAAAAGACATGGCAGTAGCTTGAGTTAAGAAAGGAAACGGACGTTAAGCAATCCTTATAGACCAGGACTAGTCTTGCAGCCCCTTTGCATACACACGTTTGATCCTCAGAAGAATTCTCATGTATGCTCTCCTTTGTACAAAAGGGAAAACTTAAGTTGCAATGCAATTAAGTAACTTGCCCAAGGCCACACAGGATGTATACAGAATTTAAAAACCTAAAAATTGGTCTGTAGGCGAAAAAGGAATATTAGAAAAAAAAAGAGAAAATACAAAGCAGAAAAGTTGGGCCAGGCATGGTGACTCATTCCTGTAATCCCAGCACCTTGGAAGGCCAAGGCAGGCAGATCAACTTGAGGTCAGGAGTTCGAAACCAACCTGGCCAACGTGGTGAAACTCCACCTCTACTAAAAATACAAAAATTAGCTGGGCATTGTGGTGGGCGCCTATAATCCCAGCTACTCGGGAGGCTGAGGCAGAAGAACTGCTTGAACCTGGGAGGCAGAGGTTGCAGTGAGCCAGGATAGCATCACTGCGCTCCAGCCTGGGCGACGGAGCGAGACTCCATCAAAAAAAAAAAAAAAAGGCAGAAAAGTTGGATTAACTGATAGAACAACATCCCAGGGATGCCCTGACAAAATTATTTTAAAAATTATGTCCGAGCCATGTACAGTGGCTCACAACTATAATTCCAGCACTTTGGGAGGCCAAGGCAGAAGGATCGCTTGAGCCCAGGTGTTGGAGACCCTGTCTCTACAATAAAAATAAAAATTAGGCAGGCATGGTAGTGCAAGCCTGTAGTCCCAGCTACTTGGCAGGCTGAGGCAGGAGGATCACTTGAGCCTGGGAGGTCGAGGCTACAGTGAGCTGTGATTTTGCCACTGTATTCCAGCCTGGGTGACACAGTAAGATCCTATCCCAAGAAATAAATAAAATTAAGCCAGGCACAATGATGCATGCCTGTAATCTCAGGTACTCAGGAGGATGAGGCAGGAAGAATGCTTGAGCCCAAAATTTCAAAGTCTGCCTGGGTAACAGAGTGAGACGCCCATCTCAAAAAAAAATTTTTTTTTAATTTAAAAAACTTTTTAAAAATGAAATACAAAATTTTTACCTAAAGATACATTACGCTACTTCAGAGAAACTTTGAGCCCAAAGACTAGTCTAATCAAGTGTAACTTTAAAAATAAGTTTATTTCCTGGAAATTCATTTAAAGTAATCTAATAGATAGAGATACCACTTCCCTCATATTGTAGTTGAGGACTGAGTAGATATTCAACAAAGTGTTAGCTCCCTGGCACCTTTAATATTATGTTTGCAAAACTATTGAAATTTTTAAAATAGAATAGAATGTCAGCGTTTCCATTTCTTTAAATTAAGAAATATATCGTTGTTCCTTGGTATCCGCAGGGGATTGCTTGCAGGATCCTCCCATACCTCAAAATCCACACATACTCAAGACCGGCAGTCAGCTCTCCATATACACTATTCTTGCATCCCATGAATACTGTATTTTCCATCCAAGTTTGGAGGAAAAAAATCCACATATAAGTGGACCCACTCAGTTCAAATCTGTGTTGTTCAAGGGTCAAAGGTACTCCCAATTGTTAACAGTGATTATTTCCTGGTATAAGACTATAGTGGCTCACTTTACACAATATACTTAAGTAACTTTTGAGGCCAGGCATGGTGGCTCATGCTGGTAATCCCAGTGCTTTGGGAGGCCAAAGTGGGAGGATCACCAGAGACCAGCAGTTTGAAACCAGCCTGGGCATCACAGTGAGAGACTCCGTCTCTACAAAAAATACAAAAATTAGCCAAGACTGGTGGCGAGTGTCTGTAGCCCTAGCTACCTGGGAGGCTGACATGGAAGGATTGAGTCCAGGAGTTTCAGGCTTCAGTGGGATATGATGGCACCACTGCACTCTAGTCTGGGTAGCAAAGCGAGACCCTGTCTCAAGAAGTAAATAAATAACTTCTGAATTTCTTATAACAAACATTACTTTTCCAACAAGAAAAATAATCAAGATGATTATTTTATACAGATGTGAAATCAATTAATTTCTAAGAAAAATTTCCATATCAAGATGGTCATTTCCCTGAAATAACTATGAAAACAAGCTAAAAATTAAATAAATGCCTTTTAAATTACATTAGAATTTAAACAAAAATGTATATGGTAGCTTAGGTGGACAGTTGATTTATTTGTATTTAATTATTTAAGCAACTGACAATTTCCAGGACTTAGGGTACCTAAGAAACTGTTGTTTAAGTAAATGACATGTCAGTAAATCCTGTGTGCAAAGTGTACATATCACATTGAATACATGGGAGGAAGGCCAGGACAAAGAATGGCTTACTTACCAATAATTATGAAATAACCTCTGAAAGGTCTTTTTTTTTTTTAACATTACAATAGTGACATGGCAACTCCCATTAATTAGTAATATCCATTTAATCAAATAATGACACTCATTATTATAAGCTGTAAGTAAATTACCATATACTATCACTACTATCTTTGGAATGCTGAAATTAATTCACTTCCTTGACATGTGGATAAGCATGGATGACAGATACAACAGACTTAATGAATCCCATAGTCAAGAGAATAATATTGCCTTGGCATATACACTAGAAAAAATTCACTACACACATCATCATCATGTTCATAAACCAGATCATCTTTCAGTATAAAATTTCAAGTTGTAGCCTCTCTTCCCTGTATGACAGCCTTCTTTCTTTTCACTCTCCTCTGTCCTTCCATCTTCCCTTCCAGAGGCTGTGGAAACAGCCAGCTGCAATTTATTGCAGGTGGCATAACCAAGAAGCTAGAGAGAAAAGAGGCAGAGACTGGAGTAAGCCAGAGGTAACTGCGTCCAGCCAGTTCTCGAGTAGGAGCAACTGAAGCAGAGTGGATAAGGAGGTGTGCAGTGAGGAGGACAACTATGTTCCTGAAGAGGCCACCTGGTCAGTTAGAAATACAAGACAAAGATCATAAGCAGCACCAAAAACAGGAACACAGCAAACGAGGAAAGAGCAGGCAGGCTCCGAGCTGACCATTTAATGAAGCAACACTGGCTGCCGCACTCTACCCATCAAGGCTTGGGAGCTGAGGGATTTACAGTCTTGCTCTAAGTCTGCACATATGAGAAAAAGGGCTATTTTTTAAAAATGCATGTAACATTAAAAGGCAGCTGAGTGAGATAAATAGAAAGGTATGGGAAAAAAAAAACATAACGTTGGGTACAGGGGTTCACACTTGTAATCTCAGCACTTCGGAAGGCTGAGGCCAGCAGACCCCTTAAGCCCAGAAGTTTAAGATCAGCCTGGGCAACATGGCAAAACTCCGTCTCTACAAAACCCAGCTAGGCATGGTGGCGTGCACCTAGTCCCAACTACTCAGGAAGCTCAAGTGGGAAGATTACGAGCTCGGGAGATTGAGGCTGCAGTGAGCCATGACAGCACCACTGCATTCTAGCCTACGTGACAGCAAACCCTGTTTCAAAAACAAAAGACTAACATAGGCCTTCCCCTCCCCCTAAAACAAACCAGGAACTAGCTCAGTCACTGAATGTGTCTCAGCCATTATCTAACCTGTCTGTGTAAATGAATGGGTACTTTTAGAATATATGATTAGTAAGGTCTTCTCCGGCTCTAAAATTTCCTGAATCTAATGGATTTAATAATATATATCACACGTGTCACACAGGATGTAGTTACCTTTCTATGTTATGTAAGTTACCATTCGATGGTATGTTACTTCTCAACAGGAAGAGTACAATACAAATAAGAGCACACAGAATCATAGCCTAGCATCAGTACACACCACGCTTCATCATCGTTCATCAAATCCTCTGAGAAACAAATCCTCACAATATCTTCCTTTAAAGCAATTTACGCAGTCATAACAACAAAAAACAATGCCTAAAATCAAACCATCATGCTTCACTTTAAGCACATTGAGAGATGGGGAAATGTGCTTTGTTCACTTGTGAATTTCATTGAGCTTCCATTCTGCTTCTTTCTACAGGACATATTCTAAAGGCATTACACTTTTCTAATTTTCAACAGTCTAAATGAGTTTTCTATATGATATGTGTTTCATATTCCACTTCAAAAAATATAGGTACAGAAAAGGCAAAAAAGTGAATATAATCCGGGGGTCAGTTTCTACGTGGGTTTCTAGGTAGAAAAACCTATCTATCTATGCTGAATGTCAGCTTTATCAAGACCAAGAGCCACCTAGTGGCAAGTGTTATATATTACCCAATCTGCTCAAGCCATATTCATCCAGCAAATAACATTCTGGCAGATGGTAGGTGCTCCACAATTGTGCAAGGTAAGTAAAATAATTGCTCCTTTTCTTATGAAGCTCACTGACAGATTAAACAATCAATTACAGATAAATTTATATAATTGCAGAACAATGTTAAGAAGTATGCAAAAATAAGCATCCAGCATTTATTAAAGACCTACAATAAGCACAACACTTTGTTAAGAAGGTTCTCTTAAATCTGTTCACCTTACTCAGAACTTTTCCTTTTCTGATTATTTTATCACCCAGGTTTTAATTTCAGGTTTTTTCCTACCCTCCCTTCTGAAGGGGGTGTACCCCACTCCCATCTTATCCTTTAAATTCCACACTTCAGAAAAGGGGTAAGGAGAACCTATTTATTAAGCACCTACTATTACCAGAGCCAAGCTAGGCATTTTCTTTTTTTTTTTTTTTTTTTTTTTTTGAGACAGAGTCTCGCTCTGTCGCCCAGGCTGGAGTGCAGTGGCACGATCTCGGCTCACTGCACGCTCCGCCTCCCGGGTTCACGCCATTCTCCTGCCTCAGCCTCCCGAGTAGCTGGGACTACAGGCGCCTGCCAACACGCCCGGCTAATTTTTTGTATTTTTAGTAGAGACAGGGTTTCACCGTGTTAGCCAGGATGGTCTCGATTTCCTGACCTCGTGATCCGCCCGCCTCGGCCTCCCAAAGTGCTGGGATTACAAGTGTGAGCCACCGCGCCCAGCCGGCCCGGTCGGCATTTTCTATCTCTTATTAATCCTCACATCAATACCAAGAAGTATTATTTTCTTCCATTTTTTTAGACAAAGGAAAAAACCTAGCTTAAGTGAAATGCTCATAGCCACAAACTTATTTTAGTGACTTACAGTACAATTATTCCCAAGTTCCCTACATCACCCTGCCTCAAAAAGAGCTTCTTGGCTTATTCATTCCTAGGCCCACCACCAAAATCAGATTTTGATTATATTTCTCTTATGGTGTCCACCAATTCCAATCTATTTTACACTGTTTACATCCAGCCCTACCTCATCTTAAAACCCTCAACGCCGCCAGGAACGGTGGCTCATGCCTGTAATCCTAGCACTTTGGGAGTCTGAGGCGGGTGGATCACCTGAGGTCAGGAGTTCGAGACCAGTCTCACCAACATGGAGAAACCCCGTCTCTACTGAAAATACAAAATTAGCTGAACGTGGTGGCGCATGCCTGTAACCCCAATTACTCGGGAGGCTGAAGCAGGAGAATCACTTGAACCCGGGAGGCAGATGTTGCGGTGAGCCAAGATCGCACCATTGCACTCCAGCCTGGGCAACAGAGCAAAACTCCGTCAAAACAAACAAACAAACAAAAACCTCAATACCTTACCCTTGTCCTCTGTATCCCTGATTAATATTCAAATAATCACCTTAGGCCATCCATAATCACACCACATTGGGAGACCAAGGCAGAAGGATCACTTGAGCCCGGGAGCTCTGGACCAGCCTGGAAAACATAGCAAGGCTGTCTGTACAAAAAAAATGTTTTAAATTAGCTGGGGTTGCTGGCGCACACCTGGGTTTGGTGGCACACACCTATAGTCCTAGCAACTGGGGAGGGTGAGGCAGGAGGATCCCTTGAGCCCAGGAGGTTGAGGCTGCAGTGAAGTACGACTGTGCCACTGTATTCCAGGCTGAGCAACAGAGCAATGAGACTGTCTCTAAAAAACACCAACCAGCCAAAAAACCAAATAATCAGGTTAGCACTCAAGGTCTTCCAAGAGGCTCCCAATTACTTTTCCAGCTTAATTTCCCATCACTCCCTATCAACTCTCACCTTTTCTATGAACTCCCCTCTAACTGAAGATAATCATTTACATCTGTGTTCCCACCAACACTAAATATCGGTTACAGCACTTACCATAATCTCCCTTACACAATAATTACCTGTGTACACTCTACCAAGTCATGAGCTTCACCAAACCATTTCTTAGACATCTTTATAGGACCAGCACAAAGAGTGTCTTATACCTAATAAGTGTTCAACTGCTTATTTAATAAATATATTGTTATTAAAACAATACTAAAAGGAGAGCCACTAAAGCATGGTTATACTATTAACATTTTCCTTAACACCCCTCCTACATGTTTTAGGACCCCAGTGTTTCTGCTTACTCCAAATGGTGTATGGATTAGGAGCTTTGTACAGAACTAGGTAATTTTTTGCATGAAAAATTTTATCAAATTAAAAAAAAAAAAAGATGTGAAAAAACATGCTGGCAAAATCAGGCACAATCTTTGCAGATCTGCAGTTTTCCAAAAGGGAACATATACCTTTGTTCTATTTATGCAAACCAGTCTAAAGCTAGTTTGCACTGGAGGAAATTAAGCTATGTCCAAATAAACTGTTCACATTATTTAAAAAAAGCTACAATATTACATTTATATTTCATAAAGCAATACTGTACTTCTATAACACAGTATCATACTTATAAAAAAGTTTTATAGAGTGAAAAACTTTTCTTTTTTTGAGACAGGGTCTTTCTCTGTCACCCAGGCTGGAGTACAGTGGCATGATCACCATTCGTTGCAGCCTCCAACTCCTGGGCTCAGGCCATCCTCCTGCCTCAGCCTCCCAAAGTGCTGGGATTACAGGCCTGAGCTACTGCGCCCAACATTAAATATTTTTTCTCCTGTTATGTAAACTTTTTATGAGAAACTATTCTTATCACTTACAACTCTGATTATCATCTCATTAACAATGCACAGATAATCATTAGCTCTTAGGCTAAGACTACTGAATACAAAAAAAAAAAAAAAAAAACCCTCCAGGGTCAACTTGATTCTCTAGTGTATTCTGCTTCACATCAAATAGATGCAGTTTTCATTGCAAGGCTTTTGCAACTCAGAATGCATTAAAAAAATGTGTTTTCTATATTTTATTTTTTGTAAACTTAAAATAGTATAAATATTCCCAAGATTGCCGTAAACTTCACCAATATGACTGAAAAGCTCTCAAACTTACCATTATGCATTGTCTCAACACAACAAAATTATACAAATATCTATACGGATAGGTAATTACTACCACTTACAGTGCCTGTGACGCCTTCCCCAACCTCCTACAGTAAATATGACATGTTCGGAAATACATGACCCTTTTTAGACCATTAGGGTATCATTTAATTCCCTTAAGCAGCAGGTCTAATGAGGCAGAAGCAACACCATGATGTTGTGCCAGGCCTAAGAGGCATACAGAACTGTGGGCAGGATAAGAGTCTGAGAGATAGTAGCAGCTAGACATTCAACATTCCTACATTGTTACAGCTGCCCAAGCAGAGAAGAGAGCAGTAAGAAATAGACCCCAAAAAGCTGGGGGTGACTCAATGACAACATTCGTGGTCAAGCAGTAATTTAACAAATATGTCTGCTTAAAATGCCAAAGCACATATTTCAAGGGTTGCGGTCCTCTGCACCAAATACATTGCTGCCTTCCTAAAACATGACCCACAAAACCACAGCTTGCAGTATAAAAAGTCCATCTTGAGCCCTGCTCAAGATGAAAGGTTACCAGAGGAAACTGATTCTTATAGTAATTAAAATATTTGTATAGAATGCTTTACTGTTTACAAGTCACTTACACATACACTGTTTCATTTGACCTTATTTCACAAAATTTACCTTATTTGACAGTCACAATGTGCCTGACAGATAAAATTATCATCCCCTATTTTATAGAGGTAGAACCTGAAGCTTAAAGAAATTATCTGTAAGTAATATGTCCATGAGACCTGAGTCTCCATGTAGATTATCAACTTATTATTTGGTTCTATGGCATGGATTCCCCAAAAAGCAGTCTACAGTGTTCTACGGTTTAATCTAACATACATCCCTAGCCATCTAGTACTGAAAACAGTTAAAAATAATGGAATCTTTTGATAGACACTGACAGCCAATCATATAGAAAACAAAAGTGAAATTTAAACTTGTCAGTTTTATACAAATATAATGTAGTATTTTCTAATAATCAAAAAAAAAAAACTTTTGCCTAAGAGCCTTACTATAATGTTCTCAGGGGCTATGAGACTGCTTGTGGCTGAAAATATCAATTCCTCTGGGTACTTCAGCAATTACTCCTTACAGAACCAAAGTCAAATACCTATATATAAATTATACATATATATGAATTAGACACACATATACTGTATACACACAAGCACACACACAATTATAAAATTGTGCCACATGAACCATGTTGCACCAAGATTTCAAAGCACTGAATCCTATGTTCAAAAATTCTTTTTGCTGAGTCTCTATCATGTGATAGACAATCTTCTAAGTATAAGAATATAAATGATACCTGCCACCAAGTGACAATATTTGGGTGTGATAATTACAACTTAGTATCATGCTTCCAAGAGAATTATATACAGCATTTAATACTGTATTAAATATACAGTATTTATACAGCCAGGCACCAACTGTAGTCTGGTAGATCTGGTTAGAATATTTCCTTAGTCTTGAGAAATAACCTACTAAGGATCATTACTTTTCATACACAAGAACGCATTAAACTGCTGGGCTCATGCAGAGATGTCAAAATACTTTAATATGACTGAAGCACTGATTATGGAGAGAAAATGGCAAACAACTCAGCTGGAGAAGAGACAGATGAAATAGTTATGGAGGATCCTATGCGCCACAGTAGCTAACATCTTTTGAGCACTTGCTACATGCCAGGAATTCTGCTAAATGCTTTCATACATTATCTCATTTAATCTTCACAACAACTTTCTGAGTTAGGAATAATTATCTTGCAATTGATAAAGAGATTAACTTGTCAATGTTACAGGGGTTTTAACTGGCAGGGGTTTTAAGTGCCAGAGACAGAATTGGAACCCAGTTCAGATTAAACACTAAATGTGAGCTCATAACCCTCCACTCTGTTGCCTCTCTTAATGAACGCTGCTAGGGGGAGCCATTGAAAGGTTTTTAGATTAAGCAGTGATCAGATTTGCTCTTTAGAAAGACTGCTCTGCTACATGTAGAAGCTGGATAAAGGTGGTGACTCTAGAAGCAGAAAGAGGCTGTCAGTACGTCACAGTAAACCAGGTGAGAAATGACAGCATGAACTTCGGCAGTGAGGATAAGGGAAACAGATTCAAGAAATTTTTTAGAAGGAAAAATGATCAGTTCTCAGTAATTAAATGTAAAGGCTGGTGAGAGAGGAATTAGGAATCGTGGCTTTGGGAACCAAACGGAATATGGTATCATCTACCAAGAACAGAGAAGCAACAGGTTTCATTCAGTCAATACGTATCTACAGAGTGTTCCTCAAATGCAAAACACTTTTCTAAGGCCAAGAGTCAAATCTGAAATTATAGTCATGGTTATTAGAATTTATTCTTAAGAGCAAATAACAAAGCACTAAAAAATATAAGGCATATTTAAAATTAATCACTGCTATTAACAGACTTGGCTTAGAGTCCAGTGAAAGCATGTTGTACTACCATTTGTTAAATATTACTACATGCAGGCCAGGCATGGTGGCTCACCCCTGTAATCCCAGTACTTTGGGAGGCCAAGGTGGGCAGATCCCTTGAGGTCAGGAGTTTGAGATCAGCCTGGCCAACATGGCGAAACCCCATGTCTACTAAAAATACAAAATTAGCCAGGTGTGATGGTGCACGCTGGTAATCCCAGCTACTCAGGAGGCTAAGGCACGAGGATCGCTTGAACCCAGGAGGTGGAGGTTGCAGTGAGCTAAGATTGTGCCACTGAACTCCAGCCTGGCCACAGAGTGAGACCCTGTCTCAAAAAATAAAATAAAATAAAATAAATAAATAGAATATTGCTACATGCAGAAAACAAAAGAGGAAAGGCATCCCATAATTTTATAATGTTATTACATTTGAGTTTGACAGAACTTCAATCTCTTACACCACACACCCACACACACACACACACACACACACACACACGACACATCACCCTGTAATTTGTTTTATTTGTCTCTTTCCCTATAAGTTTATGGGGGGCAGGAATAAAGGTATCTGTTTTATTACCCATATTATAATACATATTTGGGATTTTAAAAAATCCCACTATCGCTACTGTGTCTTGCCAAGAACTTAAAAACCTCCTATTTGACTTCCTATAAAATATGACCTACTTTACATTAGCTTATTTCAGTAACAATTCCTAGACCTTCCCCACAGTTTTCATCCAAGGATGCTCTCTGCGAATCTTAAGGCACAGCAATCCCGTGCAGATGTGGCAAGTTATTATAATTCCCATTTTACTACATAGTTAGGAAACTGGCCCAGGGGAAGTAGAGTAACTTGGAAATAATCACAAAGCCAGATGCCAAAAATAACAACTTTTAGTCAATCCATGAGAAAATACTGCCCCTAGTTGAAATAACATGAAATTTAGTATTAGGAGGAAGCAAAATGCAAAATAATGCTTTAAAGCCAAGTCCTGGGTCTTATTTCTAAAAATGAACAGAAGAACGAGATGTGTAATAACTTTCAAACGAAACAATTTTTTCCTAATGCCTTACCCATCAAGGGTGCCAAAGGTTATTTAATGAATTACATCTGGCAAGAATGGCCTGTCAACCAAACCAATTTTGATCTTACCCACTTAAAAAAATATTGATAGAAATCTGTTGGTATAGGACAACAGATAACTTTTTAACAAACCTAACTGCTTAAAATCTAATGCCTACAAGTGTATATTAGTACAGATTTGAAAATATTGCAAGTCTCCTGTTTTCTGAAAATATACTCACAGATCCATCAGCAATATGCATGGATAATAAAATTTAAAGCTTTAACAGTTAATACTCAGAATGAAAGTTCTCCAGCCACAACGCATCCAGATTTCGAAATATGCTGCTGTTATAATTTAATTAAAAGCAGTTTTATTTCACCAATCGTGTAAGTAAAAGTATTACACGATTTAGAAAGAAAAACGCAACTCAAATGGTAAAAGCGCTTTTATCATGTCTGTGTAATCATTCTTACAGGTACAAGTCAGAGCAAAATACCTTCCATTACTACACAGTATTTACACTTTGCTCCCAGTCAGAGAACCAGTGAGCTCAAGATTTTACCTTCAAAACAATGATTATGTACAAGAACAAGTAAGGGAGACATAAGATTATTGGTAAAACCCACTCAAGCGACCCAGACTGCAGATTTTCACAAAAAAACTTATGTATCAATCATGAAAACATGGTTTTCCATTAATTAAAACTCAAACTACTAATTCTAATCACAGCCAGAAAAAAAAAATATTTTCCAATGCTCCAATACTCGTTAGAGTAGATCTCGTATGTCCCCTATCAACAACACTTTACTATTGTAGAACTTCAGTTTGTAAATGAAATGACACTCCAAATGATTTTATGGGTAACATACCTTCTAAAAGTAGAGATCAACCAGTAGGAAAAAAACAAACTCTTGAAGAATACCTTCAGCATAGTAATCCTGGTAAATATAGTAACTCTTATTCCTAGCACCAGAATAACTCAAGTCATTAGAATACATCACACCACACCCCCCACCCCCATTCACACAACCCCAAGCTTTTAGCATTACCAAAACAATAAGAACTCGAAACACTTCAAGGGTTCTTTAACACTAGGAAGTGTCTTTAAAATAATCTCACTACAGGCTATTACGTGTGTGTGTATATATATATATAATATACATATTATACGTATACTTTTTAACTGCATTTGATTAATATCTTCCACAAAGATCTTAGAAGCAGTATTCATCGACCAGAAACTGCACTCTTCGGTGCTGTCCTCATTTCAACCCCAATGATGGGACAGAAGGGTTGTCACGCATCTACAGAGCAGCAAAAAGCACAGAACTGTAAACTATCTAATGATTAAGAAAAAATAAAACATTTATATAAAATTCCCAAGCGGAATGCCTCTCCTTTTCCTTATGAGGCAGAAGTTACTGATAAATTCTAAATCCAGATTTCTAGAAAATGCTGAAATTCTCCGCCCCAACACTCACAAGTTTTTAACATGGAAATTCACTCAACTCCTACTCACACGCCAAATGAATATCCATTGTGGCTATCTGAAACTATTCTCAAACACTAACAGAAAAACACATATATACATCTTGAGCCTCCTTCTAACCGTCCTACGATACCCTCCAATCATCCTCAGGCAGCCTAGATTGCAAAGCTTCGACAGACAGCTGCCCTTGGCCTACGCCGTCAGGAACCAGGAGGGGGGCGGGGGCCGGGGGGCGCAAGAACCACCAAGAGACCAGATCTTTTTCCAAGGCTACTGTTTCCAAGCAAAACAACCCACGGCACTAAAAAGACGGCGATGAAAATTGGAGACGCTTTAATCCCGAGAGAAAGGGGTGGCGATAGGGGGGCGGGAGGGTACAAGAAATCCCGAGAAAAAGAGGTGCGGAGGAGAAAACTAAGTATCCCATGCATCTTTCAGACCCACAAAACAACAACAAACCGTAGAGTCTTGTGTGCACTTAGAAGCAGCAGATGGAGTCCCCGGGGCTGAGACAGTTCAGCAGACGTACACCGTGGGTTGTGGATAAATCAACCGATGACGGGAGAGGAAGGGGGTGCCGAGAGAATAAGCCCGTGGATGGGGGAGACAAAGCGTCGGGGGGTGATCCAGGACCATACAGAAAGGTGAGAGGGGACCCACAGGAGAAAGACAATGGAAGAACAATTAAGGCAGAAATCTGGTGCCCGGGCTGTGGCAGGTCACTGGGCTAACGACAAGAGTGTGGCACAACAAAGGGGCACGGGAGGAAGGACAGCGGAGGGGAGGAGATGGAGAGGGGATGCGGGACGCCACGGGTCGGACAAAGCGCCCAAGGCGGCGAAACAAAGGGCCGGGGGTAGAGAGTCGCAGGGGGTAGCGGTGAAAGACAAAGCGCCCGGGGCCGGGGGCACTAGCGGGGCGAGGCGGCGACAACGGCCGCGAGGAACAAAGATGCACGGGGCCCCCAGGCAGAGCCCGCTGGAGGCGCGCGGGAGGCACGGCGCCCGAGGGCCCCGCGCGCCCGGCCGCACTCACGCCCGCACCCGCCGGCCTCGCCGCCGCCGCCGCCCGCCCTCACGCGCTGGAGCCTGAGCCACGGCAGCGCAGAGCGGCAGCGCACGGCCACACGCCGCCGCCGCCGCGCTCGGCGCACGCGACGCCGCCCCCGCGGGCCCCCGAACGCCAAGCGCGCCGCGGCCCCCGAACCCGCTGCCCGCCGTGAGCTGCCAGACGCCCGCAACTTTCCCGGTTCCCGGCGCTCCGATTCCCTCAGACTTACCCTGTCACAACAGGCGCCATCTTCCACAAACTCTCGCCAAAACTCCAACCCTCGCGAGATTCCCCCCGACGCCTTCCCTGGTCCCTCTCCCCCGCCCCTTCCCTTTTTCCTCACTCCTCGATTCCACCCAGCCCCCGCGCTCCCTTTCCCCTCGCCGCCGCCGCGAAGAGCCAGACGCCTCGCGCCGCCCGCAGAGTAGGGAATCCTGCTCGCTGCCTTCCCTGGAAACCTACCCAGGCGATGGAGCATGCGCAGGCGGCTCCTCCGCGGGCGAGCCCTCCGTGTGGTCCATGGGGAGCGCTCCGGTTATCCGGGTTTTGGGACGCGCCTTGAGGGACGTACGTGGAGACTGAGGAAAACCGGAGGGGATTACTACGGGGACGAGGAATGGAGGGGTCAGGAGGCGGGGCCGAGGAGAAGGGAGGAGGGGTCCTGGGAAAATGGGCTGCGTTTCACAGGCCTAGATGAAACACCTCCTCAATGGGTGTTTTCCAAGCGGCTTCCCGCTCACTCTGGGTTCCCAGCTCTTTTCATTCATTCAAACGTTCCCTGGGCGCCTCCTTTATGCTAATCTCGGCGTTTGGTGCAGGAGCGCCAGAGATGTCTGGGGTTCGGGCAAGTGACACGTCGGGGACTGTCTTCATTCATTACACCCCCCCATGCTAATGAGGAGGCCCTTCCAGAGCTCCTCAAGCGGAAAACTTTTGCAGTTGAGCTCTCTCGCCTTAGCGTTCTCCTTGGGTGTGAAATGAGGTCAAGCCAAGGCCTCTAGCAAAGACACCCCTAATGGCCACCTCGCAGACACACGCCAGAGCGCGGAGTAGTTCTCTCCAGAAGGGAAAACTGCCTTGGAATTGAGAGCCACATTCTCCCACCTCCGAGTCTGGCCAGAGGACCCGATCAAAGCTCTTGCCGCTCGCGTGCTGCATGGCCTCTCTAAGACCCCATCGCAGCCACCACCGTGTGTGAGCCCAGGTGTGTGTTGAGACCACTACTGCACAGGGAACCGGGCCACCCGAGGGCCTGGCACAGCCGAGGACACTGCCGGCTGCCCGAATCGCGCTTCAGGCGGCCTGATCCCGGAAGCCCCCGGGCAAACCTGGCCCCACGGGGCATGGAACAGCAGGGTGAAGGGCCCGAACCCCGCCCCCTCCTCCTACCTGCAGCCCCCCATCTTTCCCCTCCTTTGCCCTTTCCTTTCCTAGAGATTCCCAGATCCAGCACTGCCTCCCGCAGGGAGCCCCAAAACCCGGAGAACTGGAATTCGCCGCCCGAAACCTGTTGAAGGCGCTGCAGGATTGGCGCGGCCCGCGCGAGCGGCACTGCGCATGTACCCAATGCGGGCAGTCCAGTCTCACGCTACACCTCCTTCCCACCGCCTTCCACTACTCGGCTCAGACACAACACGGCCGTGGGAAATTTCCTAAACCTCGCGAGAACGTGCCCCCTGTTGCCTAAGCTTTCGCCCCAAATCTCGCGGAGCCAAGGCAGGACAGGTGTTTGCCTAGACCAGCTCCGGGCGCCGTTCGTGCAGCGCGTGCCCGGGAGGCGGGCGGCGGGCGCGGGCGGGGTGGGAAGGGAGCGGCTTGCCGCGGAGGCGGGGCGGGAAGGCGCGTGGCTGGGAGCACGGGGCGGAGGGCGGCGGGGGAGGAGACCCGCGTCTCGCACACAACACGCACACGCCCTGTGACGCTGGATGGAAGACGAGGGGTGGGGAGCCTCGAACGGAGGAAGGGGAAGCCAGGAGGTTGGAAGTCGCTGCCTGTACGGAGAGTGAGAGGTCAGGCTCTAGGGCAGGAGGAGCCCCAGGCCGATCTCCCGGGGAGGTTTCCTGTCGCCCTCCACAAGCCTGGTACTTTCCTAAAACGTGTTAGACACCGCGCCCCCGCCTCCGGGAGCTGACAGACAGCCCCCAGAGTCGGGTTTGAGTCATGCCTTGAGTCACCTAGTCTGGCCACTACTTCGCTTACTTTGAAACAAGTTCTGATTCCTTAGCTACTCTACTTTAGCAATTGGTTTCTTTTTTTTTTTTTTTTTTGAGACGGAGTCTTGCTCTGTCGCCTAGGCTAGAGTGCAGTGGCGCGATCTCGGCTCACTGCAAGCTCCGCCTCCTGGATTCACGCCATTCTCCTGCCGCAGCCTCCTGAGTAGCTGGAACTACAGGCGCCCGCCACCACGCCCGGCTAATTTTTTCTATTTTTTAGTAGACGGAGTTTTACCATGTTAGTCAGGATGGTCTCGATCTCCTGACCTCGTGATCCGCCCGCCTCGGCCTCCCAAAGTGCTGGGATTACACGCGTGAGCCACCGCGCCTGGCAGCAATTGGTTGTTTTCTTTCTAATCTACCCGCTGGCCCTGTGAGCTGGGTAGAAAAATAAATAAATAAATAAATAAACAGCTCTGCGCCCTCGCCTTGTTGCCTTGTATAGATTCTTGCTCCCGTTTAAGGACACGATTTTTAAAATTTCTTGTCAGTCTCTTCTTAGCCTTTTGAAGTAATCTTACAAATCAGTTTCTGTTTTTTCCTCCCACTAATATGGCTTTTTTGCTTTCCGTCACCTTTCCGTATTTTTATTGCAATACTCCATTTTACGTATTGCTGCGGCAGGTGCTATAGTGACTACTGTTTTAAATGCAGCCCTTCCTTTTGGATCATTCATCCAATGAGTTCCTGATTACGTAAATTCTTCAATCAGCCACGTTTCAGATTGGCCCTGATGTGGTTTCTATACCAGCCTTAGCCTGGCATTATCTAGGAACCAGTGTCTTCCTGCTCACGTCACAGCCCCGTAAATGTAGAGTTGAATTGAATTTTGATATTTGGAGGACAGTGAGTTCTCTAATAGGAGGAAACCCTGGTTTTTAAGTTGTTTTCAAGGTTTTAGGGGTGTGTGTGTGTGTGTGTGTGTGTGTGTGTTTGCCTATTGATTATATACACAGGAAAAAACAGACTTAAAACCATTTGGTGCAATATCTCAGTGCAAGTCTGGCTTGGAACAGGATAGCTCAGGAGGAGGACAAAGCCCTTGGGGCACATATTCCTTGGAGCTGTCATCCCAAGAAGGTATTTCAGTCATGGCCTAGTCCAGACCACTGATCTAATTTGGAATCATGGCCTTCTGAGAGCCCCAGCGACCTTGGGAAGCCATGGTAACCACAAAGGGAATAACAGCTCCCCCTTTTTGCCCTAAAACATGCTCCATCTGCAGCCCTCCCCCATCTCAGGAAAGGACAACTCCATTCTTCCACTTATGTCAAGAACCTTGGAGTCCTTGCCTCCTTTCTCACACCCAAGATACAATTGGATGGAAAATCCTATTGGCTCCACCTTCAGAATATACTCACATTCCAAATACTGTCACACCTCTTTGGCTACTAGCCTAGTCTAACCCATCTTATTTCCCACCTGGTTTAAGGAAGTTCCCTAACTGGTCCTCCCTTCTTCCGTTCTTGCCTTCCCGCAGTCTGTGCTAATAGAGCATTCTCAGTGGCCCTCTAGAACTCCTCCATGACTTTCCCATTTCACTATGAGGACTTAGACAATGTTGCCTACTGCCAAACCCCCCAATCTATCTGCCTTCACCTCCTCCTCTACCTCTCACTCTGTGGGCTGTCACCAGTTGCCTTCCTTACTGTTCCTGGGACGCCCCAAGCACACTTTCAGCTCCAAGCCTTTGCTTTTTCCACTACCTGGAATGCTCTTCCCTCATATACCTTATAGCTCATTCCCTCCTTTCCTGTCTTTGCCTGATGTCACCTCCTCAGGGAGGCCTTCCCTGACACCCTTCCCAAGAGGGACTCCCATACTCCTTATCCCCCTTTCTGCTTGATTTTGTCCATGGCACCTATCATTAACTAACATAACATTTATCATACTTGTGTGTTGTGTTTACTATCTGCCTCCTTCCATTGTAATGTAATATTAATAAGGGCAAGGACTTTTGTCTAGTTTGTTCATTATTCAAGCCTTAGCTGCTGGAACAATGCCTGGTGTATTATATTTGTAGAATGAATGGGGTGTCTTCCACTTCAGGGCAGAGTAAAAATGATTCTGAAGACTAAGCCTCCTAGGGTTCAAAACAATATTAGGACTAGACTAGCAGTGAGTACTAGCCTGCCTAGGGAGGAGAAAAAGGCATATGGAGCAACCACCTGTGTTGGTTTTTTTGCAAAAAAAAAAAAAAAGTCTTCTGGGTTAGACCAGTAGATGAGGCTGCACTTAACTTTAAGAGTTTCCTTTACTCTCCATTTTAGAACTTCAGGAAAAAAACAACAAAAACACCACTAGCCGGATATGTGTGTGTGTGTGTGTGTGTGTGTGTGTGTATATATATATATGAATATGTTTATATATATTATATATATGAATGTATATATATGAATGTGTATATATATGAATGTATATATATGAATATATATATGAATATATACATGAATATATACATGAATATATATGAATATATACATGGATATATATGAATGTATATATGAATGTATATATGAATATATATAAATGTATATATGAATATATATATGAATGTATATGAATATATATGAATGTATATGAATATATATGAATGTATATATGAATATATATATGAATGTATATGAATATATATGAATGTATATGAATATATATGAATGTATATATGAATATATATGAATGTATATATGAATGTATATATGAATATGTATGAATGTATATATGAATATGTATGAATGTATATATGAATGTATATATATGAATATATATGAATGTATATATGAATATATATGAATGTATATATGTGTATATATATATGAATGTATATATGTGTATATATATGTATATGAATACATATATATATGAATATATATATATATATGTTGCAGGAAGTCAGGGACCCTGAACGGAGAGACTGGTTGGAGCCACTGCAGAGGAACATAAATTGTGAAGATTTCATGGACATTTATCACTTCCCTAACAATACTCTTATAATTTCTTACGCCTGTCTTACTTCAATCTCTTAATCCTGTTATCTTCGTAAGCTGAGGATGTACGTCACCTCAGGACCACTGTTGTACAAATTGATTGTAAAACGTGTGTTTGAACAATATGAAATCAGTGCACCTTGAAAAAGAACAGAATAACAACGATTTTAGGGAACAAGGGAAGACAACCATAAGGTCTGACTGCCTGCGGGGTCGGGCAAAAAAAGCCATATTTTTCTTCTTGCAGAGAGCCTATAAATGGACTTGCAAGTAGGAGAGATATTACTAAATTTTTTTCCTAGCAAGGAATATTGATAATTAATACTCTGGGAAAAGAATTGCATTCCTGGGGGGAGGTCTATAAACGGCTGCTCTGGGAGTGTCTGTCTTATGCGGTTGAAATAAGGACTCAAATATGCCCTGGTCCCCTGCAGTACCCTCAGGCTTATTAGGGTGGGGAAAAAATCCTGCCCTGGTAAATTTGAGGTCAGACTGGTTCTCTGCTCTCGAACCCTGTTTTCTGTTGTTTAAGATGTTTATCAAGAGAATACGTGCACAGCTGAACATAAACCCTCATCAGTAATTCTAATTTTGCCCTTTGCCTTGTGATCTTTGCTTTTGTCCTTGCCCTGTTTCCTCAGAAGCATGTGATCTTTGTTCTCCTTTTTGCCCTTTGAAGTATGTGATCTTTGTGAACTACTCCCTGTTCGTACACCCCCTCCCTTTTTGAAATCCTTAATAAAAACTTGCTGGTTTTGCGGCTCAGGTGGACATCACAGACCTACCGATATGTGATGTCACCCCCGGCGGCCCAGTTGTAAAATTCCTCTCTTTATACTCTTTCTCTTTATTTCTCAGACCAGCCAACACTTAGGGAAAATAGAAAGAACTTACATTGAAATTTCATTACATTGAAATTGGGGGTGGGTTCCCCAGTATATATATATATATATATATATATATATATATATATATATATTTTTTTTTTTTTTTTTTTTTTTTTTTTTGAGACAGAGACTAGCTCTGTCACCCAGGCTGGTGTGCAGTGGCACGATCTTGGTGCTCTGCAACCTCCCCCTCCTGGATTCAAGCAGTTCTCCTGCCTCAGCCTCCTGAGTAGCTGGGATTACAAGTGCCCACTACCACACCCGGCTAATTTTTGTATTTTTAGTAGAGACAGGGTTTCACCATGTTGGCCAGGATGTTCTCAAACTCCTGATCTCATGGTCTGCCCACCTCAGCCTCCCAAAATGTTGAGATTACAGGCGTGAGCCACCGCACCTGGCATAGATATCTTCATGAGCTGCTAGTGGGAGTGAAAATGGATATAATATCTATGGAAACTATATTAGTCTGTGCTTGCACTGCTATAAAGAAATACCTAAGACTGGGTAATAAAGAAAAGAGGTTTCATTGGCTCACGGTTCCGCAGACTGTACAGGAAGCATGACAGCATCTGCTTCTGGGGAGGCTTCAGGGAGCTTTTACTCATGGCAGACAGCAAAGCAGGAGCAGGCGACTTAGATGGGAGCAGCAGGACCAAGGCGGGGAAGGGAGGTGCCACATACTTTTAAATGACCGGATCTCACGAGAACTCACTCACTATCAGAAGAACAGCACCAAGAAGAAAATCCACCCCCATGATCCAGTCACCTCCCACCAGGCCCCACCTCCAACACTGGGAGTTACAATTTGACCTAAGATTTGGTCGGAGACACAGATCCAAAGCATATCAGAAACCATTTGGCAAAATTTGTCACTACCTGTTCATCCTACAATTCCATTTCTAGAAGTTTATCCTATGAATATGCCCACACATGTAAAATTACCTATATTTTGCAGCATCACTGATGGTGGAAAAAAAAATACTGGTAACAAACATCAAGAGATGTCTTTTTTTAAAAATTATACATAGAATGAAAGAGTATATTTATTAATAAGCAGAGGCTGCTTTTTATGTACTTTTGTGGAAAGATCACAAAGTTTAAAAAGCTGCAAAACAGTGATATATATATACTTATTTGCGTATATGTGTCTAAAATGTCTCTGGAAGGACACACTAGAAATTGTAAGAATGACTGCCTTCTTAAAAGGGACTCTACAGCTGGATGATATAGGTGAGAGAGTGGCTTTCCTCACAGTCTATCTTGGATCCTTTGAATTTTGTACTATGTATATATATTTCCTATAAATATAAAACATAAAAAGGAGGGAAAAGAAAGAAATGGAATAAATGTGCAAGAAGACAAAAATTTACCAAATAAAATTATTTCCTTCTACTTTAGTAGAATTATTTTTATTTATTTATTTATTTATTTTGGGACAAAGTTTCGCTCTTGATGCCCAGGCTGGAGTGCATTGGTGCAATCTTGTCTCACCACAACCTCCGCCTCCCAAGTTCAAGCAATTCTTCTACCTCAACCTCCCGAGTAGCTGGGATTACAGGTACATGCCACCATGCCCTGCTAATTTTTTTTTTTTTTTTTTAAGAGACGGAGTTTCACTCTGTCACCCAGGCTGGAATGCAGTGGCATGATCTTGGCTCACTGCAAGTTCCATCTCCTGGGTTCACGCCATTCTCCTGCCTCAGCCTCCTGAGTAGTTGGGACTACAGGCGCCCGCCACCACACCCAGCTAACTTTTTCTATTTTTTTTGGTAGAGACGGGGTTTCACTGTGTTAACCAGAATGGTCTCGATCTCCTGACCTCGTGATCTGCCTGCCTCAGTCTCCCAAAGTGCTGGGATTACAGGTGTGAGCCACCACACCTGGCCTTTTCTTTGTATTTTTAGTAGAGATGGGGTTTCTCCCTTTTGGTCAGGTTGATCTCAAACTCCCAACCTCAGGTGATCCGCCCACCTCGGCCTCCCAAAGTGCTAGGAGTACAGGCATGAGCCACTGCACCAGGCATAGAATTATTTTCTAATAGAAGTTATGGTTCCGGCTTGGTGGCTCATGCTTGTAATTCCAGCACTTTGGGAGGCTAAGACAGGCAGATCACTTGAGCCCAGGAGTTCAAGACCAGCCTGGACAATATAGTGAGACTCTGTCTCAACAAAAAATACAAAAATTAGCTGGGCATGGTGGCATATGCCTGTAATCCCAGCTACTCAGGAGGCTGAGGTGGGAGGATCACTTGAGACCCTGAAGTTGAGGCTGCAATGAGCTGTGATTGCACCACTGCACTCCAGCCTGGGCGAGACAGAGAGAGAACCTGTCATCTGTCATACACACACAGAAAAAGTTACGTATGTGACCTATCATCTTAGTAGAATTAAAACAGCAGAACTGCCTCGTGGTTCATTCAAACAGCATGTTTAGATTACCTACCACTGCAGGTCAGGCATCATCTTGATATTTTACAAAAATAGACAGCACAAAGAACCCAGCCTCTAAGGACTCCCTGTCTAAAAGAATACACAGACCAGTTGCAGTGGAATTCTATGATAGGAAAGAGATAAAAGAGTTTAACAGCTTGGGGGTACAATGAAGGAAGACCTAACTCTTGCCTCATGGGCCCAGTCCTTGCAGAGATGACTTGGTAGCTGACTTACTGCAGTGGGAGTTCAGAAGACAAGAATAGGAGGAAGCATGACAAGCACAGGAAACAGCACGTTCAGGCTCTGAGGTGTGAAAGAGCATCTGCTATTCAGGGGAACTCCAGGTGGGGGGTTGATGTACATAGAATAGGGAAAGGCATTCTAAGCAGGGTCATAAGAAGGCCCCGGTGGCCGGGCATCGTGGCTCACGCCTGTAATCCCAGCACTTTGGGAGGCCGAGGCAGGCGGATCACGAGGTCAGGAGATCGAGACCATCTTGGCTAACACAGTGAAACCCCGTTTCTACTAAAAATACAAAAAATTAGCCAGGCGTGGTGGCGGGTGCCTGCAGTCCCAGCTACTCAGGAGGCTGAGGTAGGAGAATGGCGTGAACCTGGGAGGCGGAGCTTGCAGTGAGCTGAGATCGTGCCACTGCACTCCAGCCTGGGTGACAGAGCGAGACTCTGTCTCAAAAAAAAAAAATAAAATAAAATAAGAAGGCCCTGGTAGAGCTGTGGTCCTCAGAACTTAGTGGGCATCAAAATCAATTAAGGGCCTGAGTTCCACTCCCTAAGACGCTAAATGAGTAAATTTGGACTGAAGCATTTATAGCAGGTATTTATAACAGGGTGCTCAGAGATTCTGATGCAAATTGTCCATGAACTGAGCTTTAAGATTTTTTTTTTTTAAGACAGGATCTTGCTCTGTTGCTCAGGCTGGAGTGTGGTAGTGCAATCAAAGTTCACTGCAGCTTTGAACTCCTGGGCTCAAGAGATCCTCTCACCTTGGCCTCCCAAAATGCTAGTATTATAGGTGTGAGTCACTGCATGCAGGGAGAATCATTCTTTGATATAGAACTTGAGTATAACCTTTCTCTGGGACTTTCTCACTAAAGGGAGTAATGGCACATAGTTTCTTTTTTAAAAATCAATAAATGAAATATTTAAATAGTAAAAGGGATGAGTTTGGGAGTTCCTAGGTGTGTATACAAAGGCATGTGAAGCAGCTAGTGGCTCATGAGAGGCGGACATTACAGTTTGCTGTGGTGGTTTAAACACAGTGACACTTTTTTTTTTTTTTTTGAGACCGAGTCTCTCTCTCTCACCCAGGCTGGGGTGCAGTGTCGCAATCTCGGCTCACTGCAACCTCCGCCTCCTGGGTTCAAGCAATTCACCTGCCTCAGCCTCCCAAGTAGCTGGGATTACAGGTGCCTGCCACCATGCCTGGCTAATTTTTTTGTATTTTTAGTAGAGATAGGAATTGATCATGTTAGCCAGGCTGGTTTCCAACTCCTGACCTCAAGTGATCCTCCCACCTCGACCTCCCTAAGTGCTAGGATTACAGGCGTGAGCCACCGCGCCTGGACCCACAGTGATGCATTTCAACATTGCTAGCTGTGTGATCTTAGACAAGTTTTTTAACTTGTCAGTGCCTCAGTTTCTTCACCTATAAAATGGAGATTGTAGCTTCTAATTCATAGGATCGTCAGAATTCAAAGTATTACTGTTTCAAGTACATAGAACAGTGCTATAACACAATCGTTATAGTAATATTAGTTTTTATCATTACTCAACAAGTCCATAACTTGCATTCATCTCATCAAAATTCTTGCAAAGCATGTCAAAATGGCTGTACTTCAAAAATCAACATCGGTTGGGCACAGTGGCTCATGCCTGTAATCCCAGCACTTGGGGACGCTGAGGCGGGCGGATCACGTGAGGTCAGGAGTTCAAGACCAGCCTGGCCAACATGGGGAAACCCTGTCTCTACTAAAAATATAAAAATTAGCCGGGTGCATTGGCAGGCGCCTGTAATCCCAGCTACTCGGGAGGCTGAGGCAGGAGACTCACTTGAGCCCGGGAGGCGGAGGTTGCAGTGAGCCAAGATCGTGCCATTGCGCTCCAGCCTGGGTGACAGAGCAAGACTCTCTGTCTCAAAAAAAAAAAAAAAAAAGTTAAAACAGGCAAATACAGTCATAATTTTATCTTGATTGGTGTTAATTCATTTTTTTCTCATATCCCACTCAGAAATGACAATATTATTTTTGTTATTTAATTTCCAAGAGGATCAGATGTACAAAATGTTTGGGAAACCCACTGTAGATAGCTGATAGGAGCTTCTGAGGATACAAAGCAAGGTTTCTTGTTATCAGATTGTGCAGGGGCTCTGGGCCTAAGACAGCCCTGCTGATAGCCCATGTTAGAAACTAGGAGCCGCTCACTCTACAAATGTTTAACTCATGTTTTTTTTGTTCATCTTTATGGTTCTCTTATATTCATAACATTATCCCTGTCATTTTCTACCACGTGTTCATCAAGGTTAATAAAATGTATAGGAAATTGAAAGAGTGCCAAGAAGGATTCCATGAGACTCTGCAATTCCATATAGAAAATAAGCTCGAACTCCAGGATTAAAAGAAATAGAACACTGAAAATGAATCACAGCTTCAGGAGAACTTGAGAAACAAAAATAAATATTCACCGTTTTCTGTCCAATTGTGTTTAATTTTTCACAGGATTTTTTGGCCCTGGCAATTTGAGTTTTTTGCAGGCCTGGGTTAAGTTTTGCTTAGCTTGCTAATATGTGCAGCAGTTCAAGAAGGTAAAGCAAGAAAATGAATGGGCCATTTACTCTAGTGATGTGGAACATGAATGGAATCAAATGCACATTTGGTGAAAAGAATGTGTACAAATCTAATAATTTGTCAGAAGTTTTTGTAGCTAATGTAATTGGAGGAAAATGTTTCCATGTGTGATTGATAGATTTGTTCTTTTTATAACATGAACAAGTTAAAGCCAGTTAACACTACCTACACAAGAAATGACAACGCCATATGAATAATAAAATTCCAGTTATCTATTTATAAGGGAATATACTTAAATTTTTATTTCCTAAACTTTGCCCGTTTGTCATGCATCATATATTGCAGTGGTTTTGGGTTCTGTAATAAGCCAATGTTAAACATCCATAGTTTTAAAAAAGCAGCTGTGGTATGAATGAAAGAACACTGAACTAGCTTCACCACTAGTACTTCTACCACAAACCACATGCTCAACTTTGAGCAAGTTTATTTTTCCTCACCTGCAAAAGGGGAATATGAAACCTATTGCATAGGGTTGCTTTGATAATTAATTGAGGTATTACGTAAAATAACTGGGTACATAGTAGGCACTCAGTAAATTTCTTAGGAAATTATTTTACCCATACCCATGTTCAGTTTTGTTATCTGTTAGATGGACTAATAATACTGCCTTAGAGATTTGTTGCATGAATCAAATTAGATAATCGCAGGACACGGTGGCACAGGACACGGTGGCTCAGGCCTGTAATCCCAGCTCTTTGGGAGGCCAAGGCAGGAGTATCGCTTATGCCCAGGAGTTTGAGACTAGCCTGGGCAACATAGGACAACCCCATATCTACAAAAAACACAAAAATTAGCCGGGAGTAGTGGCATGTGCCTGTAGTCCCAGCTACTCGAGAGGCTAAGCCCAGGAGGCCAAGGCTGCAAGTGAGCCATGATCGTGCCACTGCACTCCAGCCTGGGTGACAGCACAAGACTCTGTCTCAAAAAAAAAAAAAAAAAAAAATTAGATAATTATGTGTATAATAAATTGAAAGAATCCTAAATAAAATAATGGTATTTAATTTTGGTTGGCATATTTGTTTTTAAAATTTTGACTGTGGTTACACAGGAAATCAATAGAACAGAAAAAAAGATCCCTTTATTTTCTTCTCTGGCCTATGTTACTATTAACCTTGAACACAGATGGCCTTTATCACTTTTTCAAAGAAAGCCTACCAGAAAGGTTTCACTCTTTGCATCTGTATTGCTTGGTGTCAGAGATAGTGTAATGATAAGCATCAACTTGTAGATATAACTTTTGTGGCTAGCACCCTTGTCCAGACCACACTAAGGACTAAGAAGATCCACTTTGGAACCTGTTTATTTAAGCACTGACAAATAGTAGTATATCAAACAATTCACATCTTGTTAAGTACCTAGCTTTGTGAAAGACAGCTAATAATCCCTTTGAACATCAAAAGCAAAGTTGTACATTGTCTCTTTCAATAGTTGCTGCTGTGATTAGGTTAACAATTTTTATTCTAATTAATTTTTTTAAATGTTATTGTCATTATCTCAACATGTGGGAATTTTTAAAAAGCAAATTGTGAAATTACTGCAAGAAAAAAGTCTCTAAGGTAATTTCTAATCATTCTTTTAATAAATATTAAGTACATACTTTGTTTTATACAATAGGTCTGTCTGAAAAGTTTTATCTCAATCTAATAATGATGTATTTCATTTGTAAAATGCATTAGAGAAACTCTTTTTTTTTTTTGAGATGGAGTCTTGCTCTGTCACCCAGGCTGGAGGGCAGTGGCGCGATCTCGGCTCACTGCAAGCTCCGCCTCCCGGGCTCACGCCATTCTCCCGCCTCAGCCTCCCGACTAGCTGGGACTACAGGCGCCCGCCACCACGCCCGGCTAATTTTTTGTATTTTTAGTAGAGACGGGGTTTCACCATGCTAGCCAGGATGGTCTCCATCTCCTGACCTCATGATCCGCCTGCCCAGGCCTCCCACACTTCTAGGATTACAGGCGTGAGCCACCGCGCCAGGCCTAGAGAAACTCTATTTAAAGGAATCTTCAAGACTCCATGTTAGATATTATAACTCGTATTGTCCTGTGCTTTTGCTACTTAAATTATTATTTTCATGACTAAATTCTGTCATGATTAGCATCCTGTGGAAGGATGGTTAATAAATTATATTAAGATATTGTTAATATTTCACTAATGGATAAAAACATTTCTCAAGATCTTAACTACAAATTTTTCATCTAAGTACTTTGGAAAAATTTAGACATTGATGCATGGTTTGTTTTTTTTCTTCCAGCTTTCCAAACATGTGGCCTAAATTTTACCCTCAGAATAACTTTTGACTTCAGTAAGAGTTATAAACTATCGTCTGGGAGAAGCATTTGGCTCCTACTTTTCTCAAGCCTAAAGTTCTCCAGAAATGTTCTTATGAAATGCAAATCTGATTTTCATCAGCAGTTTTACCTACGTAGCATCATATTTTCCTTCACCAGCAAACACTGAGTATTTTATTTTTAAATAGCATAGCTATATCTGTATTTGCATGATACTTTCCAACTTTCCGAAATAAGCAATGAAACACAGAATCTAGGCAAAAGAAAAAAAGATAATTTAAGAACTGAAAAATAACTTCTGAAAAACAGAGCACATACAGAAGTATTTAGTTTTATGCAATAGAGGGTTTTCAAAAGGTTGTATGCCTGTCTAACATGCAACAGCTTTCTAGTTAAAGGGATGCTGTGATGTATAATTTCCACAGTGACGGTAACTATGAGCCTGCACTGTCTCAAGCCCTCTCACAGACATCAATCATCTCAGTCAGTCCTCAGGACAATGCTGACAGTCGGTAATTTTATTCCTGTTTTTACAGATGTGCCTCGGAGGGTATGATTTACACAAGTCATACTCCTAGAAGTGGGATTTATGATTGTTAGTGAGTTCTTTATTTTTTTGGCTATAACAATTTAAATTATTTTTATTATTATAAACTGATAGAGAATATTTTATGTGAAGTACCCAGAGTATCAAATTATAATTTTAATAAACTATTTAAAGTTACAAAAATGATTTACGAAAGTATAAAATGATGAGAAATGCAACAAGATTTATTTTAAAATATATTTTAAATAGTTAATATATTTAATTTTTAAAAAATCCTACAAACAAGTAACAGTGAGTGGCTGAAAATGGGTGACCAAGACAGGGGCTACTGAATTTTAACCCATTTGAATTTTCTGACACATTTATTAATTAAAAAATAATTCTCAGCCGGGCACAGTGGCTCATGCCTGTAATCCCAGCACTTTGGGAGGCTGAAGTGGGTGGATCAGGAGGTTAGGAGATTGAGACTATCCTGGCTAACAGGATGAAACCCCGCCTCTACTAAAAATACAAAAAATTGGCCGGGCATGGTGGCGGACACCTGTAGTCCCAGCTACTCGGGAGGCTGAGGCAGGAGAATGGCATGAACCTGGGAGGTGGAGGTTGCAGTGAGCAGAGATCGCACCATTGCACTCCAGCCTGGGCATCAGAGTGACTTCGTCTCAAATAATAATAATAATAATAATAATAATAATAATAATAATAATTCTCCAAATAAATGATAAGAAAACTACAGACCAATACCTCTTATAATATAGACACAAAATCCTCAATAAAATACTGGCAAACGCTCGACAAACTAGAAATGGAAGGGAACTTTCTCAACCTGATAAAAGTCATCCATAGGAAACCCGCAGCCAACATCCTAAGAATGAAACAAGAATTTCCACTCTCACCAATTCTATTCAACATGGTATTGAAGGTTCTAGCCAGGACAATTAGGCAAGATAATGAAGTAAAAGACATCAGGTTGGAAAGAAGGAAGTAAAAGTGTCTGTATCTTCAGATGACATGATCTTGTATATTGACATGATCTTATGCATAGAAAATTTTAAGAACTCTCCCAGGTGCGGTGGCTCACATCTGTAATCCCAGCACTTTGGGAGGCTGAGGTGGGTGGATCACCTGAGCTCAGGAGTTCGAGACCAGCCTGGCCAAAATGGTGAAACCCCATCTGTACTAAAAATATTTTTTAAAAAATTAGCCAAGGGCAGTGGCACACGCCTGTAGCTACTTGGGAGGCTGAGGCAGGTGAATCACTTGAACCCAGGAGGCGGAGGTTGCAGTGAGCTGAGATCATGCCATTGCACTCCAGCCTGGGTGATGAGTGAAACTCAGTCTCAGAAAAAAAAAAAAAAAAAAAAAAAAAAAAAAAGAAAAGAAAATTCTAAGAACTCCACTAAAAAATTATTATCTGTACCACTAACACATATATTCAGCCAAGTTGGAGAATACAAGATTAATATAAAAAAATTGTATTCTATATATTTTCAATGAACCATCTGAAAATGAAACTAAGAAAACAATCCCATTTCCAATAGCATGAGTATCAAATATCCAGAGTATCAAATTAAATAAATAAAGTACTTAGGAATAAATTTTTAAAAAGAAGTGCAAGCTTTATGCTCTGAAATCTACAAAACATTGTTGAAAGAAATGTTAAAGGATCTAAATAAATGGAAAAACATCCCATGTTTATGGATCAAAAGGTATTATTATTAAGATGGCAACACTCACCAAATTATTCCACAGATTCAATGCAATCACTATCAAAATCCCAGTTGGCCACTTTGTAGAAACTGACAAGGACAGCCACAATTTTATGGAACCCAGAATAGCCAAACAATCTTGAAAAAGAAGAACAGAGTTGGAGGACTGATATTTCCGCATTTCAAACTTTCTACAGAGCTACAGTAATCAAGACTGTGTGGTGCTGGATAAGGACAGACTTACAGATCAAATGAATAGAACTAAGAGTCCAGAAATAAGCCCTCACATTTAGGTCATTTGATTTTTGACTAGTGTCAAAAGAATTCAGTGGGAAAAGGAACAGTCTTTGCAACAAATGATGCTGGGACAACTGAATATCTACATGCAAAGGAATGACATTGGGCCTGTAATTCACAACATATTAAAAAATTACCTTAGATCATAGCCCTAAATCTAAAAACCAAAGCTATAAAACTCATAGAAGACAGTATAGGGGTAAATCTTCATAACCTTGGATTAGCAATGATTTCTTAGATATGACACAAAAACCCAAGCAACAAATTAAAAAAATAGATAAATTGGACTTCATCAAAATTTAAAACTTTTGTGCTTCAAAGGACACTATCAAGGAAGTAAAAAAAAAAAATACAGAATGGGAGAAAATATTTGTAAATCAAATATATCTGAAATGGGTCTAGTATCCAGAATATATAAAGAATTCTTAAAACTGAATAATAAAAAGACAAATCGTTCAATTAAAAATGGGCAAAAGATCTGAATACATATTTCTCCAAAGATGTGCAAATGACCATTGATCACATGAAAAAATATTCAGTATCATTAGCCATCATGGAAAAAGCAAATCAAAACCACAATGAGATACCATTTCTCACCTGCTAGTGTGGCAATAAGCCAAAAGACAGATAATGACAAATGTTGACAAGGGTGTGGAAAATTGAAACCCTCATACATTGATGGTGAGAATGTAAAATGATGTAACCATTTTAAAAAGCAACCTAACAGTTCTTCGAAGGGTAACGATAGAGTTACTCTATGACCCAACAATTCTACTCTTAGGTGTAAACTTAAGAGAACCGAAAACACGTCCATACAAAAACATGAATGTTCATGGCACCATTATTCATGGAAGCCCGAAAGTGGAAGCAATGCAAATGTCCATCAACTGATGAAGATACAAAATGTGATATATCTAGAAAATAGAATACTATTAGTTTATAAAAAGACATAAAGTATGAAACACACTACAACATGGATGTACCTTGAAAACGTGCTAAATGAAAGCAGCAAATCATGAAAGATCTTGTGGGATTCTAGAATGTCCAGAAAAGGCAAATCTATAGAGACAGCAGATTAATGGCTGTCTAGGGCCCGGCAGTGTGTATGTGGGGATAACTGTGAAAGGATATAGGACTTCATTTGGAGTGATAAAAGTCTTCAAAGTTGATTGTGTTGGTGGCTGCACAACTCTGAATATACTATAAACCACTGAATTTGCACTTTAGGTGAGTGAATTATATGGTATGTGAAGTGCATCTCAATGAAACTGTTAAGCAAAGACAGGAGAGAGAGCAGAAAAAATTAATTTAACTTTATTCAATTACATGCTTTGCTTTTTATATAGTATTTAAAAAAATAGAGACACGGGTCTCACTATGTTGCCCAGGCTGGTCTCCAACTCCTAGGCTCAAGCAATCCTCCCGCCTTGGCCTCCCAAAGTGCTGGAATTACAGGTATGAGCCACCACACCCAGCCTAGATGCTTTAAAAACCAAATTAGTATGATTATAAACTTCATATTAATAAGTCATATACTTCTATAAATGTTCAAGTGGGGGCAACTAAATGATAAAATAAACTCTATAGAAAATAAGCAAATAATCATTTCTTTGCTAGTTGACTTACCTTCTAGCTTCATAGTAAGTTCAAGATTATATTTCTTTATATTTTTTTTTTCTTTCTTTTCTTTTTTTCAGACTGGAGTGCAGTGGCACAATCACAGCTCACTGCAGCCTTGAACTCCTGGGCTCAAGAAATCCTCTGGCCTCAGACTCCTGGGATTACAGATGTAGGCCACTGCACTCGGCTCTGAGATTATTATATATATTTCATAAAGATTATATATATATTTCATATGGATTACATATATATTTCATATGGATTATATATATATATTTATTTATTATTTATTTATTTATTTATTTTTTGACAGGGTTGCAGTCTGTCACCCAGGCTGGAGTGCAGTGGTGCGATCTCAGCTCACTGCAGCCTCCACCTCCCAGATTCAAGCGATTCTATTTCCTCAGCCTCCTGAGTAGCTGAGACTACAGGCATGCGTTACCACGCCCAGCAAACTTTTGTATTGTTAGTAGAGACGGGGTATGACTATGTTGGCCAGTCTGGTCTCAAACCCCTGGCCTCAAGTGATCTGCCTACCTCGGTCCCTCAAAGTGCTGGGATTACAGATGTAGGCCACTGCGCCCAGCCAGATTATGTTTCTGACAAGGATAAGATTCCTCAGCCTTTCAGATGTAGAATGATCTTAGTTTAAGATAAAAATAATAGCTGGAATCATTGAGCGCCAACTTAATCTAAGAGACTTCAAATGGAGATGATCTCATTTGATCCTTCCACACCCCTGAACAGGACTTCTACTTCCCTTTTTATAGCTAAGGAAGCTGTGGCCCAGAAAAATGAAGAAACTTTCCCTAGCTCATACTCACAGTTACAGACATTGCTAGAATGCGAATGCTGGCTACCCCTCTGACATTTCTCTATAACCAGCCCTATGCTAGGCCTGCTGGGTCACTTCCTCCCTTATTACATTGTGAATTAGGACCCCAACGCTGGGGAGACTTGAAGGGTAATAAGCATGCTAATGTTACCTGGAGGACCTAAGATCTAGTACATTACTTATAGGCCATTCCAGAGAGCTGGAGAAACAGGACTGGGGAGAGGGGAAAGAATGGAGTTGGAAATAGAAATTCCTTGTTTTCAAATGTAGAAGAAAGTATGAAGAAATAGAAAAGAATACCTTAAAGGTTCCTTCCAGCTCTAAAGTTCAGCCAATTTAAGGCTCTATCTTAATGGAGCTGAAGCTACCCTACAATTCAGAGAAGTTCCTCTTCTGACTTAGCCTTGTGCTGGGACCCATGATTGAGGTAACTCCTTGACAGCTCCAATGGCTAAGGTTCCATCAGGAAGTGTGTCATCAGACTTTCTCCTTGTTGTTATACTCTTCTAACAATCTGTGCAAATTTTGTCCTTTTATACTTATTTTTAAAAATTATCCTGGCTGGGCTCAGTGGCTCATGCCTGTAATCGCAGCACTTTGGGAGGCCAAGGCAGGTAGATCATTTGAGGTCAGGAGTTCGAGACCAGCCTGGCCAACATGGCGAAACCCCATCTCTACTAAAATACAAAAAAATAGCTGGGCCTGGTGGCGCGCACCTATAATCCTAGCTACTCGGGAGGCTGCAGCAGGAGAATCACTTGAACCCAGGAAGTGGAGGTTGCAGTGAGCGAAGATTGCGCCACTGCACTCCAGCCTGGGCAACAGAGTGAGACATGGTCTCAAATAAATAAATAAATATAAATTATCCTTAGGCTTCATATTTAGCTTCAGCCTATATCATGCCTACTTCCAGGGATTAGCCCAAATTGCCTCTAAAAATGTGACAAATTGCAAAACTGCTTTTTATTGAAAATTTCTATTATTTTAAAAATGGGCAATACTGCATGTATTTACTGCATGCATGTAAAAAAAATTTAAGTTTTTTTCTTTTTTTTTTTTTTGAGACAGAGTCTCTCTCTGTCGCCCAGGCTGGAGTGCAGTGGCACCATTTTGGCTCACTGCAAGCTCTGCCTCCCAGGTTCACGCCATTCTCCTGCCTCAGCCTCCCGAGTAGCTGGGACTACAGGCGCCCGCCACCACGCCCGGCTAATTTTTTGTATTTTTAGTAGAGATGGGGTTTCACCGTGTTAGCCAAGATGGTCTCGATCTCCTGACCTCGTGATTCGCCCACCTCAGCCTCCCAAAGTGCTGGGATTACAGGTGTGAGCCACCATGCCCGGCTATCCCTGTTTTTTATTTGGACCCAGAACAGTTATTAAAGGAATTTAAACAGAGGCCACGTGGTGCAGGAGGATGGGTCAGATCTTAGTTCATAACAACTGGGAATCCTTGGGTATGTTCCTTAACTTCTGGGATCATTTGCAAACCGAGGATAAAAATACTCACCTCATCCATTTGTAGTTAATAATAAGTAACACATGTAACATACATTGCAAAATGCCTGGCACAAAGTAGTCATTGGATCAGCAGTCCCCTCCCTGTTTGGATGTTTTAGGGTGTTCATCTGTAACTTTCTTAAGAAATTAACTGTGAAGAATTCTGTCTAGAACCACAGGTCAGATGAACAGTGTGTCAGTGTAATCTTCTAAATTTGCCATCAGGTAGTTCATTTGTTTCTTTAAAGCCTCTACTCTATCAAATATTTAATACTTATATGACTCAAGCTCTAATGGCTTTATTTATCCTATCCCACTTTCAACTTATTAAATCTTCATCTGTCATCCGTTGATTCAAAAAGAAGAATTTCCTGAACACCCTCTATGAGCCAGGGGCTGTTACTAAGCACTGGAGAGACAGGTCAAGGCCCTTAGGGGACTTGCATTCAAGTATTCGAGTATAGAGACACAGATAATAAAAGAGTAAACAAGTCAGACATTTTAAATAATGATAAAGGTTATGCCAGAAAATTAAACAGGAGTGATCAGTGCTAGAGAGGGAGGGAGGCGGACTTCTATTCAGGTCAACCGCCCTCTGAATAGTAAATTCCTTTTGCCTAGTAGTACATTCCACCTTCTTAAGCTGCCCAGAGTGCTTTAAGTCTGCATTTCATGAAGGAAGGTTTCAAACAATACAACAACATTTACAATTTTAAGTTTGCTGTTTAGGCTCTAGCACTATGTAGATACGAAGGTCTTTCAGGAGTATAGACTTGGATATTTCTTCCTTCCTTTAGTTAAAGTCTAGATTGGAAAAGAAAAGTGATGAGCATTCAAATTCTGAATGCCAGTTATAAAAGGGCAAAGCCTCCTGCCAACTATTAACATTTATCATCAACACCACCCACCCCCCACCCCTGCCCATACACACACCTCCAGCTCTGCAAGGTGGATGTTTTTATCCCTATTTTAAAGCAGGAAGAAACAAGGCTCCCAAAATTCAAGTGATTTGGCCAAGGACACTCTGGTCAGAAGTGGGCAGATAAGATGTGATGCCATCTTTCTGCTTCCAAGTCAAGAATCTTTTAATTTATATCTGTTAACCAACAGTTTCATGCCATTTCCACTCCTCCAAAAACCTTGCTTCTTCATCAAGAGTTTTGTGTTGAAAACAACAACTGGGCCAGGTGCGGTGGCTCACGCCTGTAATCCCAACACTTTGGGAGGCCGAGGCGGGTGGATCACCTGAGGTGAGGAGACCAGCTTTGCCAACATGGTGAAACGCCGTCTCTATTAAAAATACGAAAACAAAAAAAAAAAATTAGTCAGGCGTGGTGGCAGGCATCTGTAATCCCAGCTACTTGGAAGGCTCAGGCAGGAGAATCGCTTGAACCCAGGAGGCAGAGGTTGCAGTGAGCCAGGATCTCGCCATTTCACTCCAGCCTAGGCAACACGAGTGAAACTGTCTCAAAAAAAAAACAAAACCACACAGTCTTAACTATCTTTTCTTAAAATCTGCTCGTTATTTGCCAGGATAAAGCAATTCCTACTTGTGTATTATAAACTTAATACAATTTATATGCAGAAAATCTTTTTCCTTTGTTTCTCCCACATGATGCATTTTTACGATGATTAAGAGGAAAACAGCCTAAAATGCTATATTAGTTCACAAAATTTCTCAGAATGGTGCATGAAAACTGAAACTGAAACATTACAGAGGTGGTGAAATCTACTTACACTCAATTACTTAAGGGCAGAAAAATATTAGCTACCATATCAGTGGCTACAGATCAACATGATGTGTTAATACTGATATTAAAAATAAGCATGAAATCTGGGTGAATCTTCTAGATAGGGGTGTTCTTCTAAACAGATTTAGAAAAGTTGATGAATTTGTAAACCATTAAAATTAACTGAGGGATAAAATGAGAAACGCATAGGATATCATCATATTAAACTTTCCTAAGAAAGTAAGAATCATTTTGAAATGTGATTGGTTTCCATCTTCTTAGTTGGCTCTGCCCTGACCCCAACTCCTTTATTTTTTTGAGGTAGAAAGTATGTCCTTGCTACATTCCTTTTTTGGAGTTCTTTCATTTCATTCTTTTGGAATCGGAGAGAAACAAGTTGCTTCCCCAGGAAAGCCTGCATTTTCGGAGGTACGAATTCAGCTTTCTCTGACCTACCTTTTTTCTTTGAAGCGTAAATTTTAAATGTGCCTTCAATGGTTAGTTTTAGTTCTTAAATTGATTTCACAGGTTTACTTCTTCATTCAAAAGCACTTTTTCAGAATATTATTTTGTACGTTGATAACTCCTCTGGTCTTCCTGCCTCTAAAATTTGGATTTTCCTGGCTTGATGACATAAGTTTTGGCGTTGGCCTTTGTCCTTTCCACATCCCTGCAACAACCCGCCCTGAATCAGTCTCCACTGTTAATAATACCAAACTAATGTGCTAAAGAACAGGCTTGTCAAACACACTGCTTTGATCTTGAGTTTATAGGAATTTGTAAGCCAGAATGTTTGCTCCAATTATGGTTATAATGAACAAATGCTAGGTTTTAAAAAGATCCTTTTAATACTTCTTCCTCTTCACTTACTGTAAAGAGTTTAGGTTCTCTGGGAGGCACACAACTAATTTAACTTTGCCCATCTCGTGCAAATCCCCCGTGGAGTTTGTAAAACTGCAACCCATAATCTCCTCTTCAAAAAAACACACTGATTATTTGTGCTATGCTAGTTCCAAATATTACAATAGTTTCTGGATTTTTGCCACATTCCTCTCTAGATGGTCATTTGGGAGACTTTGTTTATAATGTGTGTTTTGAATGAAATTTTAAAATTCCAAGACCACAGGATGTGAGACTCAATTGTGAGTTAAACTTAATTTTGCATTTGTTCAAAGAGGTCCTACTTAGGTTACAACAATAGCAAACATTGAATAGAAAATGAGAGAAGGTATTTTTTTTCCCCAAGGATTAGTGTTTGAAAAAAAATATGAGGGAAAGCGTGCTATTTTCAAGGATTAGTGAATGTTTTCAAAATGGCCTACGGCATTCAGTTGGTGGTTCAGGTGAATTAAAACATTAATCCGTTTCATGGAAATCAGAAGAAACGTTTGTATCAGTGATTGTGCTAATTGTCATTTTAAAATTAGAGACAAAACCCTGAATTTTAAAATAGTACCTCTCTTTCAAAAAAGAAAAGTTAATGGAGATGAACAGTATAATAGCATTTAAAAAAAAATTAAGGCAACATTAGAAAGCTCTCCTGGGACTTTTTCCTACTAATCAATTCTGGGTGGTGGTTTGTTTTTTTTTTTTTTTTCTCATATTCTTTGTTTATTTTAGAAGCTGCTGCTCATTAAACAACTGGCAGAGATTTTAGGACAAAATGAATTGTTTTTTAAAAATAGATAAATTGTAATTTTCTTTTTTCTTTTTCTTTCTTTTTTTCTTTGATAAATTATAATTTTCTTGCATCTGGTTTCAACTACAAGTTTTTCAACTTTATAAATGATAGACTAAACCAGGGTGTCTGACTAGCTGTTTTATGCTCTGTCTCTTTAGCCAGTCGCCACTTGGACATATTATTTTACCCTCTGCTACTTACAAAAAAGGTAACAGGTAATGAACACAGAAACACAATAACACGTGGAAGCGAAGGCCAGCATCTTCCATCGACATTCTCAGTCACTGCTGGATTTCTCCTCAAGATGTTTCTGTTTACATTCTCCCTATACATCCCCCCCATACACCGTCTCTCTCTGTCTCTCTCTCTCTCTCTTTCTCTCTCTCTCTCTTTCTCTCGTACACACACACACACAAAGTGATTTTTTAAATTTATTTGTTTATCTTTGAGACAGGGTCTCACTCTGTCACCCCGGCTAGAGTGCTGAGTGCTGTGGTGTGCTCACTGCCCACTGCAGCCTTGACCTCCCAGGTTCAAGTGATCCTCCCACCTCAGCCTCCCAAGTAGCTGGGAATACAGCTGTCTGCCACCACGCCTGGATAATTTTTAAAAATTTTCATAGAAACCGGGGCTCACTGTGTTGCCTAGGCTGGTCTGAAATTGTTGGGCTCAAGCGATCCTCCTGCCTTGGCCTCCTAAAATGGTGGAATTACAGACATGAACCGCCGTGCCCAGTCCACAAGTGATTTACATGACACAACCTTTCTGGAATTCTATAAACACAGGATATGCAACACGGGTTAACCACTTGTCTAGGAAAGAAAACAAGCAGAGAGTTGCCCACAGAACACATCTTAACATTTGGGCTTCTATGTATGCCAAGAAAGTGATCATTTTGAGTCTTTGCCTGAATAATACCAGGACCTTGAAAGCACAATTGCTATTTTAAATGGATGTTGCTTGTTAACAGAATACAGAATGAATTATGGCCTCTGAATTAAGCTCTTTTATTGTTGACCTTGCTCTTCAGAGAGGGTGTGGTAGGTAACCAATGACAAGTATGTAGCGTATATTAGGTACAAAGAAAACTATTCTACTTGGTCAAAAATAGAATATAAACATGAATGGAACTTATTAAAATAAAACTATTTGTTATTCATCAAAGTAAAGAATAAGATATTTAATAGTCATATATGCCAACCTCCTTAAAACTTGTATGAAATAGAGCGGCGAATAAATCATTAAATAAATGCCCTAAGTATTGTCCTTCTTTGCTAAACCATTTGATTGACATTGAACCTGATTAATATCGCCCTAACTTAAGGACACCATCCACCATCCATAAAGCTACATTCTGCTGTTGAATGTAGCTTTATGCTCAGCAGCTACATTCAACAGCAGAGTTTTAAGCTCAAGTCTTCTCCCAGCTACCTAATGCTAAAAAAAGAAAAAAAGAGCATTGTTAGAGGTGGGGTAGGTAGGGATGTGACTAACAGCCTTGTGTTCCTGTAATTATAGCGGGAGATTGCTGTGCCAAATATTAGGAACTTTTCTGTTCTACAGAAGAAATTAAATCGGGAAGCTCAGCAACTACTGGTAATTACAGAAACTGCCAGTTCAAGGAATCCAATAGTCCTTCTAAACTCCACTTAAGACAGGCCCAAAGGAAAGACATTCAGTGGAGGTACAGGAAGTGCTTTCTCTCCATTCACATTTATGAACTCATTTGGGCTCATTAATTCAGGTGCTCTTATAGTAGTTCTAAATGGGAGGAATCTGTTTTCTCCATTACTGATATCAAATGAGCATTGCAGGAGTGAAGTGATTTACTGTGGTTATACAATTATATCCTTTCTCTAATTTCACCCCAGGGGTTAACTACAGCATCAAAATCTGAGAGTGGATTCAGCAGAGGGGCTCAGATTGTACAGGCAGGAAATCCCTAAACATCCTTGAATCATATGATTATTGGACCAGCCCACAATGAGTGGCTGAAGATCCACAATTAACGGCCCTCATCCAAGTCCCAAATCAGCCTTGAGCTTCATGTCTTGATGCCACAGGGCTATGGGGAAGGAGGTGACCTCCAGAAAACCTGCTGCCTTTACAGGACCAATTCTGAGAATTGGGTACAGTTGGGTAGAGTGTGCCTTTGAAATCTCTACCCATTCTTTCCTCTCTTCTACTGCCATTAGTATCTTCCTTCCAGTCACATCTCATCAGGGTTTTGATCCTACACTCCATCACATTAGTGCCCAACTTTCTGCTTCCTAAAAAGCAGACTGCTACTTTTTTAAGAAGCAGAGAGTTGGGCACTAATATGTCCACTACTACTACTACTGCAACAACTACTAGCATTAACTACTTAAAATGAGATAAAACAATTCATGCCGTGAATGGAAGGGAAGAAGCATCTTTCTCCCTCACACGTATGTGCATGTGTGGAAGACCCACACACACCCATGCACACACACCCACCCACACACACACACACACACACACACTGATGCACCCTTTCTTCCTGGACAACGGCCATATACTTGTCATTTCATTCCACAAAGTCATTCTCATTGGAGGAAATGTAAGCCTAGTGGAGGGGAGAAAAATGTAATGTCTTGTCATTTCCCTGCTGAAATGTTTTCAGTGATTTACGGCTCTTTGTCCCAAAGCCCAAAACCCATTAATCCAGAGGAAATGTCCAGAAGGGATCATTCCTAGGAAGGGTAAAGCCTGGTGAACAGAGTAATACCCTCCAGGGGTTCATGGTTTATCCCTGATTCCTCTTTCCGTCATCAGCCCTATCCAACCCGGTGGCAGGTCTTGTTAGTCCTATTGTTAAACTATGCCCACATCTAATAATTTTTTTTTTTTTTGAGACGGAGTCTTGCTGTGTCTCCCAGGCTAGAGTGCAATGGCACGATCTCAGCTCACTGCAACCTTCACCTCCCAGGTGACTCTCGTGCCTCAGCCTCCCGAGTAGCTGGGATTACAGGCACACACCACCATGCCTGGCTAATTTTTTTGTATTTTTAGTAGAGACAGGGTTTCACCATGTTGGCCAGGCTGGTTTTGAACTCCTGGCCTCAAGTGATTCACCCACCTCGACCTCCCAAAATGCTGAGATTACAGGCATGAGCCATTGCACCCAGCCTACATATAAAAATTTTGACCATCTTCCTTCTACGCCCTAGTCCGGGGCACCATCACCTCTTTCTAGGTACCTGTGTTACCTTCCCTGCTTCTCCCGACCTCTACTCCACTCCCATCCCCTACAATCCACTCTCTACAGGACATCTGGAGTACTTTTAAAAATGTAAATCAGATCATCTTATTCCTAAATTTAAAACTTCCCAGCCGGGCATGGTGGCTCATGCCTGTATTCCCAGCACTTTGGGAGGCCAAGGCGGGTGGATCACAAGGTCAGGAGTTCAAGACTAGCCTGGCCAAGATGGTGAAACCCTGTCTCTACTAACAACTACAAAAATTAGCCACGCATGGTGGCAGGTGCCTGTAATCCCAGCTACTCGGGAGGCTGAGGCAGGAGAATCGCTTGAACCCGGGTGACAGAGGTAGCAGTGAGCTGAGATGGTGCCACTGCACTCCAATCTGGGCGACAGAGTGACACTCCATCTCAAAAAAACAAAAACAAAAACAAAAACAACTTCCTGGCCGGGTGCCATGGCTCATGCCAGTAATCCCAGCACTTTGGGAGGTTGAGGTGAGCAGATTACCTGAGGTCAGGAGCTCGAGACCAGCTTGGCCAGCATGGTGAAACCCTGTCTCTACCAAAAACACAAAAATTAGCTGAGTGTGGTGGCACATGCCTGTAATCCCAGCTACTGGGGAAGCTGAGGCAGGAGAATCGCTTGAACCTGGGAGGCAGAGGTTGCAGTGAGCAGAGATCGTGCCACTGCACTCCAGCCTTGGTGACAAATCGAGACTCCATCTCAAAAAAAGAAGAAAAAAACACTTCTCATATACATGTCTATTATTTTCGTCATTCCTGAATTGTTTTGCCATCATAATTAGCATTGGAAAATCTTTTAATATAAAAACTCTGTGCTTTTTATTTTTTTATTTCTTATTTTGGAGACAGGGTCTCACTCTGTCACCCAGGCTGGAGTACTATGGCACAATCACAGCTCAGTGCAGCCCCGAACTCCTGGGTTCAAGCAAACTTTCTGCCTCAGCCTCCCAAGTAGCTGAGACTTTAGGCATGTGCCACCAGACTTGGCTAATTAAAAAAAATTTTTTGTGAAGACAGGATCTCACTATGTTGCCCAGGCTGCCCTTGAACTCCTGGCTCAAGCAATCCTCCTGCCTCAGCCTCCCAAAGTGCTGGGATTACAGGTGTGAGCCATCATGCCAAGCTGACTCTGTGCTGTCTTGCAATAAACAAAATAAAAAAAAAAGGAAGCTGAGGGCACCACCTTCCAGATGCAAGAGATGGGGTGAGTGGTAACACCTAGTAAAGGGGGGAAACCTAGCAAAGCCCTGAGGCCTGCAGCTGAGGAAGAAAAGGGAATGCTAAGAGCCTACTTGGGCCTGAGGAGGAACCTGGGTTGTGCAGTAGAAGGACCCCAACTGGCCTAAGAGCCCCTTCAGAGTGTGGCTTCTGCTTACCTTTCCAGCCTACTCTCCCATTCTCACTCCCCTCCCTGTACCTTGTGCTCCACCTATATCCAAGTGTCCATAGTATACAGATCTAAATATGCTATCTACCCTAATGAACCAGCAGTCCCATTTCTGGGTATAACATCAGAAGGAAACCATATATCAAAGTGATATCTGCATGCCCATGTTCATTGGAGCATTATTCACAATAGCCAAGACATGGAAACAACCTAAGTGTCCACTGATGGATGAATGGATTAAAAAATTGTGATACACATATATATATATAAACACACCATATATATATATATGTATATACCTCACACATACACACACACCACAATTTTTTAATACACACACAATAGAATGTTATTCTGTTAGGATTTTGGCCAGGCTCAGTGGCTCACACCTGTAATCCCGGCAATTTGGGAGGCCAAGGCACGTGGCTCACTTGAGGTCAGGAGTTCGAGACCAGCCTGGCCAACATGGTGAAACCTCATCTCTACTAAAAATACAAAAGTTAGCTGAGCCTGATGGTGGGCGGCTGTAATCCCAGCTACTCGGGAGGCTGAGACAGAAGAATCGCTTGAACCCGGGAGGCAGAGGTTGCAGTGAGCCGAGATTGTGCCACTGCACTCCAGCCTGGGCAACAGAGCTAGACTCCATCTCATAAAAAAATATATATTATTCAGTCATTAAAAAAAGTGAGGAAATTTTGCCATTTGCAACAACATGGATGCAACTTGAGGGCATTATGCTAAATGAAATAAGTCACACAGAGAAAGCCAAATACTGTGTGATGTCACTTTTATGTAAAATCTATGAAGTTGAACTCATAGAAGCAGAGAATAGAATAGAGGTTGCCAGGGGCTGAGGAGTAGGGAAAATGGAAAGATGTTGGTCAAAATGTACAAACTTTCAGTTATAAGATGAGTAAGTTCTGGAGACCAAATATAAAGCATGGTGGCAATAATTGCCAATACTGTATTGCACACTTGAAATTTGCTAAGACATTAGATCTTAAATATTTTCACCATACATTAAAAAAAGTAAAAGTGTGACGTGAGGGATGTGTTAACTAACTTGATTGTGGTAATCATTTCACAATATATACATATATCAAATCATCACATTGTACACGTTAAACTTGTATGGTTTTATTTGTCAAGTATACCTCAATAAAACTGGAAAAAATAAAAATATATGTAAAACTTTAAAAAACAAACTGAAGGGCTGGACGCAGTGACTCACACCTATAATCCCAGACCTTTGGGAGGCCGAGGAAGGTGGATCAACGGAGGTCAGGAGTTCAAGACCAGCCTGGCCAACATGGTGAAACCCTGTCTCTATTAAAATACAAAAATTAACCAGGCATGGCAGCGCATGCCTGTAATCCCAGTTACTCAGGAGGCTGAGGCAGGAGAATCACTTGAACCCAGGAGGCGGAGGTTGCAGTGAGCAGGGACTGTGCCACTGCACTCTGGCCTGGGCGACAGAGCGAGACTCCATCTCAAAAAAAAAAAGTCATTCATACCTGCTTGTCTTGTCACTCATTTCCTTTGCTTAGAAGGACCTTCCCCACCTTTTCTTATTAGTGAGTATTTATTCTACAACTCCCCAGAATAGATTTCCCACATGACAATTTGATGTCTTGATTTTCTGCCCTTGCTCTGAAGCTGGTACAATTGTTAAGACTGTTCTTGGACTCTAAATGACAACTTTGTGATAACATCCTTCAGTAGTTTCCCAACTTTTGAAGTTTTCTCTATGCCATGAAAATTAATATTTGTATTTCTGTTTGATGCAAAAAGTTATACTGAACAATATCCTGTTGTGAATAGACCTCAATGATACAGATGTTAACCCATAACCCAGAAGAGAATCTTAATATACTAGTCATTCCAACAAGTGGCTTCTCCCACTACTTGCCTCTTTCTCTGGACTCTGGATTGTTCCACAAAGATTAACACTCATTTTCTCTGCTTTTTTTCCATGCACATTAATTTTGTCTTTCTGCAACACTTCTGAAGCAGGTATTATAGAAATATGGGTAATAAACAGAGAGCAAAGCCTTCTAAGTGAATACCTGTTTGCTCACAGCCAGTAAACAGCGTTCAAGGGGAATGCTTTCTATTTTTTAAAATGAAGGATTATTTACTTTAGCATATCTACTGTCTTAGAGGAAGACCAGCTGGTTTAAGAAAGAAATAAAGACTATTAATCTTTATGTATTTCATTTACGATTCTCTTCTCGAAGGAGGAGACCCATTAACAGAAACCTTTATAAGTACTATAATATTAAATAAAAGTGCACTAAGTTATCTACTTTTAGAGGAATATTTAGGGTGTAATTTTCAGCCAACTGGAGAGAACCTAACAAAACTCGAGTGCTTAAAAGAAGGCATATTATCGCTGAAGTTAAACTTGATTTCTTTTATGGCAGAACTGGACAGCTGCTCGCACCTGCCTTAACTTTTTTTTTTCTTCAGCCTAAAGTTATCTATTCCAGGATTCTATGTCATATGGTATAAAGCTTTGGTTTCAATCAGTCACTAACATAGAAGCTTGGATATATTTGGAATTCCTTTTGGGGGAAAAAATTGGCCAAAGCTTTTGATAGCTTTGCTTCTCACACCCAGGCCAAACTGGGCTGGCTCTCTACTGGGACAAGAATGCATATTGGCATCTCATCCTTAAAGCCACAGAGTCACAGCATATTGGTCCAAAAAGGGATATTAGAGCTCATGCGGTCTAACTTTTTTTACTTTTTTTTTTTTTTTTGGACAGGGTCTCGTTCTTTGGTGCAATCATAGCTCACTGCAGCCTCAAACTCCTGAGCTCAAGTGAACCTCCTGTCACAGTCTTCCAAGTAGCTAGGACTACAGGCATGTACCACCATGCCCAGCTAAGTTTTTTAAGTCACATGTAGAGATGGGAGGTGGGGTCTCGCTGTTTTGCCTAGGCTGGTTTCGAACTCCTGGCCTCAAGCAACCCTCCCACCATGGCCTCCCAAAGTGCTGGGATTTCAGACATGAGTCACCATGCCCAGCCTAACTTATTTATTTTATATTTTTCTTTAACTTTATATTGGCATTCCTTGCTCTCTTTTAGCAAAGTCCTTAATTAATTGACAATATAGAATATTTATATTACAGGTAGGTACCTGTTACAAGATGCCAAGACAAATTAACAAGATTTAGCAGGTCATTCAAGCACTCTCACAACTCTGATACTTGAGAGACAGTCCACCAGACAGATCAACCTTCAATTCCTGTATATTCTCCAAGTTCTATGCCTTAATTTGGTAAAGACATTAGAGAGCAAGGTACCTGGGCCACATTTCCTCAGCTTCTTCCTCAAATATATTAACCAACTTACAGGTGAGGTGTGTCCTCTGTTTACATTCAGGGTTAATATGAGTACATCTTTTGCAAGCGTGTGATTGAAGATACTGACCACAATGTTAAGCGGTATTAACTCTACACAACTCCACGTGATAAAGTCCTTCTTGAATTTAGCTTCAGGCAATGATAGCATGCATGCTCACTCTTGTCAGAAAGTGAAATCTCTGCAGCCTATCACGCTTCTCTTTTCACCTCTGCTGCCAGAAAGATCTGAACCAAATTTATTGCCAAGTGTTGTAATATGATCATTTCTGGTGCCTAGAAGTATTTACTCCTTTTTCTTTTTTCTTTTCTTTTTTTTTTTTTGAGACCGAGTCTCACTCTGTCGCTGAGGCTGGAGTGCAGTGGTTTGACCTGCATACCACTCTCAGGTTCAAGTGATTCTCCCACCTCAGCCTCCCAAGTAGCTGGGATCACAGGCACCTGCCACTGTGCCCAGCTAATTTTTGTATTTTTAGTAGAGACCGGGTTTCACTATGTTGGCCAGGCTGGTCTTGAACTCCTGACCTCTAGTGATCTGTCCACCTCGGCCTCCCAAAGTGCTGGGATTACAGGCATGAGCCACCAGGCCCAGCCCTACTCCTCTTTCTTTCTTAAACATTTTATTTGTAAACTGCTTCAAGTAATTTTGGAAGTATGTAAGTTGAACTTAAAAAAATTTAATAAAATAGGTAAAAACAACTGGTAGGAAGTAAGGAATAGTCAATCTTCCTAATGAAACTTTTCTGTGCAAAGGCCTTCATGCCAAGTTTCTCATTTGAAGGATGGTGAAAAGGCCTTATGCTTTGTGCTGGGCTTAATCCCCAGCTATACAACTTACTTGTTAAATAACTGTACAAAAGTGACCTCGCTTCCATTTCCTCATTTTTAAGTGGGGGATATTAATGCTGTTGTTCCACTGGGGGGTTGTGACAACCCAATGAGAAAACATGGGGAAATACTTTCTAAACAGTGAGTCACTCTAGAAATGTTGGTTGTTATAACTTCCCTGTCTTGCAGGGCTGAGCCACTCTAGTTTAAGGAATACGTGTTTGTGAGGGCTTTTAAAATAAACTCACAAATAAATTTGCAAGTTCTTTGATACTCCTCCTTTCAAGAAGTGGAGCCTAATTCTTGTCTCCTAGAGTGTGGTCTGTAGTCAGTAACTGAGTTTTAGCGAATTCAATGTGGCAGCAGTGACAATGTGCAACCCGTGAGAATAAGTCATTACATGCATTGTGGCTTCCTCCTTGCTCTTGCTCTTAGATCACTCATGGCAGAAGAAGCCAACTGCCATGCCAGAGGGGCACTCAAACAGCTCTGCAAGGAAGTCCCTGTGATAAGCAACTAAAGCCTCTGCCATCGGCCATGAGAGCGCCACCTTGGAAACAGATTCTTCAGCCTTAGTCAAATTTTCAGAAGACTGTATGTCCAGCCAACTTCTTGACTACAATCCCTTTATAGATCCCAAGCTAGAACCTCCCAGCTAAGCCACTCCTGGATTCCTGACCCTGAGAAACTCTGTGAGAGAATAAATGTTTATTCTTGCCTTAAGCTCCTAAATTTGGGGGTAATTTGTTACTCAGTGATATGTAATTATAAAATGTCTGTAGTTATCTACCCATCCTTTTGGAGAGCACTACTGAGGACTAATATCAGATTTTACTCTTCCCAGATGTTATTATTGAAGGATATTCAAGTACTCAAATATCTTAGGATCATTGAGTGGGAAATCACCTCAGAGTCATGTGCAGTTTCCTCATTTTGCAGATGCAAATGCAGAGAAGCAGAGAGAGTTCAATGAGATGCTCAAAGACATTTAAATAAATGACAAAATTAGGCCTAGACCCTTCCCTGGTCTTCTTCTATTGGAATTCTTCTTTCTCCTTCTTTCTCTTTCCCTCCCTCCCTTCCTTCTTTCCTTCCTTCCTTCCTTCCATCTTGCCTGCCTGCCTGCGTTCTTCTGTCCTGCCTTCCTACCTTCCTCCCTCCCTTTCTCGTTTTCTTCTTTCTCTTTCTTTTCTTCCCTCCTTTCCTTCCTTTCCTTTCTTTTCTTCTCTTTTCTTCTCTTCTCTGCCCCTCCCCCCCTCCCCTCCCCTCCCCTCCCCTCTCCTTTCCTTTCCTTTCCTTTCCGAGGCAGGGTCTCACTTTGTCAGCCAAGCTGGACTGCAGCAGCATGATTACTTACTGTAGCCTCCATCTCCCTGACTCAAGCGATCTTCCCACCCGAGCCTTCTGAGTAACTGGGACTACAGGAGCATGCCACCATGTCTGGCTAATTGTTATTATATTTTTTACTTTTTTTGCTAGAGATGGGGTCTCGCTATGCTGCCCAGGCTGGTCTCAAACTCCTGGCTTCAAGTGATTCTCTTACCTTGGCCTCTTAAAGTGCTGGGATTACAGGCACGAACCACTGCGCCCAATCTTTTCTTTCTTTCTTCTTTTTCCAATGACCTAAAATACTCCTTTATTTTTGAGCACAGATCTCAGAACAGTGACATGGTTTAAAATCAATACTCTCTTTTTACCATACCATGCTAGCTCTTTCCTTTGTCTTTTTCACCTGAAAATGAGCCAACCTAAAGCTTTTAGTTTAGGCCAGGTGCGGTGGCTCACGCCTGTAATCCCAGCACTTTGGGAGGCCGAGGTGGGCGGATCACCTGAGGTGAGGAGTTCGAGACCAGCCTGGACAAAATGGAGAAACCCCGTCTATATGAAAAATACAAAAATTAGCCAGGCGTGGTGGTGCATCCCTGTGATCCCAGCTACTTGGGAAGCTGAGGCAGGAGAATGGCTTGAACCCAGGAGGCGGAGGCTGCAGTGAACAGAGATAGTGGCCACTGCACTCCAGCCTGGGTGACGGAGGGAGGCTCCGACCAAAAAAAAAAAAAAAAGAGGTTTTACTTTACAACATCATTTTACAAAAGAAAGGGTGCCCCTCAGATAAAGAAATTGCACATAATTAATATATATTGACATGAACACCTGCTGTTTGTAAGATGCTGTATGGAATCAAAAAAGTTTAAGCCTAAATTCTGGTCCTGAAGTTCCCCCAATCTGGTAAGAATGGGATGTTCTATGTGCAGTCAGAACAATGAATTACAGGATATTGAAGGACAGAGAGATCACATGTGAGCTTCAAAGCTTTAAGCCAAGAGCTTAAAGTACATGAATTATTTTGTTTGTCTCTTTTTTTTTTTTTTTTTTTTTTTTGAGGCAGGGTCTCGGTTTTTCATCCAGGCTGGAGTGCAGTGGTGCGACCACAGCTCACGAGAGCCTTGATTTCTTTGGCTCATGTGATCCTTCAGCCTCCCAAGTAGCTGGGACCACAGGTGCTCACCACCACGCATCTGGCTAATTTTTTATTTTTAAAGAGACCTGGTCTCACTGTGTTGCCCTGGCTGTTCTCAAACTCCTGGGCTCAAGCGATCCTTCCGCTTTGGCCACCAAAAATGTTGGGATTACAGGCGCGAGTCATCATGCCCAGCCCACAGTACATGTTCTATAATTACTGTCCCACGTGATATTTAAAGCCAGTCTTCCAAATTAATATGGTAGGATGAAAACATGTTTTAAAGATTTTTAGCCTAAGCTTTCACTCTGCCGCCCAGACTGGAGTGCAGCGGCACGATCATAGCGCACTGCAGCGGCACGATCATAGCGCACTGCAGCGGCACGATCATAGCGCACTGCAGCGGCACGATCATAGCGCACTGCAGCGGCACGATCATAGCGCACTGCAGCGGCACGATCATAGCGCACTGCAGCCTTGAATTCCTGGGCTCAAGCAAGTGTCCTGAGTAGCAGGACTACAGGCATACGCCACTAAGCCCGGCTTATTTTTAAAAATAATTTTTTGTAGCGATGGGGTCTCCCTATGTTGCCCAGGCTGGTCTGGACTAAAATTTTGAATACTCTCTTAGTGGGTAATTTTATTCATATATCCAACAATTTGCTGTTAGTCTTTGGGTATACACATAGTAATTTATATTCAGACAGGGATGGCTCGAGAATTTCTGCATAAGATTGAATTAAAAGGATTGCATTCTGGTTGGAAGATGCTTCAGGAAACTTGTCTGGAATGCATTTGATAATGTGCCACTTTTTTTTTTTTTTTTTTTTTTTTTTTTTTTTTTTTTTTAACGTATCAGTATCATTAAGCAGGTAACCTGCCATTTTTACATAAGGGTTTTGGTGTGAGGTGTAGAGTTGATGGCAGTCACTATTGATACCAATGTTTTGTCTCCCTTCTCTCACATTCTATTTTTTTCAAACTGTAATATTCATTTATTAAAATTTTGAGGCAGAGAGATCTTGGAGGAGACTCTTTGAAATGACAGTAGGGGTTTTACCAGCACCGGATATAGATACAGTTGTTCTTATACTAGAGGTGGCAGGAATGAAATGGGGTAGAGATAATATGCGTTTATTGTTTGAAGCGGCTGTGTTTTGGGGTAACTTGTTATGCCCTAATAGATAACTGAATGGAGGTGGCAGATGCTACTAGTTCCATAACACTGGGGCCCAGTTATCACCATGGTAAGTGGCGGGGGTGGGGGCGGAGGGGTGGGAGTTTAGAATATTTATCTGAGACTGGGCCTGCTATACAGAAATGCCTTTCCGGAGTCTGGACACTGAGATATATGTTTGAATAAAAAGTTAAGTTTGGCCGGGTGTGGTGGCTCACACCTGTAATCCCAGCACTTTGGGAGGCCGAGGTGGGCGGATCACAAGGTCAGGAGTTCGAGATCAGCCTGGCCAATATGGTGAAACCTCATCTCTACTAAAAATACAAAAATTAACCAGGCGTGGTGGTGGGCACCTGTAGTCCCAGCTACTCGAGAGGCTGAGGCAGGAAAATCACTTGAACCCGGGAGGTGGAGGTTGCAGTGAGCTGAGATTGTGCCACTGCACTCCAGCCTGGGTGACAGAGTAAGACTTCATTTCAAAAGAAAAAAAAAAGTTAAGTTTAACTTGTTCTGGGGATGGAGGACACACAACAGACTGGTTGTTGTTGTTTTTAATCTCAAACAAAAGACTTTAAAAAGAGTTCAGCCGGGGGCGCAGTGACTCACACCTGTAATCACCGCACTTTGGGAGGCTGAGGTGGAGGAATTTGAGGTCAGGAGTTGGAGACCAGCCTGGCCGACATGGCGAAGCCCCATCTCTACCAAAAATAGAAAAATTAGCCAGGTGTGGTGGCACATGCCTGTGATCCCAGCTACTCGGGAGACTGAGGTAGGAGAATCACTTGAATCCAGGAGGTGGAGGTTGCAGTGAGCTGAGATCGCGCCACAGCACTCCAGCCTTAGTGACAGAGCGAGACTCAGTCTCAAAAAATAAAATAAAATAAAAATTAAAACAGAGTTCATATGGACCAGAAAAGATGCTTTGCAGACACACTCAACTTGGTAATGTCAGTTTCTTACCAATAATAATTGCAAAACCAAAATTGTTTTCACTAAGTATGAAGTTGGAGGCTGAAGAATCTCAATTAAGGGAGAGTTAGTAAGTGGAAGACAACCTTTAAAAATGCAACAACGAAGCTGTTAAGGAAATACATTAGAGCATGTTCAGATGAAATAGGGTGTGAAGTCAGCAGTCCTGTATTTCCTAGCCTTTATTCTCTTCACAACTTATTTCTCACTTTTGGATTTTGTAGTCAGGCAGTATAACATATAACGATAAGATAAATACTATTAAGAAGAATTTTGCAACTTGAGAGGTGCTTTCAATAACCACTACCATATTTAATCCTGTATTTTGGATATTGTAAGAAAATGGAAACTTGGGGGTTATTGACCTACCCAATAGCATTTGCCTCTAGCTTAAATATTTTGGACACCTTCCAAACCATAAAAATCATTGTATTAAATGGGCCAGGTGGTGGCTCATGCCTGTAATCCCAGCACTTTGGGAGGCTGAGGCGGATGGATCACGAGGTCAAAAGATCGAGACCATCCTGGCCAACATTGTGAAACTCTGTCTCTACTAAAAGTACGAAATTAGCTAGGCATGGTGACACATGCCTGTAGTCCTAGCTACTCGGGAGGCTGAGGCAGGAGAATCGCTTGAATCTGGGAGGTGGAGGTTGCAGTGAGCTGAGATCATGCTATGGCACTCCAGCCTGTGCGACAGAGCAAGACACCGTCTCAAAAAAAAAAAAAAAAAAAAAAAAGTTTAGTTAAATGTATTCAGTAGGAAAGAAGAGAAAATCAGTGGCCTCAGGCCCCTTTTGCTTTAGAAAATCCTATATCTTTATTTTATTTTATTTTATTTTTTTGAGACAGAGTCTCCTTCTACAGCCCAGGCTGGAGTGCAGGTGTGCCATCTCGGCTCACTTCAACCTCCGCCTCCCGGGTTCAAGTGATTCTTCTGCCTCAGCCTCCAGAGCAGCTAGGATTACAGGCACTTGCCACCACTACCGGCTAATTTTTGTAGTCTTAGTAGAGACGGGGTTTGGCCATCTTGTCCAGGCTGGCCTTGAACTCCTGACCTCAGGTGATCCACCCACCTCGGCCTCCCAAAGTGCTGGGATTACAGGCGTGAGCCACTGCGCCTGGCCCAGAAAATCCTACATCTTTAATTTAAAAATAAGAGGCCGGGCGCGGTGGCTCCTGCCTGTAATCCCAGCACTTTGGGAGGCCGAGGCAGGTGGATTACGAGGTCAGGAGATCGACACCATCCTGGCTAACATGGTGAAACCCGGTCTCTACTAAAAATAAAAAAATTAGCCAGGTGTGGTGGCAGGTGCCTGTAATCCCAGCTACTTGGGAGGCTGAGGCAGGAGAATGGTGTGAACCCGGGAGGAGGAGCTTGCAGTGAGCCGAGATTGTGCCACTGCACTCCAGCCTGGGTGACAAAGCGAGACTCCATCTCAAAAAAAAAAAAAAAAAAAAGAATCTACACTTAAAACACAAAGGGACAGTATTTTCCTGGACTCAACTCTGTATTTCCTTTTATTATTATATAATATAAAGCTATTACGAAATACATGAAGCTCCGCCAGGTGTGGTGGCTCATGCCTGTAATCCCAGCACTTTGGGAGGCCAAGGTGGGTGGATCACCTGAGGTCAGGAGTAACAGACAAGCCTGGCCAACATGGAGAAACCTCGTCTGTATTGAAAATACAAAAATTAGCCAGGAGTGGTGGCATGCGCCTGTAATCTCAGTTACTCAGGAGGCTGAGGCAGGAGAATTGCTTGAACCCGGGAGGTAGAGGTTGCAGTGAGCAGAGATCGCGCCATTGCACTTCAGCCTGGGCAACAACAGTGAAACTCCATCTCAAAAAAACAAAAAAAAAGAAAAAAAAAGAGAAATACATGAAGCTCATTTGATTTGTTGTAATTTAAATTTCTTAGATCTTTATTCGAATATGAAATCTGTCATTCAACTGTTACATGGGTGCACCAGTTTATTTTTTATCAGATAATTTTGTTTTTTAATTTTCATGTTCCCATATTTAATGCTAAACTGGAAATTAAGATTCAAGAATAGTCTCATAATAGCATGTGGATTTTGACATGGTGTTGGCACTTTATCCCAGAAAAAAAATAAATGCACCAGAAATGGACATTTTTTTTTCAAGGATTTATTTTGCTTGGTGACATGATCCTACTATCAATAGCAAAATTCCTTTTTAGATGATTCACAGGCAAGATTTACATTAGCAAAAAAAAAAAAAGAGAGAGAGAGAGAGGATTACGAATGAAGGCAATTATTTACATTTTGTAGAATCCCTTGAGAAACTGACTCTCTCCCTAGATAAACACATACATACACAAATACACATAAAGTTTGCATGAAAATCTGTCAGGGGAGGTTGCCCCTGGTCTAGATAATTTGGAAAGAATGAAGCACTTTATTTGAGAGAGCTCTATAATTCAAATAGAATAGGAGTGTTATATTAGAACAAAGAAGTTTTAAGAAATAACTTTGTAAGACTAAAACTAAGAACTGTTAAATTAGCGTAACTCTTCTGTCCAGACATCTTCAAGGAATTAGAACTCCCGTGGCTGTGATTATTTACGTGTAGCTCATTGTAATTGGGGGAAAGGCTTGCTGGACAATTCCACCTTTTTGCTTTGCCTACTCTGAAGATTAATACACAGCTTGCTTTGCTTATATTATTTTTTTCATTGGCTACTAAAAGTGACTGCAAAGAATACACATCTTTTCAAACACCAAACATTTTATAATTACAATAATAAGTCAGAGAGAATTTTAAAGGTCGTATCTTAGAGTGGTGGGCATGGTGGCTCATGCCTATAATCCCAGCAATTTGGGAGGCTGAGGCGAGTGGATCGCCTGAGGTCAAGAGTTCGAGACCAGCCTGGCCAACATAGTGAAACCCCGTGTCTACTAAAAATACAAAAAATTAGCTGGGCGTGGTGGTGGGTGCCTGTAATCCCAGCTACTAGGGAGGCTGAGGCAGGAGAATTGCTTGAACCCAGGAGGTGGAGGTTGCAGTGAGCTGAGTTTACGCCATTGCACTCCAGCCTGGGCAACAAGAGCGAAACTCTGCCTCAAACAAACAAACAAACAAACAAACAAACAAACAAAAAAACTGCAGAGGGATTCTCAAACAGTATCCTAAAATACAACAAATTTAAATAAGATTTTTAGATACTACCCATTAAGCCTGCGGAACTGTGAGTCAATTAAACCTCCTTTCTTCATAAAAATAAATAAAAAATGAGTAAAATGAGATTTTTAGTATAAATTGTTTTTATATGGTAAAATTAAGACAACTCCTTATAATGTCATTCAAACAGGCTGTTTTTGTTTAACACAAACGTTTACAAATTGAACCCAATGGAAAACAGTTAGAGCCTCATCATCTGATTTGTTTCTGTATTTTGTTTTGGTTACTCAATATGTAAGAAAATTCTTATTTGGATAGAAATATAGTTGCAAATGGTAACAGTTTTTAAAGAGTTACCTTTCAATTTCAAAATATTCTTCAAGTAAACAAACATGAAAAAAAAAGTTTTATCCAGAAGTCTGCATAAACTGGATAGCACATGGGAAGTCTCCAATTTATTAAAATGTAGTACATTTTAATGCAGCTGTATTTGCTTTAAATTTTTTTTATGTTGTGGTAAAATATTTATAACATAAAATTTGCCATTTTAACCATGCTTCAGTGTACAATTCAAGGGCATTAAGTGCATTCACAAGGTGCAACCATCACTCTTGTCTATTTCCAGATCTTTTTCATTATTCCAAGTCATTTGCTTTTAATAATAAATTTGTAAATAGTTAAAATTGAAATTTGAGTAAAATGTTTGCAAAGCTCCTAAGGCATTTTCATAGAACAGTTTAAAAAGTATGGTCTCCTTAAGTTATCTGAGGCACAGAAAATTAACTGGCTGGAACAAGCACCATTGTCCAGGGATGGAATGGGGCTCTCTCTCTCTCTCTTTTTTTTTTTTTTTTTTTTTTGAGATGAAGTGTTGCTCTGTCACCTAGGCTGGAGTGCAATGTTGTGATCTCGGCTCACTGCAACCTCCGCCTCCTGGGTTAAAGCAATTCTCCCGCCTCAGCCTCCTGAGTAGCTGGGATTACAGGCACCTGCCACCGTACCTGACTAATTTTCTGTATTTTTAGTAGAGTTGGGGTTTCACCGTGTTAGCCAGGCTGGTCTGCAACTCCTGACCTCAAGTGATCCATCCATCTCGGCCTCCCAAAGTGCAGGGTTTACAGGAGTGAGCTACCGCGCCCGGCCAAGGCTCTCTCTTAAAAGACAATTTTGGTCGGGCACGGTGGCTCATGCCTGTAATCCCAGCACTTTGGGAGGCCAAAGTGGTTGGATTTCTTAAGATCAGGAGTTGCAGATCAGCCTGGGCAATGTGGCAAAACCTGTCTCTGCAAAAATTACAAAAATTAGCCAGTTGTCATGGTATGCACCTGTGGTCCCAGCTACTTGGGAGGCTGAGATGGGAGGATCAGTTGAGCCCAAGAAGTCGAGGCTGCAGTGAGCCTTGTTCGAGACACTGCACTCCAGCCTGGGTGACAAAACAAGACCTTGTTTCAAAAAAAAAAAAAAAAAAAAAAGACAATTTCAACTTCACTCACAAAAACCTTTTTACCTCCCTCCGCCTGAAATGAGAAGTTTTAATTGTGGCATGCAAAAACCTGCCATCTTCTTAGGAAGTTTTACTGAAATTCATCACCGCTTGTCTGGACTGGTCTTAGAATCATCCTACATTAAAAGCAAATGTAAGCAACCACGGGAATTGGTGTAAACATTGAAAATATCAAACAGGCCGGGCGTGGTGGCTCACGCCTTTAATCCCAACACTTTGGGAGGCCGAGGCGGGTGGATCATGAGGTCAAGATATTGAGACAATCGTGGCCAACATGATGAAAGCCCGTCTCTAAAAATACAAAAATTAGCTGCGCGTGGTGGAGCACGCTTGTAGTCCCAACTACTCAGGGGGCTGAGACAGGAGAATTGCTTGAACCTGGGAGGCGGAGGTTGCAGTGAGCTGAGATTGTGCCACTGCACTCCAGCGTGGTGACAGAGCAAGACTCTGTCTCCAAAAAAAAGAAAATATCAAACAGCAGCCAGTGCAGCAAAACTTGCCCTTTTCTATAAGTGGCTAGGCTCACAGCATCATCCTCTCTTCTGCTCAACTGGGTTGAATTTACTGGTATTCATTAGAAACTACCACCTTTAACAGACATTTTCTTCAAACAAATAGTTAACATTTATTGAGTACATACTGTGGGCCAGGCACTGTGCTGGGTGCTTCATGTGTATTATCTTATTTAGTTCTCAACATGATCCTGTGAAATAGCTACTGTTATTTTCTCCACTTTAGAAAGGAGGAAATTGTGCAGAGAAAGCTAAGATCATACAGGAGCACAACCACCCTGCTCCCACGGCAGCACCCTTAGCCACCAGGCACTGTGGCCTCCTTAGAACCTTATACATCCATCCCATAGCCAAACTTCCTGATGCCTGCCAGATATCATGTAAGTGGAACTCCCACCAAAAGCTATTTTTAAAACGGACTAATCATTGTTACTTCAAATCTGCTAGAAACTGACAAGAGTTGAGCTTAATTTTCTCCTTGTAAAGCCCCTGTCAGGAAAATTATAAAGACTTGTAAAGGGGCAAAAGAGATTTTTGAGTGTTATTTCAGTAGAGTCCCTGAGTGTCTTAGGAGATAGTCTGGGAATTATCTGCTTCTATAGGAATAGAAACTTTTGATTATCTTGGATTGATTAGTCTGTTTCATAATCCTATAGGTGTAGAAGTTAAGTTGTAGAAAACCGATAGAATGCAGATGTGTCCTGTCCATAGTTATTCAAATGATTCTTGTTTTGAATATGCACATCAATTTTATCTGATAGTAATGCAATTGATTTCTACCCAGTAAATGACCCAAAACACTACATTTTTTTTCTATCAGCCAATTTTGTACCTATTAGTAAATTTATTGCAACATTCCAGATTGCCTACATATATATCTGTTTTTTCAAATTGTCCTTTGAATTGGTTTTAACATTTTTTTCTGGATCCCTCATAAATTAATAAATTAAAATCTTTGGCATAGGTTCACTTTATATCTGCATGACAGACGTGACTTTACTTTTTTGAAAATGTTATGTAGCATCCTATCTTTAGATGAAAAATTGAAGATGAATATGAAGTATATGTTATAAAGTAACTGGGAAGCAAAGGCAGCACAGAGAAGGTAAAGGAGCAGAATCAGCGAAGAGTTCCTAATTAGAATGTCAATGCCACGGCATTTGCGTTCATACTACTATATACTGTCCTTGGCACATAATAGGTGCTCAATAAATATTCAGCAAAGGAGCTAGCTTAGAAGGCAAGACACACACACTAACACACACATATACATGAGGAATAAGCAGCAACTTGGAAAAAAAGGCATTGATTGACATATGTGAAAATAACTTGTAAAGATTAGATGGACACTGAATCGAATTTTTTAAAGTCTGATAGAAACGGAGAGAGTAATACATTTAAAAACACTAATCATGCTTGCAAAATTCTTCCTCTGGACTTTTGGGGCTAGAGAGGGTCAGGAGAGCATTTCTCTCATGAAAAAATTTGAGCCCATATGAGCATACTAAGTCTCTCCCTCTGACTAACACTTGCCATCTGTTCCTCCATCACTGCCATCTTAGTTTTAAATCCTGCAAAGGAAATGAATAGGCCCCTGCCACTCCTTCGAGATTGTGTGTCCAACACACCATCCACTCACAAATCAGGGCTTTCCTGGGCACCTATAGCTTGGCCAGGCTGGCACTTTCCCTACAAAACTCCCCAGGATAACTCACCAAGGCCATGCACTGAAGAACCCAGCCCTGTGGCGCTCAGGCTTGCAGCCTTGTCCTGGTCCCAAGAGAAGAGAGAGGCTTGTATCTGGTGGGGGTGGGGAGCCAGGTGGAGATTCCTAAATCATAAACTAAGGAATTCCACAAATGCTGAATTTTTCACGAGTGCTAGCATTACAGAGAGGGATCAGAACCAAATTTTTTCAAGTTCAGCTTTTTTGACTTTTGACTTTTTTTTTGTTTGTTTGTTTAACAAACAGGGTCTTGCTCTGTCGCCCAGGCTGAAATGCAGTGGTGTGATCACAGCTCACTGAAGCCTTGAACTCGTGGGCTCAAGCATCTTCCTGCTTCAGCCTTCTAAGTCTTCACACCAGCATGCCTGGCTAATTTAAATTTTTTTTTTTTTTTTTAGAAATGGGGTCTCACTATGTTGCCCAGGCTGGTCCCCACTCCTGGCCTCAAGCAATCCTCCCACCTCAGCTTCCAAAAGCTCTGGGATTATAGGCAAGCGTGATTCTCCTGCACCCAGCCAGGTTTTTCACTTACAGAAAATTCTATGACTAGTTTATTCCGTGCCAGCAAAGAGAATATCATCTAGCCAAAATAAATACATAAATACATTTAAATCTGATTTCACAGGTTGAAGAAGAAAGGCAGTTTTTGACTCCGCCCTTGCTACAAAGGAAACAGACAGAAGGAGAGAAGAATTTCTTCAAAGATACAATTTGAGTTTGCTTATTTAAGGTTGCTTTCTTAACATAGTATGTGCTCAGTTAATATCAAACAGTCACTCCTGTAGCTCTAATGTCATGGTGAAGAAAAGAGAAGGATTTTTTTTCTTTCTCATTTAAATGATTCAAAGTGTTATACATATAGCATTTAATCAGCAAGCCCATGGAAACAGAAAAGTAATCAACAGGGACAGAATTTCACTGTGTTGACAGCAATGGAAGAACAAGCCTGAGGCCCAAGGCCATGTTAGATTTTCCATAGATTGCATTTCAATAGATTTCTGTGGATTGTGTGTTTTTCAAGGAGGCGATTTCATTGGGATACGTAGCATGCAACGTCACAACCACCAAGCCTTGCCCAAGCAAAAACCCAGATCTCATTTGACATCCACAATTTCTAAAGCTTTGTTTTAGTTACCATAGGGAAGTGTTTTTAAAATCAGAGACCTTAAAAGTAGAAACTTAAAATTTACAACAGCTTTATGTATTTATTTTATGTTTTCTTTTTTTTTTTTTTTTTTTGAGATGGAGTCATGCTCTGTCACCCAAGCTGGATTGCGTGCACAATCTTGGCCCACTGCAGCCTCCGCCTCCTGGGTTCAAGTGATTCTCCTGCCTCAGCCTCCCAAGTAGCTGGGACTACAGGCATGTCCCACCATGCTCGGCTAATTTTTGTATTTTTAGTAGAGATGGGGTTTCACCATGTTGGCCAGGCTGGTCTCAAACTCCTGACCTGAAGTGATCCACCCACCTAGGCCTCCCAAAGTGCTGGGATTACAGGCGTGAGCCACCACGCCCAGCCTACAATAGCTTTAAAGCTGTTAACATGTCACTAAGTATCCTTTTTCAGCCATAAAAACTATCATTTGGGCCGGTTGCGGTGGCTCACGCCTGTAATCCCAGCACTTTGGGAGGCCGAGGTGGGCAGAGAGGTCAAGAGATCCAGACCATCCCGGCCAAGATGGTGAAACCCCGTCTCTACTAAAAATACAAAAAAGTAGCTGGGTGTGGTGGTGCACGCCTGTAGTCCCAGCTACTCGCAAGGCTGAGGCAGGAAAATCGCTTGAACCCAAGAGGCGGAGGTTGCAGTGAGCCGAGATCGCGCTACTGCACTCCAGCCTGGCAACAGTACGAGACTCCGTCTCAAAAAATAAACAAACAAACAAACAAACAAACAAAAAACCTATGATTTGGAGAGAAGTTGACAGTTGTGTTATGTCAAGATACCTCTTTCCTGGATGGTTTTTCTCCGGCCACTGACTTGACATGTTGCTTAGCCACACCCGAGTCACATAGTCCCCCTGGGTTTTAATTTCTTTTTCCGGTGTTAGTAATACTTGTTACCTTCCTGCCCCACTGGCCTGTTGGGAGGCATAAGTAGACTCATAGCATGCTAGGTCCTCCCTTTTCATTATCTTCCTAGGAAAACAGTTACCCATAGGAGCCCAGAACCTTGCCTAGAGTCACCCTGCCAGCAAGTGGCAGAGCTGCGATTTGAATCTGGGGCTTATGCATCTGATTCTGCTGAGGATGTCAAATTACCAGGCTTTGGTCTAAGCAGAAGTCAGCGGACAGCAGTGAAAAGAGCACGGTTCCACACCTTGATGCCGTCTCTCACTTTCCTTCTGTGTGACCTTGGGTAAGTTATGCAAATGCTCTGTGCCTCAGTTGCTTCATTTATGAAATAGGGACGATGACATCTCACTAGTCTATTACAAATATTAGTTGACAATGTGGCCATCTCCCTATCCTATGAATGCTATCTTCCTTTATGGCTTCTAATCCCCTCCTCTAGCCCTGGTACTTTAGAAACATTTTTCCTTTCCTTTCTTTTTTCTTTTCTTTTCTTTTTTTGTTTTTTTGAGATGGTGTCTCGCTCTGTCACCCAGGCTGGGATCATGCAATGGCGTGATCTCAGCTCACTGCAACCTCCGCCTCCTGGGTTCAAGCAATTCTCCTACTTTAGCCTTCCGAATAGCTGGGATCACAAATGTGCACCAACACCCCTGGCTAATTTTTGTGTTTTCGATAGACGAAGTTTTGCCATGTTGAGCAGGCTGGTCTTGAACTCCTGGTCTCATGTGATCCACCAGCCTCAGCCTCCCGAAGTGCTGGGATTACAGGTGTGAACCACCATGCCCAGCCTTCTTCTTCTTCTTTTTTTTTGAGAGACAGGGTCTCGCTCGCTCTATCACCCAGGCTGGAATGCGGTGGCATGACCACAGCTCACTGCCACCTCAAACTTCTGGGCTCAAGGGATCCTCCCATTCAGCCTCCTGAGTAGCTGAGAACATAGGCACATGCCACTGTGCCAGGCTAATTTTTAAAAAAATTTATGTAGAGACAGGGTTTTGCCGTGTTGCCCATGCTGGTCTTGAACTCCTGGGATCACGCAGTCCTCCTGCCTCAGCCTCTTGGACTGCTGTGATTACAAGGGTGAGCCACCGTGTCTGGCCAGAAACATTTTTCTTAATCAAAAATCATACCTTCTCTTATCTTCCTTAGGGTTTCAGAAAGTCTCAAATCCATTCATTATTTAACAAATACTTATCGAGCGCCTACTATGTATGTGGCACTGTTGTGGGTGCTCGGGATGCAGGGTGTGGGTGTGAGCACGGGGCAGATGGCAGAAGATAGGCAGAAAATCAAATGAAGCAGTAAAATATAACACATGTACAAAGTATTTTAGGAGGTGAGAAGTGTTATGGAGAACAATAAAGCAGAGAAGTAGAAAAGCATATATCTGGGGTTGAGGCCACACCTGTGGTTGGGAAAGACTTCTCTGAAAAGGTGACATCTGAGCAAAGACCCATAGGCAGCAGGGGAATGGAAGAAGAACAAACTTTTTTTCCTCTACACCAGAGAAGACACAGACACCTCCAGGAGAAGTAAAGCCGGGCCTAATCGGATTCCCAGGAAGATGCAAATGGCGATGACTGTGTCTTGGCTGCGTTCAGCTTCAAAGAAGAAGAGGGAAGAACCGTTGGCATACCAAGCACTGGAAGGGTGGCGGCAAGGGGCACCGGGAATGGCTGTGGTTACCACTGATGCAAACAGACCTCCCACTTCCCCACTTCTCCCTGAAAGCGGAGGAGGGGAAGGAGGCAGTTGAGTGAAAAGAGCTCCCAGGCCCCGCTGCTAGGTTCTTCTGCAGAAAGATTAGTACCCCTAGGTGCAAGTGGGATACAGAGTGGTTCTTCCCTGAGCCATTGGAATCTGTGCCCTCCTCTTAGATTCCAGAATGGCCTCGGACATAGATACGGCTCTCTGCTGCCAGTTTCCTTCCAGGCAGCTAGAGCTGGAAAGATCTTCATCCTAGCTGCCTGCCAAGGCCGGGAGGCCCGCTCCACGCTCCCTCGGAGGCATCTCGCCCTCTGGGAGGTCGCCAGGCAGACAGCTTTGGAAAACTAGGAGCTTGGAAAAAAGTCATTTGAATTTTATAAAGTGGTAACTACTGTGGGGCTTTATGTAATAAAACCTAAATGCCATTTTCCTCCTAAAGCTCTCGGGTGAGGTAACAGTTCTCTTTAATGTCAGCTCAGGAAGTTTTACCCAAGAAAAAGGAGGTGGGGGGGGGGGTGGTGTTTGCCAAATCAGGAAATGTGCCTTAACTGACTAGGAACTTAAAAAAGAGGCTGAGGCAATGAGAGGAAGGGAAGTGGGAGACAGCAAAAGGTAGTCCTGCAAATGAGTAAACTTGGGACACACAGGCCAATTTTTATTTCAAGTCAATTTTGTTGGTTGAAACTTCCTTTTTATGGTCTGTTGTTTTGAAAAACTTGGAGTGAAAGAAAATCTCAAACTTAATACAGTCTTCATGAAAAAAAAAGCACCTAAGGTATTAACAGGGATTCCAGCGTCTGTAATGTAAACATTCACCTTAGGCATGGAAACTCTTGCTTGAGAGTTGCAGAGTTCCCTGTTTCACACCACAAATCTAACCACAGCTTTCTGCGCAATGTATGGTTTTAAACAATGAGTACATTATGCAGATCCAATAGGACTTTCCTCCATCCCATCACCCCCTCCCTGGTGTTACACCTACCTCATGGTTTCAAATATGGTTGGCGCACCCCAAGGACAGAGAAAAGTAAGCCCTATTTTTAAGCAGGTGTTCAAGAACCAGGAAGAATGAATCACTTTGGAAAAAATGAAGACAAAATGCAAGTTCATCTGCAACCAAATCTGTGGTTTTGTTTTTTATTTATTTTTTATTTATTTTATTTATTGTAGAGATAGACAGGGTCTTGCTCTGTCACCCAGGCTGGAGTGAAGTGGCATGATCACAGCTCATTGCAGCCTTGAACTTCTGGTCTCAAGTGATCCTCCCACTTCAGCCTCCCAGGTAGCTGGGACTACGGGCATGTGCCACCACACTTGACTAATTAAAAAAAAATTTTTTTTGTACAGATGGAGTCTCACTACATTGTCCAGGCTGGTCTCCAACTCCCAGCCTAAAGTGATCCTCTTGCCTTGATCTCCCAGACGTTGGGCTTATGGGTGTGAGCCACAATGCCCGGCCTGTAGTGAGTTTTAGAAAATAAAAATAACGTCTTCATTTTTTCTTTCTTGCAAATATCTCAGTTTTATCTAGAAGATCTTTTTCTTTCCTGCATATATCTAGGTTTTATCTAGACCTTTGACTTCTGTCAAAGGTGTGAAATTTAAACCTTTGGAATTTTATCCAAAGCATTTTTTGCCCTAAAAGCTTTTTTCCCTATTGATTCTTATACCTAATATTCCCAACCCAGCCCTGGTTAAGGCTGCCCTAGTCAGGAGACATTTTTAAGAGACAAGGCAAGTGACCCAAGGCACCGGCCCTACAGAAATCTGGAAGCTGGTACAAGCATGTATGCACCCATGTGCCTATATACCTGTGCCCACTGTGCACATGTTCATGCACACATGTGTCTCTGTATGTGGTTGCTCACACGTGTGCATGCACATGTGTGTGTGTGGCAGTGACACTGTGCAGAATGAATGAAAGGACATCATAGTTTGTGTGTTGAAGACTCATGGGTCTTTCAAAGTTGATAAATCTGGCTTTCACATAGAAGGCCAGGTCTTAGATGAAGATAAAGGAATTCAGGAAATATCATCCCCAAAATGACACTTTGGTGTGCTGATTACTTTGAACTGAGGACACCTGGGACATAGCATATGCAGGCAGAGGCTTTCTCAGAACTCCCTATCTGCCTATTGATGGATCCTCTAAAAAGAACTCAGTTGTCATGAATCCCCTCCTGGGGAATTTCATGAAGCAGAGAAGATTAACTGGGATCACAGGAGAGGAGACTGGAGTTCGACACCATAGCCAGACAGACTTTGCCACAGGCTGTCACCTATTCTTCTGAGGTCCTGTTCATCTTTCCCCCAAATCAATCTCTCCTGAGTTACCTACATCTCCCCTCCCCTCTCCTTTATGAAGAGGGAATATAAGACTCTAGATCCACCAGGTTTTGAGGTACAGTAGTCCCTTCCTTATCTATAGGTGATAAGTCTCAAGCCCTCCAGTGGATGCCTGAAATCAAAGATGGCACCAAACCTTATAGTCTGATGTTTCCTATACATGCATACCTATGATAAAGTTTAATTTATAAATTAGGCTGGGCAAGGTGGCATGCATCTGTAGTTCCAGCTACTTGGGAGGCTGGGCCAGGAGGAGAGCTTGAGCCTGGGAGTTTGAGACCAGCCTGGGAAACATAGTGAGACCCCATCTCTAAAGCAAATTTAAAAAATAAATTAGGCACAGAAAGAGATTTAACAATAATTAATAACAAAATAGAATAATTAGAATAATATACTGTATAAAAGTTGTATGAATATGGTTTTTTTCTCTCTCAAAATATCTTATTGTACTGTACTCACCTATTTTCGAACCATGGTTGACCGTGGGTGACTGAGACAGAGGAAAGCAAAACTGTGGATAAGGGTGGGGGGGAGGCAGAATTTATTGATGTTTCTTTCATGTGACGCCCCTGTGCATGTAATAAATTTGTATATCTTGTCTCTTGTCAAGCTGTCTACTGTCAGTTTACATCATAGACTCAATTATCAAACCTTCAGAGGGTAGAGGGAAAGTTCTCCCTCCCCTTCCAAAAAACCCTCCATGCTAACTGGACCTGGGTAGATCAAGGGGGATGAAGTACACCTAGGAAGGACTACATGGATGGTTTTCAAGCTCTAGTGCCTGCGATACTTAATAAAAACTTTTGGAGGTTCCCAACCCCAAAGATTCTGAGTCAGTTGTCCAGGGTGGAGACAGGAGTTGGTATTTTAACCAGCGTACTACCGATTTCTCCTTCCTTCCTTCCTTCCTTCCTCCCTCCCTCATCTTTCTTTCCTTTTCTTTTCTTTCTTTCTTTCTCTCTCTCTCTCTCTCCCTCCCTCCCTCCCTCCCTCCCCTCCCCTCCTCTCCCCTTCCCTCCCCTCCCCTCCCCTTCCCTTCCCTTTCCTTTCCTTTCCTTTCCGACAAAATCTTGCTCTGTTGCCCAGGCTGGAGTGCAGTGGTACGATTTCTTGGCTCACTGCAACCTCTGCCTCCCTGGTCAAGCGATTCTCTTGCCTCAGCCTCCCAAGTAGCTGGAATTACAGGTGACTGCCACCACACCTGGGTAAGCTTTGTATTGTTAGTAGAGATGAGGTTTTGCCATGTTGCCCAGACTGGTCTTGAACTCCTTACCTCAGGTGATCCGCCTGCCTCAGCCTCCCAAAGTGCTGAGATTACAGGTCTGAGCCGCCGTGCCTGGCCCCATACCAGCAATTTCCCATGGCGAGGAATACCAGTTTACCCTATAAGCCAGATTCTTCCACAATGTTTCATTAACTCTTTCCTAAGTGTGTTGCTTTTTACTGAGGCCTGGGTCCTTTCTAAAAATAAATGCTAGTTTGGCCTCAAAGTAATTTGGGTTGCCAGTTTTGACTCTTTTCTCTGTCATTCTACCCATCTCCCTCCCCCTTCACTCCCTTCCCTCAAATTATTCTGCCCATACCCGCTCACCGCTTCCTCCTTTTCCTTAGTTTTAGTTCAAGAAGCCATTTAATGAGCTTCCACTAAAGCTTAAAGGGCTGAAGCTGTAAGAATGAATTGAGACAGAGTCCCTGTCTTTGAGCAGGTGAAGTCCGGTTGGGGAGGCAGGTAGATAAAACAGATCATTTCAGCAGGGAGAGCCACACATTAAAATAACCAAGGTGAAGCCTGGCGAGGTGGCTCACACCTTTAATCCCAGCACTTTGGGAGGCCGAGGCTGGCCGATCATTTGAGGTCAGGAGATCGAGACCAGCCTGGCCAACATGGTGAAACCCTGTCTCTACTAAAAATACAAAAATTAGTTGGGCATGGTGGTGCATGCCTGTAATATCAGCTACTCGGGAGGCTGAGGCAGGAGAATCACTTGAACCCAGGAGGCAGAGGTTGCAGTGAGCCTAGATCCCGCCACTGTATTCTAGCCTGGACGATGGAGCGAGACCCTGTGTCAAAAAAAAAAAAAAATAAATAAATAATAAAAAATAAATTAAATAAATAAATAAATAAAATAAAATAATAGCCAAGGAGAGGGCCTGGGCAGCAGCTGCCTGAATGAGTGATGGGCTCAGAGGGAAGGGAATTGGAGAAAGTGCTTTCAACAGCACTGTTTTCCAGCTAGCTGAAGTGGGGCTCAGTGACCAATCTCAGTTCCAATCCCCACCAAACTAAAGCACATGCATTTGCCAGTTGCCAGTGTATCAGGAGAACAGCCAAAGAAGCCGAATATTAGAGAGAAAGAGCAAAATTAATTCAAAGTGTTCATTATGAAATCATAGAGTATTCCAAATATCCAGGGAGTAAACGTACATTTATCAAGTTAACATATGAAATTTGTTCTAACAGATTTTCTAAATTTAGATTTTTGTTTTGCCTAATTTCATAGAAAGGGCATCACTCAGTGAATGATGAAGTGGACTTGGGGGATGAATATTCACCTGAACCCCTTCCTCCCGCCTCTGCTGCAGCTGCCCCTCCCCCCTCAGCCAGGCTTGACCTTGGACAAGGCAGTTTCTATTTTTTAGTTTCCAAGTTGTGAGAGAGGAAAAAAAAAAAAAAGGTTTGCTTCCAGCTGTTTGACAATGATGCTGAGATTTATGCACACATTCTGGTGAAATCACCTGAGTTGGCTGAAGGAGCAAATAATGCGTGTGCTTTTATTGAAGAGAAAAGGGAAGCAGAAGATGCACATTTCATTTCACTGTACTCCTGGCTGGCTAATTAGAAAGCAGGTTCATTAAGGGTTGGGCCTGAAGAAAAAGCCCAAAGCCTGAAAAGAGACCAAAGAGAATGACATCATTTCCCCTGTATCTTCCCTAAGGGCATCCTGGTATTGGAGAGAAGGACTCAGGCCCCAGAAATGAAGCAAAAACAGCCCAATTTCCAATACTGATTACTTTGGACCAGAACCGTACACAGAAAAAGGGGACACTTGGTTTTTGTTGTTTGTTTTTTGTTTTTTTTGAAAAAAAAATAAAGGAATGAGGCAAACAAAGAACATGGTTTTCTGACTTGGTTGAATATAAAGCAAAGAGGGAAGTTTAAGCTAAATCGTAACATGGGGTGTCCTTTTTCTTCTTCCCTTCATATAGAAATCAAAACAACTTACAGATCCTACACGACTAATTGTTAGGAAATTTAGATTTGCTAAAATTTTTGAAATAGAAGTATTGGTTTAAAAGTTTATACCTTAAAAAAATTCATTTTTATTTTTATAGTAATCCTAGATGTAATTGGGCAGATAAATTATGTTGGAATATCTTTTTTTTTTATGACTTCGGCACACAGCTGTTACTCTTATATTGAAATTGTGGGCCGGGCGCCGTGGCTCACGCCTGTAATCCCAACACTTTGGGAGGCTGAGGTGGGCGGATCACCTGAGGTCAGGAGTTCAAGACTAGCCTGGCTAACATGGTGAAACTCCATCTCTACTAAAAATACAAAAATTAGCCAGGTGTGGTGGTGCGTGCCTGTAGTCCCAGCTACTCAAGAGGTTGGGGCAGGAGAATTGCTTGAACCTGGGAGGTGGAGGTTGCAGTGAGCCGAGATCGTGCCACTGTACTCCAGCCTGGGTGACAGAGAGACTCCATCTCAAAAAATAAATAAATAAATAAATAAATTTAAAAATTACATATATATGTATATATATGTGTATATATACATATATATACACACAAATTGTGAAGTTTCCTGCCAGGTGAATACCTCGTTAAATTCATTTCTTTGCCTCCAGCAATAAGATACACTTAAAAATCTATTGTTTTTCTCTGGTGATGAGAGAATCCTGACTGTTATATGTGACTACAAGTTGCTTTTCTCTTTCAGTTAGTCAAATATACTGAGGAACCCAGGAATGATCCTTGGGCAGCATCCATGGCAAATTCCTAAATTGGGAGTCTGTTATTCTGGCTGCTGAATTGCATTTACTCTGGGAGGCTGGACTGTAGTCAAGCCTTGTCCCATCTCCAAGCCCCACCCCCTCCAGACTCTAAGACTCTGGAGCACACACAAGGAAATATGACTTGGAGAAAATCAAGTCCTCTCATATTTTACAGCTTGAATTTTGAAATCCATCAAACTCAACTGAGCCCCAGGAAGAAGAGGGGAAGCCAATACTGGGCCTCTGTGTAACCCCATCTTCTTCTTTACCTTGAAATAAAGAGGAGACAACTTATCAATCATCTGCATCTCTAGAAAGTGCAAGCGTTTAGGCCATTTGTGTTTTAGAAGTTAATGTTATAGAAGAGAAGAAAAGAACCTCTATAGAACTTTTGCAATAAGGTGACAAGAGACTCAGATTATGGAAGTAAATTTGGAAAGCCTTTTTCATAACTAACACTAATAACTTTTAACACAATTTTGCCTGGGAATTGTGGTGTTTCTAGCACTGAGTTTTTCTTAGCAGATGCCACCAGTAATATCTGCTCTTGAACCCGGCTCTCTCCTAAATGTCATTTATCTATCCATCCATCCACCTAATGGGGCTCAGGACATGCTACCCCCAAATATGGCACCTTAACATTTGAGAAAACAGCAGGAAGATCACTCACCCTCACCCCTACTCCCCACCTTTCTTTTCTAAAGCACGTCATAAAAACCAAGGAGGAATTTTTCTTTCTCCTGAAGCAGGTCATAACACCCCCATGTAAGAAGTGCCCTCCCTATACCCAGTGGAAAGGAACATCCTTATCTTACAAGACAAAAGGCCACAGAGAAGAATCTGAACAAATAGGCCTTGCTAAGTTTCCCCTAGTTTATTACCATTGGATTATACCCTTTGTGCAATCCTATTTCTCCATAACTGTCTACTTATTCATCAAACCTAGCATGTATTAATAAATACACAAGTTTAACCATTTCTTCAGGTCGTCATTTCCTTATGAAGATGCCCGTGTCATGTAACATACAAATTAAGTAAGCCTGTGTGCTTTTTTCTTATTAAGCTGTCCTTTGGATGAGTGAGGAAAATATTTTTTTTCTCCCCTACACATCCAACAAGCCTCTTTTCCAGGATGTAGACTATGTGCTAACCAGTGTTTAGAGCACTGCAGGGAATAGGATGTGGCAGGACAGTCTGCCAGGGAAAAAGAACCTGATACTGTTGGGGCACAGAGAAAGATACCCCAAAGTATGGAACTTAAGGGAAATTGGAAGGCTTTAGAAACTGCCTTGGAACCAAGATCCTTTTTTTTTTTTTTTTTTTTTTTGAGATGGAGCCTTGCTCTGTTGCTCAGAGCTGGAGTGAAGTAATGCGATCGTGAAGCAACCTCTGCCTCCCAGTTTTAGGCAGTTCTCTGCCTCAGCCTCCTGAGTAGCTGGGACTACAGGCGTGTGCCACCAGGCCCGGCTAATTTTTGTATTTTTAGTAGAGAAGGGGTTTCACCATGTTGGCCAGGCTGGTCTTGAACTCCTGACCTCATGATCCACCCGCCTCAGCCTCCCAAAGTGCTGGGATTATAAGCGTGAGCCACCGTGCCTGGCCAGAACTTTTTAACTTTCTTTCTTTTGTTTCCTTCCCATCCAGTACAGAGAAGGGCTCTCTCTAGCAGTTCCCTTATCTGATTGAGGAAAACTTCCAAAAGAAATTGAATTGTGTTAAGACTCTCTCCTTAGGAATCTCATCAAATAATCGGGAATGATTAACTACCAGAGATGAAAGGAAATAGAAGTCATCACCATGCCCACATAGACTTTTCATCTATTCTTTTTTTTTTTTTTTTCTTTTTTTGAGACTGTCTCACTCTATGGCCCAGGCTGGAGTGCAGTAGCCACTGAAATCTCTTCCTCCTGGGTTCAGACAATTCTCATGCCTCAGCCTCCTGAGTAGCTGGGATTACAGATGCCCACTACCACGCCTGGCCAATTTTTGTATTTTTAGTAAAGACAGGGTTTCATCATGTTGGTCAGGCTGGTCTCGATCTCCTGACCTCAAATGATTGGCCGGCCTCAGCCTCCCAAAGTGCTGGGATTGTAGGCATGAGCCACCAAGCCCAGCCTCATCTGCTCTTTAGAGGGCAGCTCTGAAAAATTATCTAAGAGACTTTATATGCATGGTAAGACAACCTTTGTTCACAGTGTAGTTCACCCCTCACCTTCTAGTAACTTTTCCCATTCAGTTTCCAAAAAAAATTATTGACAAACTATTGTCTGCTCTTTGGGCTCATTCAATTCACCTGAAAATAATTTATTACCCCTCAAAATTGCCTATACCCCCTATTTTTCTCTTCCCTATGAATAGGGTATAAATACTTCAACCATCTGTCCTTTCTTTGAGTCTCATATTTGCAGGACTCCTGTGTGATGTGCACATTAATAAATGTGTATGCCTTTTCTCCTATTAATCTGTCTATTGTCAGTTTGTTTAGGGGACTTGAACCTTCAAAAGGAGAAGGAAATTTTCTTTGCCTCTACAATAACTTAAGGCAAGCCATAAAATGCCTGCTATGGTAGGCAGAGGGTTATGGGAGCACAGTGCAGGGGCACCAACGTCATCTTGAGGGGCCAAGAAAGTGACAACTAAGCTGAGACTCAAAGCAATGAGCAGTTAGCCAGGTCAAGGGCATGGTGTTTTGGGACGAGTGTCAGTGTTTCAGTGTGGCTAGATGGGGAAGAGAGGAAGACAGCAAGTGTGTGTGTGAGTGTATGTGCCTATATGGTGAGAAGTAAGGCTGGAAAGATGAACAGGAGGGAATTGCATGGCAAGATAAGAAATTGTGAGGGCAACAAAGGACCATTGAAGAATTTGAAAGAAACTCCATTTTAAAGAAAATGGCAGGATCAAATGGACAGTTTACGAAGATCACTATGGCTACACTATGTAGGAGGCAAAGAAGAGAGATAGGGAGGTTAGTCAGAAGGCTGTTACAGTGCTCCAGACTACATATGCTGAATTAAAAAGTATTCATTGATTAATGAATTAGTAAGTATTAATAATAATTAATTACTAAGATCTGAATTAATAAGCATTCATTGATTTGAATTAATAAGTATTCATTGATTAATTCAACGTATATTTGTTGAAGCTAATTGGGACCAGGTTGTGAACAAAAATGAATCTGTCTGCCAGGCGCGGTGGCTCACGCCTGTAATCCCAGAACTTTGGGAGGTTGAGTTGGGTGGATCACCTGAGTCGGGAGTTCGAGACCAGCCCACAGCCTGGCCAACATAGTGAAACCCCGTCTCTACTAAAAAAACACAAAGATTAGCAGGACGTGGTGGCACACGTCTGTAATCCCAGCTACTTGGGAGGCTGAGACAGGAGAATTGCTTGAACCCGGGAGGTGGAGGTTGCAGTGAGCCGAGATCGCACCGCTGCACTCCAAACTGGGCGACAGAGCGAGACTCTATCTCAAAAAAAAAAAAAAAAAAAAAAAAAAAAAAAAAAAAAAAAAAAAGGCCGGGTGCCGTGGCTCACGCCTGTAATACCAGCACTTTGGGAGACTGAGGTGGGCAGATCACGAGGTCAGGAGTTCGAGGCCAGCCGGGCCAATATGGTGAAACCCCGTCTTTACTAAAACTACAAAAATTAGTTGGGCGTGGTGGCACGCACCTGTAGTCCCAGGTACTCAGGAGGCTGAGGCAGGAGAATTGCTCTAATCCGGGAAGTGGAGGTTGCAGTGAGCAGAGATCGGGCCGCTGCATTCCAGCCTGTGTGACAGAGCGAGACTCCCTCTCAAAAACAACCACCAAAAAACATGCACATGTCCTCATAGAGCTTAAAATTTGGTGGAGGAAACAATCATGTAATTGCACAAATAACTGGAAAATAACAATTGTAACAAGGTGCTGTTGTGGCAGAGACTGCTTTCCCCCAAAATCTGTTGTTTGCTTCTTTGCCCAGGTAGAAAGCTGCACTACATTTCCCAGACTACTTTGCAGTGGGAGACGGTCATGTGACTAAGGCCTAGCCAATGTTCTCTAAGTGGAAGTGATGCACGGGGTGGGGCGGGGGGCTGGGTGGGTAGAGTAATAAACTGGGAGGAGCCTGGCTGTCTAAGTGTGTGGATGAAAGTGGCTCTGACAACCTGGACGGTAGCTCAGGAGTGTCATGTGAACAGACAATAACACCAAATAGATGAGCAGTTTTATATTCGGGTTTATTTGTTACATCAGCTTAGCTCGCTAAAACTAAGATGTGTTGTAAAAGAGAGCCACAGGTTACAATCAAAGTGCAAACCTAGGGAACTTGACATAATCTGGGGCAGGAAAACTGGGAAGGTTTCATTGTGGAATTCTGGAGTGGGAGTTAACTGGGATCGATAGAAATAGACAGTTCAAGAAATATTCAATAGGTAGACTCTGTAGAGCCAGATGACATGTAGCTGAAACATAAATGAATGGTAACATTCAGGATTCTGCTCTGGGAAGCCTGATGGATTGATTATAGGGCTGGAAGAAGAGCATACTGGAAGACAAGCAAGTTTGGGGAAAAAAATAAGAGCAATTTTGGATGTGTGAGGTTTATGGTGTCTGAGGACCATAAAAGGGATGTCCCAACTGTTGGAATTATGGTTGAAAAGCTCAATAGAGAGGAATTAGGTGGCAGATAGAGTCTTGGGAGTCATTAGCCTCTGAACAATAGTTGAAACAAGGGAAATAGAGCAAATACTCCAAGGAGATTGTGAAATGTCAAAAAAGCAGACATTCAGGGATGGACTCTCCAGCAATCCCAACACAAAGGAAGAATCTAGGAAGAAGAATCTTCAAAGAAGATGTGGGAGTAGTAGTCAGGGTGGTAAGAAGAAAACTGGACAAGAAAGTTATCCTCGAAGCCAAGGGAAAGACATCACACCTCTATTTTGAATTTTTGATTTAAATAACAGAATTAATTTTGCTCTGATAATCTTGCATAATAGGAGAGATTCTGGCGTTTAAAAACTTAGGATAAAAGCCGGGTGTGACGGTGTGTGCCTGAAGCCTGAGCTACTCAGGAGGCTGAGGTGGGAGGATTGCTTGAGCCTAGGGGTTCTAGTTCAGCCTGGGCAATATAGTGAGACTTCATTTCTTAAAACAATTTTAGGCTGTACATGGTGGCTCATGCCTGTAATCCCAGCATTTTGGGAGGCCAAGGCGGGTGGATCATTTGAGTCCAGGGGTTCAAGACCAGCCTGGGCAACACGGCAAAACCCCATCTCCATAAAAAATAAAAAATTAGTGGGGTGTGGTGGTGTGCACCTGTAGCCCCACCTACTTAGGAGGCTGAGGTGGGAGGACCGCTTGAGCCCAGGAGGCCAAGGCTGCAGTGAGCCTTGATTGTGCCACTGCACTCTGGGCTGGAAGACAGAGCAAGATCCTGTCTCAAACACAAAAAGATAAAAATTTTAAAATAAAAAATAAAACTTAAAATAGTCATAAAACATTGCTAGATCAAACAGTCATTTAAAAGCTCTGGTATAAATGGCTGAGAACCTTTTTTATGATGGCAAATCAATTAAACACATGTTTTTGAACTTCTGGCTAAAATTATCCAAACTGCACATAATTTCTGACTCAAAGTATTGTGATATCACATAACTAGTCCTGATAGAGCACTCACTGTCTTACATCACTGTTAGAATAAAGCAGAAGGCAGAAGTAATTTCAAAAGTATAATACAATATTCCACTGTAGCAAGAAAAGCATCATCTGGACTCTAAGTTCCTTTTATTGTGGTTTACTTTTTCTTCCCTTCAATTTTGCAACGTTGTCAAAAACTGATTTCATTTGGAATAATTTTAATAACCCAAAGGGGGCCTGACCACTTCCCTCTCTTCTTCCCCTTTATCCGCTATTTACTTTTCTCAGTTCTCTTACCTTTGACCAAGGGATATAGCCTTCCTCATTTCTTTTCTACTTCCTAAAGCCCAAATTAGCTCTTTTGGTTGGCATAACATATTTTCTTAAGGAGATTGTAAGAATGCTCCTCTGCCTTTTTTTTTAACCTCTACCTTAAAAAAAAGAATCCATTCATTAATTCATCTCAGCCCTCCAGCTGAGGAGTCTCTTTTCTTCCTATTCCTTCTCATTCTTTCTTTTCCTGTTCACTTTTCTTTTTGGCAATCTCATTTGACTTCTACCTTTAAGTAGTTTTTCTTTACTGTTGCATCTTGTTCTATTTCCTGCAGTTTAGGCCACCACTAATCAGTGCAATATTTTCTTCCATTCCCAAATGGTGTATTTTAATTTCCTCATCTATGAGGTGGGCATGATAATGCCTCTTCCTATGTGTCTCCCTCATTTTCTTCATACCTTTTATATGTAAGATATTGTCGTACATCGTTTAGGGAGTATAACATTGGTCATGTTCTTTGCCCTCAAGCTATTTACCATAAACAAGTAAAAACTTATGGTTTCTTAAAAGTAATTATAGCAAGCGGTATCACATGAACAGCATAGGCAATGAATGATGGTGAGTTCAGAGGAAGGAGGGATTAGGGTAGATTCAGTGAGTTCAGAGGAAGGAGGCTTCATGGAAGAGGAGAGGAGACTTGAGTGGGGCCTTGAGAAAATGCTGATTTGCATTTTCTGGTTAGGCAGAGACGGCAGCTCCAGGGGAATTACAAAGGAGGAAGAGAGTGGCATTTTAATGACAAGTACTTCAAACATACAAAATAATCTGCAACTGCACGGTATTATTATTTCCATTCCCTTATAAGTCATTGCCATCAACAAAGCAACTTCAAAATCTTCCGTTGTCTGGCCATTTTGAAAGGTCAGATTTATCAGAGCCCCTGGGTTACAACAGAATGGACAGGTAACAGTTGCTTTTTTTTTTTATATTCTCAGTCAACTAAAATCTTTGACTATAGATTCAGCAAGTAAGAGAATTGAAGATCAAGAGCATTAAAAAGTTTATCATGCCTAATTTTGAGTATAACACAGCTGAAAGTGGAACTCTAGCCAAAATCTACAATGAAAGAATAGTTAGTTTCCGGTTTCTACACTTAAGGTTAATTTATTTTATCTCAGCAAGAACTTTTGTCTTGATTAGGGACATTAGTACATGAAACAAGATATGTATTTGTATTAGACAAGCCACACAAAGTGCCTATCAAACTCACAATTCCCTTCTAAACATACAGGTCCATGCTTTGTTCCACAAGAGTCTTCTTAAAAATGCATACTATGAAAATGTATATTATGAAAAAACTATGCATGGATTTCAAATCTGTTTTGCTCCAAAATTAACTTGTACTAACTTGCTATAATATGTCTGAACAAGATCTAGTTTGAGGCAGTAAGAAGCATAATATATTAGTTTGAAAAGAGCCCCTATCATGACATGAAATTCTGCTAAGATTGAAGCAAGAATAAAGATCAAACTTACGGTAGAAGAATGGTGAAATCACAGATCCTTCATGAAAAGTTTGTGGGGATAATGCCCCATGTAAATCAGCAGTTTACAAATGAATAACTCATTTCAAGAAGGAATTAAGATAATACTGACGATGAAATCTGCAGTGGCAGATCCTCCACATAAATTTTCAAGGAAAAAATTCATCTTGTTTGTGCTCTAACTGAAGAGGACCAATGGTTAACAGCAGAGACAATAGCCAACACCATAGACCTCTCAACTGGTTCAACTTACACAATTCTGACTACAAAATTGAGGTTAAGCAAATTTCCACTGTCTGAGTGGCACAACTGGTGCACCTGGATTGACTATAGACAATAGCAGAGCTTTCAGTGGAAATTTTAAAAAGTGGGATTGAGATCCTGCAGCATTTCTTTGAAGAATTGCTGTAGGAGTTGAAACATGGCTTTCCCAGTACAATCCTGAAGACAAAGCACAATCAAAGCAATGGCTACCAAGAGATGGAAGTGGTCCAGTCAAAGTAAAAGTGGACTAATCAAGAGCAAAGGTCATGGTGACAGTTTTTTGGGATACTCAAGCCATTTTTTCTTGTTGACTTTTCGGAGGGCCAAGGAATAATAACATCTGCTTATTATGAGAGTGTTTTGAGAAAGCCAAAGCTTTAATGAAAAAATGCCCAGGAAAGCTTCATCAGAGAGTCCTTCTCCAATACATCAATGCTTCTACACATTCCTGTCATCAAATGAAGGCAATTTTGCAAGAGTTTTGAGGGGAAATCACTAGGCATCCACCTTAAAGTCCTGCTTTGACTCCTTCTGACTTTTTTTTGTTTCCTAATCTTAAAAAAATGTTTAGGCCGGGCATGGTGGCTCACGCCTGTAATCTCAGCACTTTGGGAGTCTGAGGTGGGTGGATCACGAGGTCAGGAGGTTGAGACTATCCTGGCCAACATGGTGAAACCCCATCTCTACTGAAATACAAACAATTAGCCGGGTATGGTGGCACACACCTGTAGTCCCAGCTACTCAGGAGGCTGAGACAGGAGAATCGCTTGAACCCGGGAGGCAGAGGTTGCAGTGAGCCAAGATTGCACCACTGCACTCCAGCCTGGCAACAGAGCAAGACTCTGTCTCAAAATAAATAAATAAATAAATAAATAATAAAAAAAATGTTTAAAGGGCACAGATATTTTTCAGTTAATAATCTAAAAAAGACTGCATCGATAGGGTTAAATTCCCGAAACCCTCAGTTCTTTAGGAATGGACTAAACGGCTAGTATTATCACTTACAAAGGTGTCTTGAATTTGATGAAGCTTATGTTGAGAGGTAAAGTTTTTATTTTGTTTTTATCTTTTAATTGCACTTTTCTATGAACTTTTTGAAGTCCCTTTGTATATGATCCTACCACCATGGCCACAGCTAATGAACCCAGAGGTGTTCCCTGCTTCCCCCAGGGGAATGGGGAGTGGAAAAGGCAGCCATCTGTAAACTTTGAGATGGACTGACGAGAGCTCTGCACAATGTACTAGATGCACCAGTACATCTATTCACGCACCCAAACAGATCCTATTTTATTAATGGAGGTTTGATTGTGAGCCCTACAGAAAATACATAGTGGAAAATATAGAGGTGAAGAAGAGAGACTCAGAGCAGAGGCAGGAGAGAGAGGTAGGAGAAGAGAATAGAAAAAAGTCAATTGGCAGTGAGCAAGTTGAGAGACAGGAAATAAGCAGAGATGCCAAATCATAACCATGGACCACTGTGGAATGACTACAGCTTCTATTGCCATCTGAAGCAAAATGAATGATGCTCTATGAGGCTTGGCTGTGCAGCCACTGAGACCATTTTCTGTGCTTTCTCACTTCCCCTGGTATTCTTACAACACATTCCCCAACTATCTGACATAATGTGAGCCTGTGTCTGCCTGTTTCTGCAGAAATAATCTAACTCACATAGTAATTTACAGATTATGTTCTCATACCGAGCCACCATGTGCAGAAACACACACTTTCATGGGTCATAGCCATAACCTGGTGAAGTTCAACCACTGCTGATATCATCATCAAATCTTGGTTGCCCAGGTTATTTGGGTTGCAGATGGCCCCAGGACCATTTTCTCTTCTTTTTGGTTCCTCTGTCTTTAAATATCTCTATGCCAACTAGTATCGAGAAGGCAGGGGATGCAGGGAGAAGATAACTAAGTTAGCTGCTTATTTCTTTTAACATTTTGGTGATGGAAAAGAAGAGACAAATGAGTAGGTGATGTAGCATAGAGGGGCAGCCTATGTCTTGGTTTAAGGGCATGACTCCACTTCTCTTTTTTTGAGACAGAGTTTCACTCTTGTTACCCAGGCTGGAGTGCTATGGCACGGTCTCGGCTCACTGCAAACTCTGCCTCCCAGGTTCAAGTGATTCTCCTGCCTCAGCCTCCCGAATAGCTGGGATTACAGGCATGCACCACCACACCTGGCAAATTTTGTATTTTTAATAGAGATGGGGTTTCTCCATGTTGGTCAGGCTTGTCTCAAACTTCCAACTTCCGGTGATCCACCTGCCCTGGCCTCCCAAAGTGCTGGGATTACAGGCATGAGCCGCCGTGCCCGGCGACTCCACCTGTTTATGACTGTTTCTTCGCCAGTAAAATGGGAATAATAGTACTTTATAGGATAGTTCTGAGGATTCAATAACTTGCTAGATATAATAGGCTTGGAGAAGTGCCTGTAACAAAATAATATGTGATAGCAATCATGATTGTTATTATTACCTAACCCATCAGACTAGTGTGGGTATTAAATATGTTGATGCAACTAGTACATATAGTATAGTACCTGATACATATACTCAACAAATATTAGCAATTACTACAACAACAACATAACAATGAATACTATGATTCCTGAAGCAGTGTCTCAGTTAATGGACTGATCGTTTTGTATTCCAGTCTACCACATGACTGGGTTGGCACATATGATTGAAAGCTGCAGGTAATTACAGGGTCTCATAAATGCATAGAGTGATGAGAAAAGCATGGAACCATCAACCAGGAGACCAGAGGTTTAGTTCTAAGCTCCAGCACTAATGTGACCTTCGCCTGGTCATTTGATCTTTCTGAGTTTCGCTTCATTGTTAAATGAAGTTCTCAATGTTCTTCCAGCTCATAAATACGGTGATTATAAGTCTTCATGTGGTTTTAAACTTTGCAAACTCAATTTGTAAGTATGCATTTAAAATCAAATTAAAATTTGTCCTTACGTCCTTACAACTGATACTGATTTCAATTCTTCTAGTTATGGAAGAAATTTCCTGTTTTATTTCCTAAGACCATTTTTCACAGGTTCTGAAATAAGGGATGATGTAAGTTCAAGTGTAACATTGCTATCTAATCATCCTTATATTATTTTTAATGTAGATTTCTGGAATATTATAAACTAAATGGCTAAAAGTTAAACATTTACAAGGATAGGCACTTTAGTTAGGTATGGACTAGAAATAGTCATTTAAAAATTGTCTCTGACAGTATGTACAATTTGATATCACTATCTCCTATTATCTCCATGGGCTTTATTATGTGAAGAAACTTTATAAAGTTTTCATCAATCCTGTCAGTTGTATCCTGATTTCTCCAGAAACATCATGCTAGTCAAAAATCTTTTTTTTTTTTTTTCAGAAGCCAGAGATTCTCCTATTCCATTTCTATTTCCAAAGGCAGGGTGGGGCTGTGGCTTGGCAGAGGAGGGTGTGGTTTCAATGGGGTTGGCTAGGCAAGGGAAAATAAACACTATAACATGTGGTTGTGATGACAGTTTAGTGTCTAGAGACCATATATCTTTGAGAGTTCTATGTTTATGCATAAAATATCTCCAATTGGTTTAAAACTATTCATGAATCCAGGAGAGAGCTGCTAAGTGAGAAAGGGAGAGGGGAGAGGAAATGAAAAGGAAGGGAAAAATAATGCTTAAGTATGAACCATGGAAATAGAAAACAAGAAGTACCCTTAAAGATCATCTAGTCCAGCTTATTGGTTATTCATAAGGAATACTGAGGCCCAAAGGGATTCAGTACTTGCCAGAGGTTTCTCCATTTCTCAAAATCCAAGCCAGGACTAGAACTTAGGTGATTTCTTTTTTTTTCTTTTTCTTTTTTTTTTGAGACGGAGTCTTGCTCTGTTGCCCAGGCTGGAGTGCAGTGGCACGATCTCGGCTCACTGCAAGCTCTGCCTCCCGGGTTCACGCCATTGTCCTGCCTCAGCCTCCCGAGTAGCTGGGACTACAGGCACCTGCCACCACGCCTGGCTAATTTTTTGTATTTTTAGTAGAGACGGGGTTTCACTGTGTTAGCCAGGATGGTCTGGATCTCCTGACCTCGTGATCCGCCCGCCTTGGCTTCCCAAAGTGCTGGGATTACAGGCTTGAGCCACCACGCCCGGCCGAACTTAGGTGATTTCTGAAGCTGGATATTTAGTCATTCCTTCAAGCAACGTTATTGGAAAACATCTATGTGCAGGGGTCACATTAGACATTACTTTTTTTTTTTTTTTTTTTTTTTTTTGAGACGGAGTCTGGCTCTGTCGCCCAGGCTGGAGTGCAGTGGCGCGATCTCGGCTCACTGCAAGCTCCGCCTCCCGGGTTCACTCCATTCTCCTGCCTCAGCCTCCCGAGTAGCTGGGACTACAGGCGCCCGCCACCACGCCCGGCTCATTTTTTGTATTTTTAGTAGAGACGGGGTTTCACCGTGTTAGCCAGGATGGTCCCGATCTCCTGACCTCGTAATCCACCCGCCTCGGCCTCCCAAAGTGCTGGGATTACAGGTGTGAGCCACCGCGCCCGGCCTAGACGTTACATTCTAGGGCAGGATATGTTATACGTGCAACAGAAGTGTTTATATAGCATGTATAGCATTTATAACATTTTAAAACATTCTATATAGCATGTTTAACATTTTAAACATGTTGCCAGGTGTGGTGGCTCATGCCTGTATTCCCAGCACTTTGGGAGGCCAAGGCCGGTGGATCACTCCAGATGAGGAGTTCAAGACCAGCTTGGTCTCGAGACCAGCTTGGTCTCGAGACCAGCCTGAAACCCTGTCTCTACAAAAAAAAAAAAAAAAAAAATAGCTGGGCATGGTGGCATGCACCTGTAGTCCCAGCTCCTCTGGAGGCAAAGGAATGAGAATTGCTTGAACTCAGGAGGCAGAGGCTGCAGTGAGCCGAGATTGCACCACTGCACTCCAGCCTGGGTTACAGGGTGTGACTCTGTCTTAAAAAAAAATTAAAAATAAACATGCTATATAGCATGTTTTTACAGCATATCTAGCATCGATAACATTCACATAGCATATATAGCATTTACATAGCATTAAAAAAACTAGTTACCAAATATGTGGCAAAGATAAAATCAAAGTATTGAGTGCTTTAAAGAAAATAAAGCGGGGTGTTGGACACAGGGTGATAGCATGTGTGGGAGGGAAGGCTTCTCTGAGGAGTTAGCCAAGGGCCATGAAAGGAAGCAACCATGCAAAGATTGTGGAACAGAACCTTCTAGGAAGAGGACATGGCAAGCCCTGAGACCCTAAAGTTGAGTGGAATACATTTAGAGTATTTGAAGAAAGCAGGCCTGTGAAGCTGCAGCACAGTGAACAAGAGGGATAGTCGTATACATGGAGGTAGGAGAAGGAGCTCTGAGCTCTACTAAGTAGGGCTGTATAATCCACAGGCAAGGATTGAATTTTATTTTATATGCAGTAGAAGCCATTGGAGAGTTTTCAGTGGGCTGTGACATGATTTGATTGACAGATTGGAAAGTGCTAGAGTGGAAGCAGGAGACCAGCTGGGATGCTATTGTCCTTGTTTAGGTGCAGAATGATGTGGACCCAGGATGGTGGCAGTAGAGGGAAGAAGTGGACAGACTGATGCTCAGAGAAGATACAATGGGGCATGTTCCCAAACTTGTTACTCAATGTTCTTATTATTAATAATGGAAGGAAAAAATGTATGAGTAAAACAAAACTCCAAAACCTTTAAACATGACTATCATCACTTTGCACCAATGTTTTTTTAGGACTTGGAAGTGCTTGACATAGGCTATTTGTAAACGGAGGGAGTGAAATCTCCACCCTCATTACACCCCAACTTTAGTGTAAAAATAATTTATCACAAGAAAACAAAGAAGATACCAGGATTTTCATAAAATACAAAAACAAGTTTCCAGTTTATGATCTGAAGTCAATGTAGATTTAGCTCTATTTTACATACAGTGTATATATTTACATCCACATAGATATTGACATTTCAATGATTTTATCATGACTGGGATGGGGAGGAAAATCAGCAAAATATACTCTCTAAAAATGGGCTGAAAGGTTTTAGAAATATTTTCAGCATTGAGGGTTGAAATAGCAGATTAAGATATCTGATAAAATGCAGTTAAAGTTTAAGAGTTTTAATTTTGTTTTGTTTATATTTTTGCATTTTAATTTTGTTTTGTTTGTATTTTTGCCTTAGCACAGACTACTTTGATTATATGAGTAATACCGGGTTACCCGGTTTAGGATATTTTTCCAAATGTGGAAAAGGATTAAGCATGACATAAAACTCATGGAACATGCCAAAAACCTACAGCTCAAATGTCCCTGTAATATCAGTGGCTGTCATTGAATACCCCTAAGATAACCCAGATGCTTTAAATATGTCAAATATAATCCTTATAGCAAACATGTAAGTTTGGTATTATTATAAATCTCTAGTGAAAAAGCAGCTGGGTTTTTTATATAGTAGAGCCAGGTCAGGAAGCAAATCCAGCCTAGTTCCTAGGCCCAGGCTTTCTAATATGCCCATTTTTATGAATCATTTATTCTCTGACATTGGAGTAGAGAAACATTTATAAATGCATTCAACTCGAATCCAAAAGCTGATTTTCTCCAGCAAAAGACTTATTTGGCTGTTTGTGCTGACAATTTCCCATAATGATGAACCTGGTCTGAAAATTCTGTGTTGAATTACCTGCTAAGTTAATGTTTTCCAGACTTGAGCAACGTATGAAACTCTTAAATGTAAAGATTTATTATTGATTTAAGTCAGTTTTCAAAGAATGTGGCTTTTCTTCTCTCTCTCTCTTTGAGTCAGCGGTCTCCCTCTGTCACTTGGGCTGGAATGCAGTGACACAATCCTGGCTCTCTGCAGCCTTGACCTCTGAGGCTCAGGCGATTCTCCTGCCTCAGCCTTCTGAGTAGCTGTGACCACAGGTGCGTGCCACCACACCCAGCAAATTTTTGTAGAGACATGGTTTTGCCATGTTGCCCAAACTGGTCTCGAACTCCTGGGCTCCAATAATCTGCCCACCTCGGCCTCCCAAAGTGCTGGGACTACATGCATGACCCACTGCACCCAGTCAAAGAATGTGACTTTAAAAAGTCACATAAAACATAAACTAGCATGTGACTTTAAAAAGTCACACAAATCTAGCTATTGGTGGGAGGGCGGTGGATGATGAGAAATTACTTAATGGGTATGAAATATACATCATTCAGATGATGGATACACTAAAAGCTCAAACTTCATGGCGACATACTATATCCATCCATGCAACAAAATTGCCCTTGTACCCTTAAATTAAAAAAAAAAAAAAAAACTAGTTAAAACTTGTTATAGTTTTTACATATGCAATGACAGAACCCAAAACAAGTTTAAAAATGACATTCAAACAAAGCTATTAGAACATATTAAAATTTTGGTGTTCACATCATTATAGTCTTTCTGAAAGTCAATCGATAGCCCCATTGTGAGAACGTTATTGACTTTTCCATTGCGGCTGAGTCTTTTTTATTCTCCTCCTCTTCTTTTTTTTTTTTTTTTTTTGAGACGGAGTCTCACTCTGTCACCCAGGCTGGAGGGCAATGGCACAATCTTGGCTCACTGCAACCTCCACCTCCCGGATTCAAGCAATTCTCCTGCCTCAGCCTCCCAAGTAGCTGGGAATACAGGCATCTGCCACCACATCTGGCTAATTTTAGTATTTTTAGTAGAGATGGGGTTTCACCATGTTAGCCAGGATGATTTTTTTTTTTTTTTTTTTTTGAGAAAGAGTCTTACTCTGTTGCTCATGTGCAGTGGCATGATTTCCACTCTCATTGCAACCTCCACCTCCCATGTTCAAGCGATTCTCATGCCTTAGCCTCCCGAGGTAGCTGGGATTACAGGAGCACAACACCACACCAGCTAATTTTTGTAATTTTAGTAGAGACAGGGTTTCACCATGTTGGCCAGACTGGTCTTGAACTCCTGGCCTCAAGTGATCCACCTGCCTCGGCCTCCCATGGTACTGGGATTACAGGTGTGAGCCACTGCGCCCTGCCTGGAGTCTTTTTATTTGGCTTTTTGCTACTGTGCTGGTCCAGTTTTGCTACCACTTTTATCTACTTAAAAATCTTCATTCCATGGTGCACATGATGTCATCTGGTGTGAAATTTTGGCAAACTTATTAGGTTTGCCACTACTCTTTGTTTGTGTTACCCTTTGACTTGGGACAGTTGCAATAATAAACACAACAGCACATAGGGACACCAACATTGGTTGGCCATACTTGGTTAGAAGCTGGTCATGTAGATGATCCAGACAATCCTTACAATCATATTTCAGATATCTCAAAAATGAAAGCACACAATTTTACATTGTAAAGGAAATTTGTAGATCCACAACACTACGTCTACCCTAGGTGTCCTCAAACTCCACTTTAAGAAATGCGTTTACATCATATAGTCCCAGACTCAGGAAGGATAAAGTTTACTTCCATAGAATATCATACTCATATCACACTATGGAATACAAAGCAATTGGCTGAAAGAATGAGGTAGCTCTATTTATACTGACTTGAAAAGATGTCCACAGTGTATTAAGTGACCAAAGCAATACATCAGAATTGAAAACAGGGACCCAAACAGACACTTGCACACCAATGTTCATAGTTATTATTCACAATAACCCAAAGGTAGAAACAATCTAAGTGTCTATCAACACATGAGTGGGTAAACCAAATGTAGTATATACAGACAATGGAATATTATTTAAAAAGGAATGGAATGCTGGGTGCGGTGGCTCACATCTGTAATCCCAGCACTTTGGGAAGCCGAGGTGGGTGGATCACCTGAGGTCAGGAGTTTGAGACCAGTCTGGCCAACATGGCGAAACCCCATGGTCTACTAAAAATATAAAAATTAGCCGGGCATGGTGGCACACACCTGTAATCCCTGCTACTCGGGAGGCTGAGGCAGGAGAATCACTTGAACCCAGGAGGAGGAGGTTACAGTGAGCCGAGACCACGCTACTGTACTACAGCCTGGGTGACAGAGTGAGACTCCATTTAAAAAAAAAAAAAAAAAAAGGAATGGAGTCTGATATATGCTACAACGTGTATGAGCCTTGAAAACATTAGGCTAAGTGAAATAAGCCAGAGACAAAAGGGCAAATGTTGTATGATTCTACCTTTATGAGGGATTGAGACAAGGCAAACTCATAGGGGCAGAAAGTAGAATAGATATTACTAGAAGTTCGGGGATGGGGAGAATGAGGAAGTATTGCTTAACGGGTACAGAGTTTCTATTTGGAATGATGAAAAAGTTCGGAAGGCCGGGCACGGTGGCTCACACCTGTAATCCCAGCACTTTGGGAGGCCGCGGCGGGGGGGATCACCTGAGGTCAGGAGTTCGAGACCAGGCTGACCAAAATGGAGAAACCCCGTCTCTACTAAAAATACAAAAATTAGCCAGGCATGGTGGCACATGCCTGTAATCCCAGCTACTCGGGAGGCTGAGGCAGGAGAATCGCTTGAACCTGGGAAGCAGAGGTTGTGGTGAGCCAAGATCATGCCATTGCATCCAGCCTGGGCTGGAGCGAAACTCCATCTCAAAAAAAAAAAAAAGAAAAAAAAAGAGAAAGTTCTGAAAATAGTAGTGATGTTTGCACAACAATGTGAGTTGTACACTTAAAAAGTTACTAGGTTGGTGCAGCAAAAGTAATTGTGGTTTTTGCCATTACTTTGTGTGTGTGTGTGACAGAGTCTCACTCTGTCACCCAGGCTGGAGTGCAGTGGCGGGATCTCGGCTCACTGCAATCTCTGCCTCCCAGGTTCAAGAGATTCTAGTGCCCCAGCCTTCCAAGTAGCTGGGATTACAGGCACCCATCACCATGCCCGGCTAATTTTTTGTATTTTTAGTAGAGACAGGGTTTCACCATGTTGGCCAGGCTGGTCTTGAACTTCTGACCTGAAGTGATCTGCCTGCCTCAGCCTCATAAAGTGCTGGGATTACAGGTGTAAGCCACCATACCCGGCTGACCCCATCTCTTAATACTATAATATTGGAGATTAGGTTCTAACATAAACATTTTGAGGGAACACATTCAGACCATAGCATATAAAGTAATAATTTATGGAGCTGTGTGTTTCATAAATTATTTACATACTTTGCTGTATGCATGTTATAATTCAATAAAATGCTTACTTAAGAGACTTCTGAAAAAAGTCATCTGTTTTGGTATTAGACTTTGCCCGCTTTTGCTTTCGAGATGCTATCACTTCTCTTTCTTCTTTTCTATTCATTCAACAAATAGTTATTGTACACCAACTGTATACAAGGCACTGTGCTAGGCAAAAGACTACTACTACACCTGTAGGAAGATGACAATTCATATTGTGAAAGCTTGAAAAACTGTCTCTAGGAGTTGATTATCAAGACTTTCTATTAATCTGTAAGATTCTTTCCTATCAGAGCTTCATATTCCCTCTTTGGCTTCTGCATAAAACTGTTTTGACATAATGGTTACCTCCCAGCTGGTGTTTTTGGCTTTTGCCCAAGAAAATCCTGCTTGCTGATCTCTAGTCTCTTGTTCTCCTCAGCTGTTTCTAATATTTGAACTCTTAATCTGACATCTTGGATATATCAGATTCTTACTGACTCCTCTCTCCCATCACTTCCTTAAAAAATTTATGGAATTAAAAATTCCACAAGTCCCTATTACTAGCCTGTGGAGATTCAGATTTATTCTGCCCTTAGGGAATTATTCACTGTTATATAGTCTAACTATAATTATTGTATCCTAAAGGGATATAGTTTATTTTCCCTTTTTTGTATTAAAATTTGTACTGGCTACAAAATGTTCAAGAGCAAATACTCTTGACTTCAACAACAGGTAAACAAATATCACCACAATTATTCTGCATTATTTGGGAGGTTCTAATATGCAATAAGACAAGAAAAGCAAATGAGAACTTCACATATTTAAAAAGGAATTATTTTTATTTATATATAATATGATTGTATGCCTAGAAATTCCAAATGAGTCAGTTAAAAATATGAAACCAAGAGATAATTGGCAGAATGACTGGGTATATTTTATTGATTGATTGATTGATTTTTGAGATGGAATCTCGCTCTGTTACCCAGACTGGAGGGCAATGGCATGGTCTCGGCTTATTGCAACCTCCGCCTCCCAGGTTCAAGCAATTCTCCTGCCTCACCCTCCTGAGTAGTTAGGACTACAGGTGTGTGCCACCACACCTGGCTAATTTTTGTATTTTTAGTAGAGACAGGGTTTCACTATGTTGGCCAGGCTGGTCTCAAACTCCAGACCTCATGATGCCCCGCCTCAGCTTCCCAAAGTGCTGGGATTATAGGAGTTAGCCACCATGCCTCGCCTTTATTTATTTATTTTAAAATTTTAGATTCACAGGGTACATGTACAGGTTTGTTACATGAATATATTGTGTGATGCTGAGGATCGGGCTTCTGTTGAACCCATCACCCAAATAGTGATCATAGTACCCAATAGGTAGTTTCCCAACTATTGCACTCCTTCCTCTCTACTCCTTGGAATTTCCAGTGTCTACTGTTTCTATAAAATAAATATTTTAAAATATCAGTAACTTGTCTTTATATTAGTGATAGTGAATTATACATAGAAATTACAAAGTAAATTCTTTAAAAATAGTATTATGAAGGCCGGGTACGGTGGCTCACGCCTGTAATCCCAGCACTTTGGGAGGCTGAGGCAGGTGGATCACCTGAGGTTGGGAGTTCGAGACCAGCCTGACCAAGGTAGAGAAACCCCGCCTCTACTAAAAATACCAAATTAGCCGGACGCAGTGGCGCATGCCTGTAATCCTAGCTACTCGGGAGGCCGAGGCAGGAGAATCACTTGAACCCAGGAAGCGGAGGTTGTGGTGAGCTGAGATCGTGACATTGCACTTCAGCCTGGGCAACAAGAGCGAAACTCCATCCCCCCTACAAAAAAAAAAAAAAAAGTATTATGAAAAAATTTAACAAGAAAATATTGGAATCTATATGAAGAAAGCAATACTATTTTATTGAAGAAAATAAAGCCTACCATGAATAAATGGAGACACATACCCAAATCATAGATTGGAAAATTATCATTAAAATAAAATTCTTTATAAGTTAATTTAAAAATGTTATCAAATCCAGTCAAAATTCTACCAATAATCCAGTAATAAAAAAATGAAAAAAATAAACTTTCAAAAGTGTCAAGAAAATGTTGAACAAGAATAATAAAGGATAATTTGCTGCACCACAAAAAAGTACTATAAAGTGACTGCAATAAAAATAGTATATTAATTGCTTGAGCCTGGGAGATTGAGGCTGCAGTGAGCCATGATTGCACCACTGCATTCCTGCCTGGGTGAGAGCGAGACCCTGTCTCAAAAAAAAAAAAAAAAAAAAAAAAAAAAAAGCGTATTATGTTCCATAGATAATAGATAATACTTCTATAGTTCTAGAAACTACTCTTCTATGAATGAGATGCTTATAAATAAGCCACACCTGAGTACAGTAGTGGTGCGTGGCCCCTCAGCAAGATAAGGTCTCATTGATTTCAGCTGCCCTGAGCTGTTCCATTTTTTTTCCCTCCATTTAGTCAGGGGGTCAGGCAACAGACTTAAAGCAGGCATTAGACTAGGCTATAGAGAGAGAACTGTGCAAAAGAATTTGTTACTGCTTTTAGAGAGTTTTAAGTCCAGTGGGAGAACCTGACAGTTACAGTAGTGAAGAATAGCATATTTGCTGGTGGCAGGCTTGCTTCTCCCCAGTTTCATGGATTTATCTGAGCTTACAATCTGACAGGTTATGTTTATAATCCCTTGGTTAATGTCAGTGGCATTTTCCCAAAGAGCCAAGCTGATACAATTCCCAGAAAAGTAAAATTAATATAATTGCAACTGAAAAATGGAATGTGAATTATATCTTCTTAGGACAGTGACTTTCAAACTTTTTGGTTTTAGGACCCTTACATTCTTAAATGTCATAGGGATGAACATACCAAAGTCAAATTTCTAGTGATGAACAATCTGAAAATGAAATTTAAAAAGACAATTCTATTTATGATAGCATCAAAAAGAATAAAATACTTCAGAATAAATTTAACAAAAACAGTGCAAGTCCTGAACACTGGAAACTATGAAACATCATTGAAATAAATTAAAGAAGACCTCTAAATAAAGATTCTAAATAAATTAAAGAAGAAATGGAAAGACATCCCATGTTCACAGATTGGAAGACTTACTACAATTAAGATGATAATAGTTCCCAAATTGATCCACAGACTCAAAACAATGCCTATCAAAATGGCTGCTGGTTTCTTTGCAGAAATTGAAAAGCAGATCCTAAAGTTCATGTGGGAATGAAAGGGGCTCAGAATAGCTATAACAATCTTTTAAAGAAGAACAAGTTTGGAGACTTACACTTTCCCATTTCAAAACTTATTACAAAGCTACAGTAATCAAAATTGTGCGGCATAGGCATTAAGACAGACATATAGAGTGAAAGAATTGAATTTAGAGTCCAGAAATAAGCCTAGACATGTACAGTTGATTGATTTTCAACAAGGGTACCAAGATAATTCAAGGAGGAAAGAATAGTCTTTTCAACAAATGATGCTTCAACAACTACATATTCACATATGCAAGGATGAAGTTGGACCCCTACGTCACACAAGAATAAAGAGAAAATTATAGGGCTAACTGTAAGAGCTAAAGCTATAAAACTCATAGAAGAAAACTTGGGAACAACTCTTCATGACTGTGGATTAGGCAATGATTTCTTAAATATAAAGCTAAAATCACAGGCATCAAAAGAAAAAATAAACTGAACTTCATCAAAATCACACTTTTGTACTTCAAAGGAGACTGTCACAAAAGTGAAAAGACAACCCATACAAAAGTACATTAGTGGGCCGGGTGCAGTGTCTCACGCCTGTAATCCCAGCACTTTGGGAGTCTGAGGCAGGTGGATCACAAGGTCAGGAGTTCAAGACCAGCCTGACCAACATGGTGAAACCCCGTCTCCACTAAAAATACAAAACTTAGCTGGATGCGGTGGCACGTGCCTGTAGTCTCAGTTACTTAGGAGGCTGAGGCAGAAGAATTGCTTGAACCCGGGAGGTGGAGGTTGCAGTGAGCTGAGATTGTACCACGGGACTCCAGCCTGCGTGAGCGAGTGAGACTCCAACTCAAAAAAAAAAAAAAAAAAATACAATAGTGATTGCCAGGGACTGGAGAGAAGAAAGAATGAGGAATGACTGCTAATGGATAGTGTTTCTTTCTTGGAGTAATAAAAAAGTTCTGCAATTAGAGGTGATTGTTGTACAAACTTGAGGATACACTAAAAAAGACACTGAATTGTATACTTTAAGAAGGTGATTCTTATGGTATGTAAATTTAAGTATTATTTAATGTTAATAAAATAAAATATTAATATTAAATAACAATCGGCATTTAAAATATTTATTTTAAACTATTCTTATTAGAAATTAAAATTCGTGCCTGTAATCCTAGCACTTTGCGAGGCTGAGGCAGGCAGATCATTTGAAGCCAAGAGTTTGAGATCAGCCTGGCCAACATGTCAAAACCTTGCCTCTACTAAAAATACAAAATTAGCCGGGTGTGTGGGCCTGAAGTGGTGTGTGCCTGTAATCCCAGCTACTCAGGAAGCTGAGGCAGAATTGCCTGAACCTGGGAGGCAGAGGTTGCAGCGAGCTGAGATCGCTCCACTGCACTCCAGCCTGGGCCACAGAGCGAGACTCCATCTTAAAAGAAAGAAAGAAATTAAAGTCGATAACACTAAAAATATTGGTTTACAAAATATATATAATTTTAAAATATAGTCATATAAAATAACAATAAGAAATCATTTACATTTAGCAGTATATATATATACACACATATATATGTATACATATATATACATTTTAAAGTTTCTTTTTCTTCTTTTTTTTTGAGACAGGGTCTCACTCTGTTGCCCAGGCCAAAGTGCAGTGGTGCCACCTCACCTCAGCTCACTGTAACCTCCTCCTCCTGGGCTGAAGTGATCCTCCCACTTCAGCCTCCTTAGTAGCTAGAACTACAGGTAAGCACGATCACATCCAGCTAATGTTTGTATTTTTTTGTAGAGACGAATTTTGCCATGTCACCCAGGCTGGTCTTGAACTCCTGGATTCAAGCAACCCACCCACACCGGCCTCCCAAAGTGCTGAGATTAAAGGAGTGATCCACTGTGCCTGGCCAAGGGAGGAGTATATTAATAGCTTTTAAGATAAATATGGATATTCTTTCTTGATATTACACTAAAATCTGACAAGTTATAGTTTCTTGAAGATGAAGATCATGTTTATGTGGAATCTGAAACCATAATGATGAAATTCCATATTCTGCTAAATTTAAATTATTCGCTCACCTTGCACTTTGGATGAATATTTTACCCATGCATGATTTTATAGCATCATGCTTTGTCATTTGGAAAATATTGGTTTACTAAATTATGCAGATCATCCAAATGTTGATCTATTTCAATTCTATACAAAAAACATCTTATTCATTAATATCACAATTATTCTCACTCAAAAGTCCAGAAATACTGAGAAAGTGTCAAACTCACCATAGTGGATACAAGCAATCCACAATTCTACTTTTCTCTTGAAAGCTCAAATTCTATCATTGGCAACAAATACAGTCAGTTGTTTTGTCAGTGACAGACTCACTTCATTTATTTTTTAAGAAAATTTCTGCGAGATACCCATCATCTCTGAATAACAATAGTTTGTCAGTTGATAGAGTGTTCTTTTACTTTTTATCATTATTATTTTTTTGGGACGGAGTTTTTTTGCTCTTGTTGCCCAGGCTGGAGTGCAGTGGCATGATCTCAGCTCACTGCAACCTCTGCCTCCCGGGTTCAAGCTGTTTTCCTGCCTCAGCCTCCCGAGTAGATGGGATTACAGGCGCCGGCCACCATGCCCGGCTACTTTTTGTATTTTTAGTAGAGACGGGGTTTCTCCATGTTGGTCAGGCTGGTCTCGAACTCCCAACCTTAGGCGATCCACCCACCTGGGCCTCCCAAAGTGCTGGGATTACAGGCATGAGCCACCGCGCTTTTAAAAAGTAGCCAGCTTAGTTCACAATTCTAATAATTGCAAAAGTACTTTTCCTCAAGGCAAACATCATATTTCAGCATGCGGCACACGTGCTTTACGGGTTCTTTCTATTTAATCACACAGAATAGTAAAAAGACATGTATTTAAGTATGGAGGTTTAAGAAAATTAATAATTTTTACCACTTCAATCAAGGAAACTCTTAAATAAAATAAACTTGGCCTTTTTTTTTTTTTTAACTATGAGTGGGTCTGTTGGTGAAAAATTCCATGATGACTAATACATTCTATTACTTTGTGCTAAGGTGCCAGCAACTTTATCCACCATTACTTTTGTGCTAACAGGGGCAAATGTCAATGCAACCAAAAGGCCAAACAGCATCTTGGTATGGAGATAGTTATAACCTTCTTACCTCAAAGGGTCTTAGTGGTTCCTGGGGATCTGTGGACCACACTCTCTTTTCTTTTTTTCTTTTTTTGAGACAGAGTCTCGCTGTGTTGCCCAGGCTGGAGTGCAGTGGCGCAATCTCCGCTCACTGCAAGTTCCGCCTCTCGGGTTCACGCCATTCTCCGCCTCAGCCTCCCTAGTAGCTGGGACTACAGGCGCCCGCCACCATGCCTGGCTAATTTTTTTTGTATTTTTAGTAGAGACGGAGTTTCACCGTGTTAGCCAGGATGGTCTCGATCTCCTGACCTCGTGATCCGCCCGCCTTGGCCTCCCATAGTGCTGGGATTACAGGGGTGAGCCACCGCTCCTGGCTGGACCACACTCTCAGAACCTCTGCACTGAACTCTAAGGCCATGAGGGCAGCGTGTAGGGACCTTAACGATTTGGTTCACTGCTGTGTCCTAAAGACATGAGAAAAAGCCTGGACAAGAAAGGAGGATCTCAATGGGTATTTGTTGAATGAATATATGAACAAATCCCACAGAGGATCCAACTTTGTGCTCTCTTTGGTTAGATTGTGCGGTATTGAGCACTTCAAGAGCTACTGGTAGCATTAATCAGTGAAATATATTAAGTACTGCTTCAAATTCTCATTGGAAGTACAATTTTTTTTTTTTAATTCCCCCTTAAGAGGAGTTTAATGATCATACTATTAAGAGAGAAGGTTAGGGCCGGGCTTAGTGGCTCACACCTGTAATCCCAGCACTTTGGGAGGTCTGAGTGGGCAGATCACTTCAGGCCAGGAGTTTGAGACCAGCCTGGTCAACATAGCAAAACCCTATCTCTACTAAAATAGAAAAAAATAAATGGGTGTGGTGGTGCATGCCTGTAATCTCAGCTACTTGGGAGGCTGAGGCAGGAGAATGGCATGAACCCGAGAGGCAGAGGTTGCAGTGAGCAGGGATCACGCCACTGCACTCCAGCCTGGGTGACAGAGGGAGACTCTGTCTCAAAAAACAAACAAACAAAAAACAAAAAAGAAAAAAAAAGTGAAAAGAAGACAGAAGGTCAGAAGTTCTGGCTCTGAATGGTCTTTCCTTATGTATAGATCACGTTAAACTGTTCCTCAACCTCTGAGTTTGCCTGGAATTTTCTTCATGCTTGATTCCAAGTCAGTTCATCAAAATAATTTTTCTTCTGCTTAAGTCTCCAATGTCAGCTCTTTTTTTCACACAAAGATTTCACCAGCTCTAACTTGGCTAACAGATTCTAGAGTAAAACAGGGCTGCTTAACTTTTATCTGTGTGGTGGATAGTGCTCAATTTTTTTTTTTTTTTTTTTTTTTTGGAGACAGCGTCTTGCTCTGTCGCCCAGGCTAGAGTGCAATGGTGCGACCTTGGCTCACTGCAACCTCGAATTCCCAGGCTCAAGTGATCCTCCCACCTCAGCCTCCCTGGTAGCTGGGACCACAGGTGCACACCACCATGCCTGGCTAATTTTTTATAGAAACGGGGGTTTTGACGTGTTGCTCAGGCTTCAACTTCACAACTCCTCATTTATATATGTGTGATATGTTGTTGCCAATTATAAAGTATGGATTAGTAAAGCCTTGATTTGCTTTCTGCACCCCACTTTGTCCTGGAGATGAGGGCCCATAATAAGGAACGACCCCAGGAATCCTTTCTCAACTTGGAGACCTTTCTCCCTCTTTCTCATCAACTATTGGGGGTCACAGGATGTTGCACAAAACGAAGGCAGTTTGAGAGTCCAAAACCTTTTCACATCTTCTGTGTGAAAATTTCAAGAAGAAAATCAGCAGGATAAACATGAAAGGTCTATCTAACATTAAACCTGGAATGCAGTATGGGTTCAACAGATGAATCTGGAATCCAAATGATCATTTTGGTTTTCACCTTCTGAAGACATCAAGGACCCCCTTCTATAGACAAGAGCCCACTAAAACATGCTCTTCCTCATGTTCTTCTTAAATACGTCCTTCCCTACTTCCGCACGGGTATAGCTTGGTTGCTTTTCTCTCCCTCTAATCCTACATCTGGCACTTTGTGGGTGTTTAATAATTATATGTTCAGACGAATTTCTTCTAAATGTCTGTCCCAGATTAATTCACACTGTGTGAATGTTATTGATCTGGAGAGGAGGGTATAGTTTAGAGAATAAAGTATTTGAAAGGAGGAATGAATGACCCAGATGGGGTATCCCAGGGAATGGCAAAAAGTAAAAGTAAAGGTAAGAAAGAAGAGTAACTAACAGAAGTAGAGTTGTTAAATGAAAAACAGGACATCCAGTTAAATTTGCATTTCAGATAAACGGCAAATGATTTTTTAGTAGGCCTCATGCGATGTTGGGGTATAGTTACACTAAAAATACTATTTGTGATTTATCTGAAATTCAGTGTTAATTGGGCATTCTGTATTATTTGTGAAATCTGGCAACCCTAAACAGGGAATGACAGGGAAGCTTTGCTCACACAGAACTTTGCTCTGCCAAGGCTCAGAGGACGGGGTGCTGGGAGTCCTAAGTATTTCGTCACTTAAATTTCTGCTAACAGGATCTTATTTTCTTTATAAAACATCCTTTACAAGAAAAATTTTGCAAAGTGGAAAACTACATTTTACAATTCATTAAAAAATATATTTTGGCTTTGAGTGGAACTGTGATGAAAATAGATAATGAAACAGCATAACTGAATTCACTGTCATCACTGAAACAAGGGGACTTTGCCATTTCCCCATAAACAAAGTTTAACTCTACCCAGGTCTCTCCTCTCCTCTCCCCTCCCCTCCCCTCTTCTCTTCTCCTTTTTTTCTTCTCTTCTCCTTTTTTTCTTCTTTTCTCTGTTACTTTCCTTCCCTTCCCTCCAGTGCACTATAAAGGATGCATTAACTACACCATGACTGCTCTGAAAATGTATCCTGGGATCCTTGGTTGACATTTGCTTTTAGTACAGGCAGAGGTCACTTGGAGCAAAGTTTACAAGCCTTTTCTTGATTACATTGTGCTTAAAGTGTTAACCCTGTTAGCAGTCACAGCACAGATTTCCTCAATGAGACTCTTGTGTGCCTGACAATGTAACTATTTATTTGCAGAGTCACTACCATTGACATTTGTGCTGCTCAATGCAAAGTGTTACCAGTGCTTTCTTTATGTCACTGTTTCTCTTCAGTAACCAAGAAAAGCAAAACAAAGTACAAATAACTGCTTATTCAGAAAGAAATCTCAGATTGTTCCTTAAACCTGCTCCAGGCAGCGGATACAGACTTTTGAGTGATCTGGAAAATATGAAAAGCACTTGGCTGGGATACAAAACCCGAACTGATCTGTGGTGATGGCAAAAGCAGAAATAGGAGCTCAGTAATAAAAATAAATTTCTATATGGCTGATCATGGTCCGGCTGGCTTGAGGAGGGAGGAGCAGGTCTTGAAAGTTAGGCTATTATCTGAGCAGTCGTTGCTTTGGTGGTGTGTGTGGGGGTTGGGGAATAGGGCTTTGCTTCATAGGCCGTCCCTCAATTGTTGTCTGATTGATTGAAAAAGGCAAATGGGGCCGCCCTGTTCCTGCCAAGTGTTTTCTTCTGCCTCTGCTCTCCCTGGGTGCCTGGAGCGTTGATCTCTGTGGCTCTCTCACCTGCTGCTTTGTTCCAACAAAGCTGGCGTCTTACAGCCGCCGCCACTCACTCTTCCAAGCCGTTGTCCTGGCTGTCCTGACTGTGTAAACCCTGCCATCCCCATCTGCCCAGCCACCTGCCTCCTTGTCTTTAAATATCCTCCCGCGACCCCACCACTTCTGGGAAGCTCTCCGGAATTATGACCACCCACTTGTCTCCAACTGCTGGCCCAACCCTCTCCCCAAAGCTGCTCTCAAAATGACTGCATCTCATTTCTGTTGATTGTTTCTATGTCACAGCAGAGGGGAAGGTGCACACACACTGAGTCAGGCTGGGATTCATTTATTGACTTTGTCACTTACCAGCTCTGTGACCTTTGGCCACAACAGTAATGATGATACCCTACAACTATAGAACTCTTGTAGTGTGCCAAGCATGTGTACTACACTTCCCATACTTCCTTCTATTTTATCCCTGCATAGAAGCTATGAGATATATTAATACAATGATTCTCCTTGTTTTACAGACAAGAAAGCTGAGGCTCAAAGAAGTTAAGAACTTGGTTAAGCCAAGCATGGTGGCTCATGCCTGTAATCCCAGCACTTTGGGAGGCTGAGGCAGGCAGATCACTTGAGCCCAGAAGTTCAAGACCAGCCTGGGCAACATGACAAAAACTCTGTCTCTACAAAAAATAAAAACATTAGCCAGGCACGGTGGTGCGCACCCGTGGTCCCAGCTACTCAGGAGGCTGAGATGGGAGGATTACTTGAGCCTGGGAGGTCGATGCTGTAGTGATCTGTGATTGTGTCACTGTATTCCAGCCTGGGCAACAGGGTGAGACCCTGTCTCAAAACAAACAAACAAAACAAACACACACAAAATTCTTGGTCAGGGTCAAATAGCTCTTTAATGGCTGGACATGATGGCTCATAACTGTAATTCCAGTACTTTGGGAGGCTGAGATGGGAGGATCACTTGAGGCCAGGAGTGCAAAATCAGCTTGGTCAACATAGTGAGACCTCATCTCAAAACAAAACAAAACAAAACAAAACAAAACAAAACAAAACAAACTCAAATAGCTCCTTCATGATAGAGCTAGGATTGGAACTCAAAGTGTCAAGCTGCAAGTCCAAACTCTTACTGGGATCCAAACACCAGGCTAGGTATCTTTATTATTTAATTCTCTCAACAGCCCAATTAAGTGTGTATTGTCCAAATTGTACGGATAGGGAGACCGAGGGTCAAAAATTGAAGTGATTTGCTCGTGATCATGGCTCTAGTAAGTAGGCAATGCTGGATTCAACCCCCTAAAACCCTGTTTCTTCACTTATCCCAAGCATCTTCCAGATAGAAGGCTTATACCTGTAGTGGAAGGAAAAATAGTGTGTTTGCACTGACAAGTTTGCAAGATGATGGAAATGTTGAGTCAAATCCAACTAAACAAACATTTTCCTTCTAATTTTTCTTATTATTTAATCCTAGGACTTCCTAGAGTCTTTAACACCATGCAAAATATGCACTGTGAGGCTGCGAGAAAGGGTTTAATAGGCAGCCTTTTCAAATTTATTCGACCATAAAGCTTTTTTTTTTTTTGAGACCCATCTATTAATATTTTTTTTGCAGTAGTGTTTCCCAGGACACAAATTTGAAAAACATTGCACTATATACTTAAGTGACAGCACACACAGATAAGAATACAGATAGAGAAATTGTTGTTGCTGTTGCTATTCAGGAGACCAGGATGGTCTTGATCTCCTGACTTCGTGATCAGGTAGTGATAAGGTTCTCCAGGTGCTTCCCAGAGCTATCGAGTCTGCCAGGACCAACCAGCTGCTGTTGGTACTCAGGGGCCTGGCACCCAGATGTCATTTGCTTCATGGGTTCATTGAATTGGTGTTTGTTGTTGCTGCTGTTTTGCCTGAGCTCTACGGCTTTCTGGCTTCTTCCTACTGGGTTCTAATGTGGGCTCAAGCATTTCACAAGGGAGTCTGTTGTTAAAATCCAATAAAATCAAACTCAGAGTAGACATCAGAATCAGCACCAGCCTTAGTATAGGCAGGCATCGAGCACTTTAGGGCCATTGTAATAATAGCTACCGGTTAGTCAGTGTTTACAATGTACGGGGCTTAACATGGGTTGTTTCATTTAATCTTCCTGATAATAGAGATACTGTTGCAGAAATCTCCAAAAGGGCCCTTGTGTGGTCCTATCCACATTGAGTTAGGGACTGTCTTGTGTGACTAATACACTATCACATAGGTGATGCTGTGAGATTTCCAAGGTTAGGAATAAAGTCATTGAGCTTCCATCTTGGTCTCTTGAATTGCTTGCTCTGCATGAAGGCAGCTGCCATTTTGCCAAGACACTCAAGCAGTACTGTGGAGAGCTCATGTGGAAAGGAATTAACTTGTCAGCCAATGTGAGTGCCCCACCTTGGAAGTGGTTCCACCAGCCCCAGTCAGGCTCTCAGATGAATGCAGACCCCAGCTAACATCTGACTGCAACTTCATGAGAGACCCTGAATGAAAACTACCCAACCTGAGGCACTCCTGAATTCCTGAACTATAGGGATGACTATTGTTTTAAGCCACTAATTTGTGGAGCGACTTGTTACAAGCAGGAAATAATGACTACAGATACTATTAGTGTTCCCCAATTTTCAGATGAGGACATTGAAGCTATAAGAGAGGTTAAATTGCTTATTGAAGGTCACAGGGCCTACTCACTCAAGGTCACAGCCAGAGTTTACATGGCTGATACAGGATGCCACAAAGGACCTCTTTCCTCAATCCCCAAAATATTGCCCCAGAAGTCTGCAATAGTATCCACAATTCTATTTCTGGGCTCATTTATTCAGTGTGCTGATGTGATAATACAGAAAGTTTTGGAACCTGTCCATATTTTACCTCTCATGAACTTCAGCTCCTTAGAGAGTAAATATCATCTACCTGGTTGTGGATAAAATGATTGAATATATTGAAAGTTCAGGCAGATTCTAGGCACTGGATATTTGGAAGTTCCCTTCCCTTCCAATTCCTTCTTTAGCACTGGGCTTCACTTTGGTGGTGAGGAAAACAGAAGGTTAGCTTAGCCAACAATCTGTCATTCTCACCCTAAAGGGAATTAGCTCATCAGGATCCAGTCCTAACTGGCAGGAGACTGAAGAGGCAGGCTTTTTGCTTGGAGAGCAAAGGACAGGAAGACATAATTTCTGAGTATGGTTTACACTGGGAGCAGGCAAGCCTGGCTGGGTGCCCCAGAGAGCTCTGGAACAGCTAGAGGGCATCATGAGAGCCTGGAGAAGGCAGAAATGGGGCCCAGTAACTGCAATTGGGAGGGAACTTTCTTTCACTGATTTGCCTAAGGCCGGCCATTCCTAAATTGCATCACCAAAGATGATCATGGTACAAAGCATGGTCAAGAATAGCTGCTTTGGCCAGGAGAAGCTAAGAGAAAAAAGTTGTAATTCTGTTAGAAGTGTTTTTGTTTTTGTTTTTAAATGTTAATCCATGTAAAGACATAAGTTCTTGGCCCCGGGTATAAATACCTTCAGAGATCCACAAAAAAACAAAGTTACACATCTTATTTAGGTCACATAGCTAAATAGAGGCAGAGTTTGGTCTAGAACTCAAAACCTACATTGTAATCATTATGTTTGATCAAATCAATTTGTTTTGGCTTGAAAAGCACACACATCCCTTCTTCCAATAAACTTTTTCTCATTAACATTGCCAAAGGTTACTTATTTTGAATTTTTTCAGCACTAATAAGTAGTCTGACATACATATTAGATACTTGATTAAGCAAGGTTTTTTTTGAACACTTACTATGTGCCAGGTACTCTATCACCTGCTAAGGATTTAGTAATGAGCAAAATGCACAATTCCCCTGTTGTTATGAAGGCTTTATTCAGCAGTGGATAGGGTGGAGTTATAAGATAGTTGAGAAACAGGCCGGGCACAGTGGCTCACACCTGTCATCCCAGCACTTTGGGAGGCCGAGGTGGGCGATCACTTGAGGTCAGGAGTTCGAAACCAGCCTGGCCAACATGGTGAAACCCCATCTCTAGTAAAAATACAAAAATTAGCTGGGCGTGGTGGCATGTGCCTGTAATCCCAGCTACTTAGGAGGCTGAGGCAGGAGAATCGCTTGAACCAGGGAGTAGGAGGTTGCAGTGAGCCTAGATCTCACCACTGCACTCCAGCCTGGGTGACAGAGCGAGACTCTATCTCAGATAAATAAATAAATAAATAAGAAAATAAGATAGTTGAAAAACAAAATTATGTCATTAACTACAAGGTGATAAGGAAAAGTAAACAGGAATCGGGGACAGAGACAGGGTTTGTGGAGTAGACTGGTACAATTTATATAGAGAGTGGCCAGGGAAGTTCTCACTGAAAAGGTAACATTTGAGCAAAGACTTGAACAAGGTAAGAAAATGAGCCTGTGGTTATCTGGGGGAAGAGTATGCCATAAATTTTAGTATTACTACGGAATAATTCTCTGGTTCTTTCAGGCTTATATGTTTATTATTCTCCATCCCCTATTAAATTGTCAGGCGTGTGTATTTCATCTTCTGCTTCCTTTGGGTCTAATAGGACTGTTTTCTGCAGAATGCTATTTGTACCACAGACTTAATAAATGCTTGTTGAATATTTTGGTTAAAGTCATTTTCTCACTATTGCCCTTTTTAGGCAAGAAATGAAGGAAAAAGTACAGTAGTAGTTCAGTACTCTGTCCAATATTCTAAATGACTTAGAATGTACAAACCAACATCTAGCTGTACTATCCAACATTCTGGGTTAATATTCTTTGCCTTCCATAAATATTATATCTAAAAATATTTGCAAAAGTCGTGGCTTCTCCTAAATTCAAAACAGGAAGCCCCTATAGTTTCTAAGCTATGTTTACTCACCTCCAAACCCCAAACTAGAATCCACCATTACTACTTTGCAATTATGAATTTTTTTTTGTACAATGAGCTCTGACATTTTTTGAAAATGGTTTCCTGCCTAAGCTAGAGACATCCTGTTATTCTTAATGATATTCTATGCCACCTACGATTAAGGTGTCTTGAATTCATAAGAACAGAACCATTCATGGCTAATCACTTGTTCCTCTTTGATTTTTGCAAAAAGAGACACTTCACAGATCTGCTTTCCAATTTCCTTTTGAAAAGGATTCTCAGTTTTTATATCAATGAGATGTTGATCTTGTTTGATATCGGTGCTTTGCATAAGGGCATATAGCCTGTGCCTGTTTTATTTGCTCTGATTTTATTTTGAAGAGACAGACTGAAAATGAAAAGGAGTTATAACAATGGTGAAGGTACTAAGGATCCCAATAATAACGACACTGGGAGAAATCAAACAGAAAACTAAAATGAGAAGGTAGTGTCAGCAGCTGAGTAATAAACTAACATGACGCATACGAAGTGGAGACAAGGCAACAGCTTAACGAAACCGAAGAGACTGGGGAGTCAGGGTATATGATTTTCTGAAGGATAACTGAATTCAGCCCTAAGTGAAGAAGGAAACTTTTTGCAAGGAAACCTGTTACCAAATCAGATGGTAGGTAATAAGACACAGAAAATGTGAAACAGAAGAGCTTGTATGTGGACACCTGTGGGTTGTATAAATGCCTCTAACAATGGATATTAGAATAATGTGGAGATAATCATTTATAGTTTCCCCCCCCCAGTATTTTAATTTATAGCTCCATACATTCTCTTATCAAATGTATTCATGAATGATTTATTTATCCTCTGGGGAAATAAAAGTGCAATCAAGTACCAACTATCCCAAATCTTAATCATTTCAGGATGTCAGCTATAGAAAAAAGAGGTTGTGTTTATTGTTTCTGCAGTGCATACAACACTACTTGTACATCTGGAGAAGGAAAAGCAGCTGCTCTCTCTGCATGTGAGACTTTGGTCCAATTATTTATCTTTTTGAACTTTACTTCTTTTAACTGCAACATAGAAATAATAATACAAAACTTAGATGGTGTTTAGGAACATAAATTACAATAGTCAAATTATAGCAGGTTCCAGGCACTCTCTTTACATATAGGGATTTATTTAATTGTAATAAGTCTTATGACACAGGTTTCATGATTTACAAATGAGGGAATGAAGCACAGAGAGATCCAAGCCATTTGCTCCCAGCCACACAACTGTGGAACTGGCTGCAGGGACCACATACTTGAACTCCACTCTGAAATCTTTCTCTAATAATGGAGATAAAGCACATAGTAAGTGCTCAGTAAATTATTATTATTATCGTTGTTGTTGTTATAGAGAAGAGATATGTTTGTTCTTACACTTAAGAACATTCTGTTACAGATTGCTCCACTAAGACTCCCAAGTCCATTTAGATGGGAGAGAAATTGGAACTAATAAAACAGAAATTTTAAACTTAATTGGCTGGGTGTAGCGGCTCATGTCTGTAACCCTAGGAGGACTTTGGGATGCCAAGGTGGATTGCTTGAGGCCAGGAATTTGAGACCAGCCTGTCTCTACAAAAAGTAATTAAGGGCTGGGAGGAGGGAGAGTATCAGGAAGAATAGCTAATGAATGCTGGGCTTAATACCCAGGTGATGGGATGATCTGTACAGCAAATCACCATGGCACGTGTTTACCTATGTAACAAACCTGCACATGCTGCACATGTGCCCCTGAATTTAAAAATATAAGTTGGAAAATAAAAAGATATTAAAATGTCTTCATTTACAAATAAAGCAATTGATTGGGCATGGTGGTTCACGCCTGTAATCCCAGCACTTTGGAAGGCTGAGGAGGTTGGATCATTTGAGATCAGAAGTTTGAGACCAGCCTAACCAACATGGTGAAACCCCGTCTCTACTAAAAATACAAAAAAAAATTGGCCGAGCATGGTGATGCATGCCTGTAGTCCCAGATACTTGGGAGGCTGAGGCAGGAGAATTGCTTGAACTCGGGAGGTGGAGGTTGCAATGAGCCAAGATCACACCACTGCACTCCAGCCTGGGCGACAGAGTGAGACTCTGTCTAAATAAATAAATAAATAAATAAAAATTAAAAAAAATTAAAATTAAAAAAAATAAAGCATAAGGTCAGGCGCAGTGGCTCACGCTTGTAATCCCAGCATTTTGGGAGGCTGAGGCGAGTGGATCACCTGAGGTCACGAGTTCGAGACCATCCTGGCTAACACGGTGAAACCCCATCTCTACTAAAAATACAAAAAAATAGGCTGGGCACTGTGGCTCATGCCTGTAATCCCAACACTTTGGGAGGCCGAAACGGGCAGATCACTTGAGGTCAGGCATTCGAGACCAGCCTGGCCAACATGGTGAAACCCCATCTCTACTAAAAATACAAAAAGTAGCTGGGCATGGTGGCGGGCGCCTATAATCCCAGCTACTCTGGAGGCTGAGGCAGGAGAGTCGCTTGAACCTGGGAGGCAGAGGTTGCAGTGAGCCGAGATCTTGCCACTGCACTCCAGCCTGGGCAATGAGAGTGAAACTCTGTCTAAAAAAAAAAAAAAGTGCAATTAAAAAAAGTAAAAAGTTAAAAAAAAAGTATTAGGTACATCTCCTTTTGGATCATATGTTCTAGATTTACAAGTGGGTTGAACTGACTAGTAATCTCAGTCAAAAAACTGCTCCCTTAAATGCAGATAGCAGTTCAAGCTAATCGCCCAGCTAAATCAATTGTTTAATTCCATTTAAAGTAATCAACCTGTCAGCTCCTTGAGGCTCTAGCCTTTCTCCTATGGTTTTACGGCTCTTTTGAGTGTAAGACAGAGTTAAAATGTTGAAATTGCTCCTTCAGTGAATAAACAGACTTGGTAAACAGGTCAGATCGCAGAAATGGCTGTTTCTTCTACCTCCACATTTTTATGTTCAGAATCCATCACTTTTGCTGATGTTTACAGAGCCTGCTTATGCGTTTCCTTGTTTGATGTTGTCAGAGAGCCTGGGGGAGGGGTTTATTCTTGCCATTATCTCTGGGTGAGGTGCTAAAAATGATAGTCAATTGGAGTACTTTACTCAAAATGTCAAAATATATCAGTGGATATATTTCATCACACTTCATGACAAGGGATCAGAATCCTAAAGCTATGCTTGTCATTTATATTTTGCTATAAATATATTTTGTGGGCTATTTTGATGCTAGGTCGAAAGTGTGGAAAGCTAATGGTTATTTGAAAAAAAAATAGAAGAGAACTGAACTGAACTGATTTGTAAGGAAATAAAAATATGCCATTGGTCGCATCAGAAATAAAGATCACTTAATGAAACAAAGAAATCTATATGACACAAGCAACTATGTGTGGGCAGTAGAGGCTGGTGGTTAGAATGGGACTCATTGGAGTTAGTCTTTCAAGGTCCAACCCTGGGTCTGCCACTTATTCACTACGTGTCCATAAACATGTTACTGATCTCCTCATGCCTGTGTCCTCATCTATAAAATGGGGGTTAAAATAGGACCTAACTGCAAGGGTTTTGGTGAAGATGAAAGCAGTTAATATATGTAAAGCACTTGGAACAATGCCTAGCATATTACAGTATCTACTGCATAAGAGTTAGATGTTATCGTTATTATTAGCACTGGTTTGTTTTTATGAGTGTGTAAGTTAAAACCGAAGTTTGCCTGAATTATGGTATCTAGTCATGTAGGAAGGTCAGTCAACCTGGGTGTTTTCAATTTTTGGCTATTATACATAGTGCTGCTACGAACATGTGTCATAATGACTTTTTTTTTTTTTTTAAGATAGGGTCTCACTATATTGCCCAGGCTGGAGTGCACTGATGCAATCTGGGCTCACCGCAGCCTTGACCTCCTGGGCTCCCTTGATCCTCCCACCTCAACCTCCCAAGTAGCTGAGATTATAGGTGCACACCACCATGCTCAACTATTTTTTGTATTTTTTTGCAGAGGTGGAGTTTCGCCATGTTGCCCAGGCTGGTCTCCAACCCCTGGGCTCAAGCCGTTTTCCCGCCTTGGCCTCCCAAAGTGCTAGGATTACAGGTGTGAGCCACTGCACTTGGCCGATGACTGAATTTTTAATCAATTTTATAGGAGGTGTTGTAGCACAGCTGTCAAACATGTGGCCTCTATAGTCAGACTATCTGAGTTCTAAACCTGGCTCAGTAACTTCCATTTATTATCCTATTTTATCTTGTTGATATTTTTTCATCCTACTATTATCATCTTATAATAATACCCATAGAACATTGGAACTATTATTAATCCACTCTTTATACATGAGAGAAATTGAAGCTTAGATGACACACAGCCAGTAAGTGGCAGAGATGGGATGTAAACCCAGCTCTGGTTTCACTGAAACCTGTGCACTTCACTATTACTTTATTCTGCCTCTCAGTGAGGGGAACGCTTCTATGCATGGAGTAAGAATGGAAAAATTAAAGGGGCAGGTACTTCTGGATGGGAGGGGTCACTGGGGACGGTATGTCCTTTCATGAAATAGCCAAGTCCAGAGCAGCACAGACCAGAGGGTGCTGTGGGGCCACCAACAGGAGGAAGAAAATGCTAAAATGGAGGCCAGCTATGGAAATCTTTGCCCATTTCTGAGTTGTGCCAGGGTTCAGCCCCATAGATCATACACACTGATACACTTCAGAGGAATCCTTCCTGTTTCCCTCAGCTATCTTTATTTCTTCACTGCTTCTCAACTCAACTGAGAAGGTGATTGGCCCTTCACAAACATCTGTAGAACTTTCCACCACATTTAGGAAAATCTACCCAAAAGGAAAAAGAAGAGAGGCATGGGTTTATTAGATTTCCTTTAGGCTTCCTGCCTGATTCTCTATCCTGTTGCCTAACTTGGGGTTTTAATTTCTCCTGAGGGAGGCCATGGGTATATAATGATTTGCTTTGGCTATAGTCATGGGTACTTTTTAGAAAAACAAAGCCAAGAAGAGCTCTAAGGCTCCTGTGACTTGCACCAACAGCCAATAGTTGTTTTATTAAGTGCTGATTCCCCCTGTGGAGCTGAGTAAATGGAGGTGGGAAAAAAAGTCAGGCCCGAAACAAGGAGCCATTCAGATGTCGTACTCAAAACATAAAGGTAACAGAGAGTTTCTGTACCAAGCTCTGCAGGTCCAAGTTCTGTATGAATGAAAAGGGAATGGTTCTCCATCCATCCAGTCAAACAATTTATAGAAATCCAGCGAGAGGGAAGAGACCCATTACTCATGGCTTCCACTGCTAGCTAGCTCCAGATGATTCCCTACGGGAGAATTCTTGCATTATGTCCAATTTCATTTCAGTTTTACCTAGAATTTTGTTGACTAGTAACACGTTGTGTTCTTGGGTGTTGTTTTTCCTATCTTGTTTTTCGGAAGATGTTATAGAAACCTGAAAACAAGATGCAAATCAGGAAATACAGGCTTGAATTAAGAACCTTGAAAAATGTAGAATGAAATCGGAATTGGAAGGGAAACTGAGAGTGGTATAAATCATGGCTATCAGAACAAAACATGGCTACCATATTAATGACAAATACATTGCAGCAATAACATCAAGACTGGATACACGCCTTGTGTGTCTATGTGTGGGTGTGAGTGTGAGTGTGCACATATATGTAATAGCATGCTTGGGTTTGTATTTTAAAAGGAATAACCCAAACACAAAAAGGACAGTCTGCAAAGCAGCAACTAGAGAAAATGGCAAAATGGGGAGCAATGGATAAAGTAGCCAAACCAGGTCTGCTGCTGAAATTACAACCAGATTGCCTCTGAAAAGCAAATAAGCTCGAACAAATAAAACCCTGTGGCAGATTCGCTTTCATGAGAGTACCTGCGAGACAATGTCCAGACCTCCCTTCCAGAAGAAAGGTGAAATGGTTAAGGGATGGGTGGGGCACAGGGCTGAGGCCATGTGTTCCTAGTGACTTGCCACAGCAGGGAGGTCCTGAGCTGTCCCTGAGGGGGCCCTAGACCAATGGCTTGTGCATCACGGTGACACTGGCACAGAGGCAGGAACTGCCCGTGAAGCCTGGAGACAGGCAGCAGTTCAGAAAGCACAGAAACCAGGAATGTTAAGGAGCATTCACAGGACACTTGGGAATGAGGAGAGAGAAACTCAACCGGAGAAGGACTAGGCTGGCAGGGAGACATGGAGCAAGCGTGCTGACATCTGACATGTGTCAGCGGCACTCGGACGCTCCGCGACTCAAGCAAAGTCTGCTCTTCGCTGGTGAATTTCTACATCAAGAGCAGCAGATTCTGAGAGGGAGTTCTCCAAAGGAGGTGGATATATGGTCATGTACCCTGGGCCTACTGCCTCAGATGTTCTGAAACAGCAGCAACTTCAAATGAAAAAGAATAAATGCATGCATTCAGACTCTGCAAAACTCATCTCCACTCAGGGTGTGGAGGGTCTTAATTTAACCTCACTTAGATCTTCATATAGAGTCCATCTTGGGCCCTTTTCCCTAGACTAGTGGAGTACTAATAAGGATCATAATAATTGCTAATACTTATTGTCACTTATCATGTGCCAAGCTCTTTACATTGTCTTATTAGCTTCTTACAACTGCGCTTTGAAGTAGCCATTATTATTTTCCATTTATTATACATAGATGTTGGGCAACTAGCTGGGTTGCCACAGCCAGGATGAGGCAGAGCTGGGATCTAAACAGCAGGTTTTACTCACTCCAGAGTCCACTTAACCACCTGCCCAAAGGTCTGAGGTTTTGAACTCTCTGTTAGTTAAGAAATTACCCAAGTCTTGGCAATGGCAAGGATTCAAATCAAATTACATGGCTGCCAATCATGCTGGATCCAACCCTCAGACGACTCCAGTGAAGCATTTTTTATCCTTCTAATGTTGCTGTGCAAACATTCTCTCCTCCACTTCCTTGAGACAGAGACAAATGACCAAGGCACAGGTGAATATCCTGGGAGTCATACAAAAGAGCCGCTTACAGGGCTTTATTTTATGATCAGTAAAGACTCATCCACTTCTCCCGGCCTTGTGTCTTTGCAGTTCTGTGTCTTTGAAGTGCCTTCCCCATTACCAAGGACTCACCATCAGATAAATTTCAGTGATGTTCAGCCTAGTCTTCTCATTAAACCAGTTTTATTGCATGCATTCTAATTCTGAGAAAATTGATTGGTTATGTATGGTATCCATGGTAACCCTCACTTTAACAGAATATAAAATTAACCAGACCACTCTGTGCCTCTGACATTCTAGATAAATGAGTTAACCACACACAGAAGCAAGTGAACACATTTTTAAGGCAATTTTGAGAGTTACATGCCTATTGGATCTTAGAAAGGATCAGATTACATTCTGTGTAACCCAACTTGAGTAGATGATCATCACAAAGCCAGATGAGCCTTAATTTCCCCATTTTAGAACTGAGGAAATTGGGTGTTAGCATCTCTAATTCCTTCCCCATCCCCAATTTTCACTGCATGAATCCAGATTTATTTTTTTCCTTGAGACAGGTCCTCATTCTGTCACTCAGGCTCAAGTGCAGTGGTATAATCACAGCTCAATGCAGCCTTGAAATCCTGGGCTCAAGCAATCCTCTCACTTCAGCTTCCCAAGTTATCTGGGACTATATGTGGGAAGCACCATACCCGGCTAATTAATTAATTTTTTTTCTTTTTTGTAGAGACAAGGTCTTGCTATGTTACCCAGGCTTGTCTTAGACTCCTGGCTTCAAATGATCTTCCCTCCTTGGCCTCCCAAAGTGTTGGGATTACAGGCGTAAAACACCATACCCAGTCAGAAATTTTTATTCCTTTCTTTTTTTTTTTTTTTTTTTTTTGACAGAGTCTTGCTCTGTCACCCAGGCTGGAGTGCAATTGCATGATCTTGGCTCACTGCAACCTCCACCTCCCAGGTTCAAGCAATTCTCCTGCTTCAGCCTCCCGAGTAGCTGAGATTACAGGCAACCACCATCATGCCTGGCTAATTTTTTGTATTTTTAGTAGAGACAAGGTTTCAGCATGTTGGCAAGGCTGGTCTTGAACTCCTGACCTCAGGCGATCTATCCACCTCAGCGTCCCAAAGTGCTGGGATTACAGGCATGAGCCACCATGCCTGGCCTATTCCTTTTTTCCCCCCCTATTTAGTAGCATGGCAGTGGAAAATATCCTGCTTCTATTTTATTAGTGTTTGCCCTTGAATTTTTAAAATTAATAGATCTTTTTTTTTTACAATGGCATTAATTTTCCAGAAAAATTGAGCAGAAACTAGAGTTCCCATATATTTCCCCCACCCTACAAGTTTCCCCTATTATTAACCTTTTGCACTGATATGTTACATTTGTTACAAGTGATGAGCCCATATTGACGCATTATTATTAACTAAAGTCCATAGTTTACATCATGGTTCACTCTTTGTGTTGTATATTCTATGGGTTTTGACAAATGCATAATGTCACATATCCACCATTACTGTATCATACAGAATAACTGCACCACCTGAAAATCCTCTGTGCTCTGCCTGTTCATCCGTCTCCCTTTCCCCGGCAAACACTGATATTTTTACTGTCTCCATTATTTTCCCTTTTCCAGAAGGTCATGTAGTTGGAATCACACAGCATGTAGCCTTTTCGGGCTAGCTTATTTCACTTAACTATAAGCAATTAAGTTTTTTATTCATGTCTTTTCATTGCCCTTGATTTTGTAACAAACAGGTTAACCTATATTTGCCTACCAAGTAAAGACTTAATCAGTACAGCCCACTCTGCTTTCCTACCACAAAGCAATGAGTTCTCTTAAATTCTGTTTTCCTTTATACCAGCTACCTCCAACTCTGGTTCTGTTAAAATTTTGGTTCTCGATAGGTATTGAAGTTTTCATTTATATTATACATTTTATATCAGGAAATCTTTTCTTAATATATGAAGTTCAACAAGTCCACTGCCATCGGTCATTTGGATTTTGCTCTATGCCTCCCTGGTTCTTTTCAGTTTTCACTGTTTCATGTATACCACGTCTTTCCTTCCTTAGTCTTTGTTTTGTCTCTAACATTTTTAGAGCTCTCTTTGGGGCTGGGTGAGTAGAGCTAGATCAGATGGGACAGGAATTCCTTTGAGGATGAAGTTCCATTTGGAGCTATAGCCAGGCTTCTAAAGCCAATATCTTGTGACTGCTTCTGGAAAACTGTCAATTTACTGAGCGTTGTTTTCGCTGCCCTGACTGGCATACATTTAGCAAACATGTATTAAGCAACTACTGCATGCTAACACCATGCTTCAGTAGAAGCTCATGTTACTTGGATTCTGCCATCAAGAATGTTCTGTTCTGGGCAGGGTGCTGTGGCTCATGCCCATAATCCGAGCACTTTGGGAGGCCTAGGTGGGTGGATCTCTTGAGGTCAGGAGTTCGAGACCAGCCTGGCCAACATGGTGAAACCCTGTCTGTTGCGGGAAGTTCCTCTCTTTTGTACTCTTTCTCTGTATTTCTCAGACCAGCTGACACTTAGGGAAAATAGAAAAGAACCTACGTTGAAATATTGGGAGCTGGTTCCCCCAATACCTGTCTCTACTAAAAATACAATACAAAAAATTAGTTTGGCATGGTGGTGCATACCTGTAGTCCCAGCTACTCAGGAGGCTGAGGCAGGAGAATAGCTTGAACCTGGGAGGCAGAGGTTGCAGTGAGCCGAGATTGTGCCACTGCACTCCAGCCTGGGTGACAGAGCAAGACTCCATCTCAAAAAAAGAATCTTGTGTTCTTATGGAACACAATGCACAGGTGTAAATGGGAGTACAGGGGGAAGGGGAGGGGATGATGGTGATTGGTGTCCAAGATAGATGTTCTGTGTCAGAAAAAAATGGAGATCAATTCAAGACAATTAACCAATATCAATACTAATAATATCAATCATTAACATTTATTGAGAGTGGCAGGCACTCTTCTAAACTCTCTCTATTATCTTAGCTATTAATCTTGTGTTCTCACAACAACTCAATTAGGTGGTGACAATTATTCCCATTTAGAAAATTAAGCACAGAGAAATCAAGTAATTTGCCAAGGTCATAGAGTTCCGTAATTATAAAGCATAGATTCCAACTTGGGCAATCATCTTATTATGATAATGTGATGATCCTTTCTGTGCAAAGCACTGGACTAAACCCTGTGGAAGATCACAGTTTCTCAGCCCGGACTCTCTCCTGGCCTTGGTCTATCCTCTGACTGCCACTCTGTCTATTTCTCTAAGAAAGACTGTGCTTCTGTCACTCACCTCTTTGAAGACTTCTACTGACTTTGCCTCCTATAGGGCCAACCTAAATCCTCAGCTGAGAGCACAAAGCCCTTGGTCAGCCAGCCCAGCTATCTTCCAGCACTGGCTCCTCTCTTAGCTCACTCCAGCCTCTCTGAATCTTCACTCTTCTCTGCTTCTGGCTTGCTGTATTAGGACATCTTCTTTTTGGAATGTCTTTCCTCTGTTTAGTTGGAAAACTTCTACTTTTTACTTTTCAAGACCGCTCTCAGGCATAACCTCCTTCAGGCAGATTTTCCCTGAGCCCTCAGGCAAAGTTGGTCGTTCCCATCTCTGAGCACGCATACGCATGATTCATTTTTCTGTTGTAGTCCTTGATAAAGTGGGATGTACATTCCTATCTGTTCATGTGTCTGTGATACACCTCAGTGTCAGGGAGAGTGCCTATCACATGAGTGTCCCTCAGTGCACAACCCACATAAAGCCAGTGAGCCTCATTCCAGTCTCAAAGAGTGCTCCTCAAAGCAGCACATCCACCATCAAACATTAATTAAAGTATAATTCTTTTTTTTTTTTTTGAGACAGTGTCTCGCACTGTTGCCCAGGCTGGAGTGCAATGGCGCAATCTCGGCTCACTGCAACCTCTGCCTCCCGGGTTCACACGATTCTCCTGCCTCAGCCTCCTGAGTAGCTGGGATTACAGGTGCACACAACCACACCCAGCTAATTTTTTGTATTTTTAGTAGAGACGGGGTTTCACTACGTTGGTCAGGCTGGTCTTGAACTTCTGACCTCGTGATCCGCCCGCCTCGGCCTCCCAAAGTGCTGGAATTACAGGCTTGAGCCACCACGCCTGGCCAATTAAAGTATAATTCTTACTCAATCTATTGAGGAAACATCAAAGGATTATATGTTTTATGCACTGTAAAACCGCTTACACATGCTCCTCCTTTCCTCTGCCCCTTTAGTAGCCTCCATAATGATGGCAGCTTTACATTCATCCATTCATTTATTCATTCACTTGTTTGTTCATCTGTTCTTTTTCTTTCTTTCCTTTTATTGATATATAATAGGTATATATATATATATTTCAGAGTACATAATAGGTATATATATTTTCAGGGTACATATGATAATTTGATACATTTATATAATGTATAAAAATCAAATCAGGATAACTGGAAAACTCATCACCTTAAATATTTATCTTTTTTTTTTTTTTTTTTTGAGATTGAGTTTCACTCTGTCGCCCAAGCTAGAGTGCAGTGGTGCCATCTTGGCTCACTTCAACCTCCACCTCCCAGGTTCAAGCCATTCTCCTGCCTCAGCCTCCTGAGTAGCTGGGATTATAGGCAGCCGCCACCACGCCCAACTAATTTTTTGTATTTTTAGTAGAGACGGATTTTCACCATGTTGGCCAGGCTGGTCTCGAACTCCTGACCTCAGGTGATCCACATGCCTCGGCCTCCCAGAGTGCTGGGATTACAGGCATGAGCCACCGTGCCTGGCCTGAAATGTGCTTTTAAATACCCAACTACCTATCTAGAAGTGAACGATTTTGCTGCAAGGCAAGAACATTTCTGAGATTTTACAACACGTCCTGAGATAGGAGATAGGAGACACACTGGAGTGTCATCAGAACAAGGTTGCAGATCACACACTCTAGGGCCCCTCGTCAAAGTGGAGAGTGACACCCATAAACCGGAGGTGCCTCTAGAAATTGCTACCCATTAGCACCTCTCAGTTCGTCTCCTCACTCCTGCCCTCCCCCCATCCCTCTCACCGCCCTGCCAGTCTCTGGATTGAATTCGTTCAGTGCTGGGCCGCACATTGGGAGTGGGGACACAGCATTGCACTGGCATGAGTCACCGCGCCCAGCCTTAAGTATTTATCTTTATGCGAGGAACATTTGAATTATTCTCGTCTAGCTATTTTGAAATGTACAACGGATTATTGTTAACTATGGTCATCCTACCGATCTATTGAACATACTCGTCTACTCAATCAGCAAACACTGAGAACCAACTGGGTGCTCTTTTTAGTATTCTACTCTTTGTAAGTATTGTTTCTTCCAAAATGCTCTCTTTCTCTCCTACTCTCACTTTTCAAATCTCAACATTCTGTCCAGACATCTAGCCCAAGGGTCTCGCCGTCTCTCTCATTCTATATACCTATGCTGGCCTTTATTCTGAAGATCATATTCCAAAGATCATTATAGCCTTTCTGCACTCTTGAGTTATCTCTGTTGGTCCCTTAACAGGATTCCCCTGAACAAACAGTAGTCTAGAAATGGACCCAGCAAACTAGAATTCTTCCCCTTTAAGATCTATTTAAGGCCGGACACGGTGGCTCCTGCCTGTAATCCCAGCACTTTGAGAGGCGGAGGCGGGTGGATCACGAGGTCAGGAGATGGAGACCATCCTGGCTAACACGGTGAAACCCCGTCTCTACTAAAAATACAAAAAATTAGCCGGGCGTGGTGGCACGCGCCTGTAGTCCCAGCTACTCGGGAGGCTGAGGCAGGAGAATGGCGTGAACCCAGGAGGCGGAGGTTGCAGTGAGCCGAGATCGCGCCACTGCACTCCAGCCTGGGCGACAGAACGAGACTCCGTCTCAGACAAAACAAAACAAAAACTATTTAAGAGGAAGGGGAAGATTATGGATATTAATATTTTAATAATATTTGTCCTAGTTATACATTAATGAGTATATATACACACAAAAATAAGAATCAGGGCAAACATATTCTGAGTTCCAAATGGATGATGCAATCAGTAGATGCTATAGGATTAAGGGCCAAAATATGTGTTTGGGCCCCAGATGAATTTCCTCATAGTGATCTCACCACTGCAGTGCAGTGAAATAAATCCTGGACCTCAGGCCAGGGGAGCGCAGCTCCTGGCTCTGTCCCTTAGCGCTGGGTGGGTCATCTGGAACAAACACCTTAACTCATCGAGGCTCTGGTTCCTCATCTGTGGAGATAGGGATGATTATACTAGCAGTATTCCTATGAGAAGAGCTTGGAGGCTCTGATGACATAATGGACACTTAGCCCTTCAGAGCTCAGGGAATGATTGTTCAATCTGAATCCTTCAGTTCTAAATTCTTTTTGAGTGGGACCCAGGGAGAGGCAAGCGATGCTGTGACCAGAGTTCAAGACCTGTTTTGCAACAAAGTAACCGAAACCCACCAACATATAAACTCTGTCCGGGCATGGATTTTTGTCCTTTTTGTTCACCAATATACCCCAAGTGCCTACAATGATGCCTGGCCCATTGTAGGAGCCCAGTAGGTACTTGGTAAATTAAACAAATTTTATGTTGCAGTATAAGATACATTTTGGCGCCTTTGAAACCTAGGTCTCAGACATTGCTAGGGAGAATGACTATTGCAATAGCTTTTTGAGGTGCAATCAGGCAGAAACTATCCAAGTTCAAAATGCACACATACATCTTTGCAGGTACAATATAAATTTCTATGCTCCAGGTAGTCAACTAAATATTACTGCAGCTCATCTGCATATTAACTAGCCCTGCCTATTATAGTAGTAGCTATCACTTACTGAGCATGTACACAGTGTAAAGTAGTGGCTCAGAGCACAAACTCTGAAGAAGAGTCCCTTGCTTTAAACCCTGGCTCTGGCTGGGCAGGGTGGCTCACGCCTGTAATCCCAGCACTTTGGGAGGCCAAGGCGGGCTGATCACGAGGTCACCAGATAGAGACCATTCTGGCTAACATAGTGAAACCCCGTCTCTACTAAAAATACAACAACAACAAAAAAATTAGCTGGGCGTGGTGGTGGGTGCCTGTAGTCCCAGCTACTTGGGAGGCTGAGGCAGGAGAATGGCATGAACCCGGGAGGTGGAGCTTGCAGTGAGCCGAGATTGTGCCACTGCACTCCAGCCTGGGTGACAGAGTGAGACTCCGTCTCAAAACAAAAACAAAAACAAAAACAAAAACAAAAAAACCCTGACTCTGCCATATACCAGTTAATGTGATTTGGATTTAGTCATTTTAACCTGTTTCTTTGTCTGCAAAATATGGATGATATCAGCACCCTCAGGGGTTTTTAACAGTATTAAAGGGGTTCAGATATGGAAATGCTTAGGACAGCCTTTGCTACACAAAGAGTTCATGTTCACTTTTTATTCGTAGGGACTTCAGACGCTCGACTCAGTTCTTGTATAGCTGAAGCTTAGAGAAGTTAAATAATGAAGGTTAGAAGCAGCTAGTCAGCTACAGAACTGGAACTTGAACTCTTGTCCCTCTACTCCAATGCCTGGAGGCTTAACCATCCCATTCCTCAGTGACAGGAGATAGCACCAACATATTTTCCTTGATTCACAAAGTATTTCTGTCCTGATCCATGTTTTCCAAGTATTCCGCCCTGATCCTTGTCACAATCACCGTGCTTGAGGTTAAGAAAACAACAAACATCATCATCCCCAGGTAACCTTGCCACTCCCAATAAGACTCTTGGCTGGTAGGCTGGTGGGCAGAGCTTCCTCTGGTGACATAACAAAGGGTCCAGAACTGGTTCTCCCTCCATCTGACCCCAAACCTGAATTTCCACCATAAAATAATCCTGCCCTTATTTCCCTTTGACTCATTTTTTTTCTTCTAAATTTACTTCCTCTTACGGTATTGCTTCCCTTTTTGAAAAATGCTTGTAATTCTTTTTGGGACAAGGTGGGTTATAAATACACTCAATAGCTTCCATGCTGGGGACTAGGGGCTGGATAGCCCTGAAGAGGCTCAGGCTGGGGCCTCCACCCTAGGTCTGTGTCTCTTGGAGGAGCTCTGGAGAGAAGGCCTGGTACTGAGAGGCAGGGTAATCAATTTCTCCTCAGTGCTGAGGCCTGTTTCTCGTTAGGGCCCTGGCTCCACGTGGCTCTGTGCCCTCCCTGCCCCACCCGCATACATGCTATTCCAGGCTCTGAGCACCCAGCCACGGCTTATTTTCCTGCCATGATGAGGGTTAAACAGCGAGTGGTTATTGAATGCCTGCTGTGTGCAGAGACCAGGCTGGGGACCACAGTGGCGAGGCTGAGGGGGTATGGCAGGAGAAAAGAAAGGCCCAGCCCTTGGGGATTTGCACGCCTGGCACAGACAGCAACAGCGACAGCCACAGCCACAACAGTAATAACAACAGCGTGGCAAGAGGACCAACTAGGAACCAGTAGAATGGCAGGCTCCAGAGCCGTGACCCTGTCTGACCCATGAGTACGTCCTGGTAGGAGTGTTCACACTTTAGTGCTTTGGGGATTAGGTACCCTTCTGGGGGTAGAGGGGATGGGATGTGAGCAGGACCATGCATTTTGCTCCTCAGTGCCCATCAGGGTGTCTCCTGGGGAGTTTCCTCAGGCGGCCACGGTTCTGGAATGGACTTTCACTTCTGTCTTTATAGTCATCTGCTCGGTTCTCTTGGTTACATCACTGAGAATCTGTCTCTGATTATTTCCCCATCAACAACAGAGAGTCTGTGTTTGCACGTACCCACCGGCGACAGCTGGGTGGATAACGGCACCCTGATTGCCTTCGCATAGGGTCTCCTAACCCAGATCCTCACATGAACAGAGACAAAACTGCGGCCCTGGGTTTGCTCAAGGTCACACAATGAGAAACAATGTGAAGTGGGACTTGGATCTTCTTGTTCCCTGTGCGGGGCTCGTGGAAAATCAACATTGCTCCTAGCAAGACGGTCCTGCTGCATTTTAATAAGGTGGAAATGCCCTGGTCTGTTTTGTTTTTCCTCTCTCTTTCCAAAACCTTTGAGCGCAGAGCTTCTTATCCACGAGTATTTACTGAACACGTCTATGTCTCTGGCACTTGCGAGGCCCTGTAGGAGCTACAGAGATCTAAAGACCTGTTTCGCAGGGACTGTCCAAACCCAGGTCTGACTCTGAAGACAGCCCCAGCTACATAGCAGGTTGGATCTTGGGAGGGAATTTAGAAGTTTTTTTGTCATAGTGGAAGGAATTGGATAAAAATTCCAAATACTCGGTTTGCATTTTTGTTGTTTTTTTTCCAACTGGGCAGCATTTCCACCCACTTTGGGTTTTATATTGAGTGCAAACAGCGCTGCCAAGAGGCAATGTTCTACCTTCAAATCAGGAGGCCGCTTCACAGTTCTGAACCCCGGGGTAGCTGCTTCTCATGACCTTCCAAGTTGCCGGGCATTCAGATTCTAGAAACGTAATTGGGCTTTCGGGGTCTGCTTGCATCCTCCTGGCTAAAATAGCTCAGGCCATAAAAATACCAGAATGAGAATACTTGCAACAACCTCACATCCGCATATTCCAAGCAGAGGCCATTAAAACCTCCACATGACACTGGTGCTGCTCTTCAACGCCACAGGAGCACACAGCTGAATGGAAAAGGAAGGGGCATTTTCAGGGTGAGTTCAGCACCCATCAGTATAAGCTTTCATTTATCCTCCTAAAAAATCATCTTGCAGCCTTTCAGAATAATTGATAAAGGTTGAGTCCCTTTTGACATGGTTTTACCAGGCTACATTAAGGCATGGTCTTTACATATTGCCTTTGTCAATGTGAGTAATTAAATCTCTGGTTGGGAGAGACAAGGTTCAGTAACATTTGGTGGTTCTGACCTACCCATTCCACTCTACCTCTGCCAGCCATCTAGTCCAAACCGCCTCCATGTTTTGCCTAGAATCTCAAAGAGCACCTTATCTGACTTGTCTACCCTCAGTTTTCCCCTTTCACATCCATTCTCCACAAAGCACATGTGTAATTTTTTTCAAAGGCACACCTGGTCATGATCCTCCTTGACTGATTGACTAAGACAGTGTCTTACTCTGTTGCCCAGGCTGGAGTGCAGTGGTGCAGTCATGGCTCACTGTAGCCTCAACTTCCTGGGCTCAGGCAATTCTCTCACCTCAGCCTGCCAAGTAGCCGGGACTGCAGGTGTGCACCACCACACCCAGCTAATTTTTGTATTTATTTTGCAGAGATGGGGTTTTGCCATGTTGCCTAGGTTGCTCGCAAACTCCCAGGCTTAAGTGATCCACCCAGACCTCAGCCTCAGCCTCCCAAAATGCTGGGATTACAAGCATGAGCCACTATGCTCGCCCTCAATCCTCCCCTATTTAAAACCCTCTAGAAGCTCCCCACTGTCTCCAAGTCCAAACATCACCCCAGAGCTTAGGAAGCCCTCAGTGACCTGGCCCAGCCCCACCCCTCTGGCTTCACCTTGCCCCATTTCTAGCTTAGTGGAAATCCTCGGATGTTCCATGCTTTCTCTTCAAGGTTTTCAAACCTGCCAGCATCTCTGGAAGCTTTCCCTCTGTCCTTCACTGTGCTCATTCACATTTACCCTTTGGGTCTCAGTTACTATTCCATGAGAAGAGGGAGCAAATCTCTCATTCATTACTTGTAGTGGGTGGAATGGTGGCCCCCTTCCCAAATGATATGTTCTTCTAGTCCCTGGGAATGTGACCTTATTTGCAAAAAGAGTCTTTGCAGGAGTAATTAACTTAAAGATATCCTGATAAAGTCATCTTAGATTATCCAGGTGAGCCTTAAAACCAAGAGAAAGGCAGAGGGAGATTTGAGACACAGAGCAGAAGGCCATGTGATGGCGGCTGCAGAGATTAAAGCCCTGCGGCCATGAGCCAAAAAGCACATGGAGCCACTAGAAGCTAAGAGGCAAGGAACTGAATTTCCCCCGGGGCCTTTGGCGATAGGGAGGGTGGCCCTGATGACACCGTGATTTCAGACTTCTGGTCTCCAGAACTCTGACAGAGTAAATTTCTGTTGTTTTAAGCCACTCAGCTGGTGATAATTTGTTACATCAGCCCTAGAAAGCCAATGCAGTGCCATGCCCCTCACCCCCAGTGTGCTGCCCGGCACTGAACAAATTCAATCCAGAGACTGGCAAGGAGGTGAGAGAGATGGGGGAGGCGGGAGTGGGGAGATGAACTGAGAGGTGCTGAAGGTTAGCCATTTCTAGAGGCACCTCCAATTTATGGGTGTCGCTCTCTGCTTTGAGGAGGGTCCCTAGCGTGAGAGTGTGTGATCTGCCACCCTGTTTTCATGACACTCCAGCGTTTCTCCTATTATCTCAGGACGTGTTGTGAAATCTCAGAAATATTCTTGCGGCAAAATCGTTCACTTCTAGATAGGTAGTTGTGTATTTAAAAAGCACATTTCAGTCGTTTAGCAAATATAGCTTAGCATCTGTAAGAGTCCTTCAAACTTTATATGAGTTGATTTTCTCCCGGAAATTTGTTCCTTTTCCAGTTGTTTTTGTCCCTCTTTGATGTAGTCGTCCCCTTCCCTCCCTCCCTCCCTTCCTTCCTTCCCCCTCCCTCCCTTCCTTCCTCCCTCCCCCCTCCCTCCCTTCTTCCTTCCTTCCTTCTGTTTTTCTTTCTTTCTTTCTCTCTCTCTTTTTCTTTCTTTCTTTCTTTCTTTCTCTTTTCTCTTTTTCTCTTTCTGTCTCTCTTTCCTCTCTTCCTTCCTCCCTCCCTCCCTCCCTTTTTCCTACCTTCCTCCATCCCTCCCTCCCCCTCCCCCTCCCTTCTTTCTCTTTCTTTCTCTCTCTTTTTCCTCCCTCCCTTCCTTTCTTTCTTTCTTACTTTCTTTCTTTCTCTCTTTTTCTCTTTCTTTCTCTCTCTTTTTCCTTCCTTCCTTCCTTCCTCCTTCCCTATCCTCCTTCCCTCCCTCCCTCCATCCTTCCTTCCTTGTTTCTCTTTCCTTTCTTTTTCTTTCTTTCTCTTTCTGTCTTTTTTCTCTCTTTTTCTCTTTCTTTCTCTCTCTCTTCCCTCCCTCCCTCTTTCTTTTCTTTCTTTCTTTCTCTCCTTCCTTCCTTCCCTCCCTCCCTCCTTCCCTCCCTCCCTCCATCCTTCCTTGTTTCTCTTTCCTTTCTTTTTCTTTCTCTTTCTGTCTTTTTTCTCTCTCTCTTTTTCTCTTTCTTTCTCTCTCTCTTCCCTCCCTCCCTCTTTCTTTTCTTTCTTTCTCTCCTTCCTTCCTTCCCTCCCTCCCTCCTTCCCTCCCTCCCTCCTTCCCTCCCTCCCTCCTTCCCTCCCTCCCTCCTTCCTTCCTTTTTTCTCTTTTTCCTTTCTTTCTTTTTCTCTTTTTTCTCTTTTTCTTTTTCATTCTCTTTCCTCTCTCCCTCCCTCCCTTCCTTCCTTTCTCTTTTCTCTCTCTCTCTTTTCCCTTCCTTCCTTCTCTTTCTTTTCTTTCTTTCGTTCTCTTTTTTCTCTCTCTCTCTTCCCTCTTTCTTTCTCTCTCTCTCCTTCCTTCCTTCCATCCTTCCTCCCTCTCTCCTCCCTCCCTTGTTTCTTCCTTCCTTTTTCTCTTTCTTTTTTCTTTCTTTCTCTTTCTCTTTTTTCTTTTTTCTTTTTCATTCTCTCTCTGTTTCCTCCCTTCCTTCCTTTCTTTCTTTTTCTCTTTTCTCTCTCTTTTCCCTCCCTCCCTTCCTCCCTTCCTCCTTCCCTCCCTCCCTTCCTCCTTCCCTCCCTCCCTCCTTCCCTCCTTGTTTCTCTTTCTTCTCTTTCATTCTTTCTTTTTCTTTCTCTTTCTCTCTCTTTTTCTCTTTCTTTCTCTCTCTCTTCCCTCCCTCCCTCCCCTTCTCTCTCCTTCCTTCCTCCTTTCTCTTTCTTTTCTCTTTCTTTCTCTTCCCTCCCTCCCTCCTTCTCTGTCTCCTTGCTTCCTTCCTTTCCTTCCTCCTTTCTCTTTCTCTTTCTTTCTTTCATCTCTCTTTTCTCCCTTTTCTCTTTCTTTCTCTCCTTCCTTTGCTTTCTTTCTCTCCTTCCTTCCTTTTCTTTCTTTCTTTTCTCTCTCTCTCTCTTTTCTCTCTTTCTCCCTCCCTTCCTTCCTTCCATCCATCCTTCCTAGCAATGAGGTCTGTCTATGTTGCCCAGGCTGGTCTTGAGCTCCTGAGCTTAAGTGATCCTCCCACCTCGGCTTCCCAGAATGCTGGGATTACAGGTTTTTTCAGTTCTTCCATGTTGCTAAGTGATACCTCCATCCACTCCATTGTGCAAACCCAAGACTTGACTTGAGCCACACCCTTATTTTCCCCTTTGCCATCACCCTTATCAGCAAATCCTGTCGAATCTATTTTCAGAACACATTTTGGGGTGGTCTGCCTCTCTCCAGCTCCAAGCATCCACTGAAGTTCAAGCTGCCATCATCTCCCTCCTGGACTTCTACAATGGCCTCTCCCCATAAAGTCACAGCTGTTCTCTTACAACCTAGTCTCCATCCAACAGCCAGAGTCACCTTTCCAGGAATAAATCTGATCTTGGCAGTCTCCTGTGTGAAATCCTTTAGTGGCTTTTCATTGCAGTTAGAAGCGAATCCAAACCCATTTCCATGGCCTCCTGGGCCATGCTGGATCTAGCCCCCGCCTACCTTTCCATTCTCATGGGCAGTCACTCTCTCCCATGACTCCTGTGTGCAGCCTCACTTACCATCTGCTGTTCTTCTATTCTTCTCATCTCACTGCTGCCTCAGGGCATTTGCATCTACTGTGTCCTCTGTCAGGAATGCTCTTTTATGACTTTCAAATACCTGACCCCTTCTCATTTTCCTAAGCCACGCTTATTCTTAGAGGAAAAAAAAAACCAAACAACAGTTTTTTTCTCTGCCCTTGAATTATAACAATGAACACAGAGGACTTTGGTGTGAAATTTGGGGGATTTTCTTCCCACCAGCAAGCAAGCAATCAATTCTGCAGCAGACACCAGTTGGTTGTTCCCCAGTTCAGTTCAATTCTGATGCTAGCCACCTGGGATCGAGGTGTCCTGTCACTTCAGGACCTCTGGAACTTCTGACCTACTGACTTCAAGTTGGGGTTCTCATGACCTCTCCTTTAGGCTTGATTAATTTGTGAGAGTAGTTCACAGAACTCAAGGAAACACTTATATTTACTAGTTTATTATAAAGGACATTTTAAAGGATATAAGCAGCTCGAAGAGGAGACACATAGTACGTGGTCTGGAAGGTCCTGAGTGCAGGAGCTTCCATTCCTGTGGAGTTGAGATGTGTCCCGCTCCTGGTATGGGGATGAGTTCTTGTTCATCTTCCTGCAGCCTCCAGGACTTCAGCTGTCCAGAAGCTCCCATACCCTGTCCTCTTGGGCCTTTTATGGAAACTTCACTGAGTGGACATGAAGGATGGACACTGATGTAGAAATGTGACTGGACAAAAAAGGTATGATCTCATACTGAAAGACCAAGTGAGGAACCCAGCAAAGCCTGTCTGTTTAGATTCTGCTTGGTCTCTCTGTGTAACATTCCTTTCTGCTGCATATGGGGCAAGACCCCTTCTGAAATGAAGGTCTTCTGACCACAATCAGACAAGGTAGGTCAGAGAATTTCTTTATAGCCAGCTCCAAGGCAGAAAGGCAGGGAAAGATTAAAGTCCTGCCTTGGGGAGAAAAAGCAGTATGTGAAAAAAGAAGGTGGGAATCGCTTGAACCTGGGAGGTGGAAGTTGCAGTGAGCCAAGATTGCACCACTGCACTCCAGCCTGGGTGACAGAGTGAGACTCTGTCTCAAAAAAAAAAAAAAAAAAAAGAAAAGAAAAGAAAAGAAAAAGGCAGGAGAAGATGAGAAAGGGAGAATCTGTTTTCTGAGGCCTGTTTCTGAGGCTTAAAATGTCCCAACATTGTAATAATAGCCTGTAACAAGAGCCATGGAAGTTATGAGCCAGGAACCATGGACAGAAACCTGCATATGTATATAATAAAATAATATCACATCTTCCCTGACCACCCTATGTTAAAAGTAAAATTAGCCACTTTTTCCATCGGTTATATGGGTTATTATAATTTCCACTGTAGCGGGGAGGATCACAAGCTGAAATGAGGTGTGTATTAGTTTGCTAGGGTTGTTGTAACAAAAAGTGCCACAAACTGGGTGACTAGAAGTCTGAGATCAGGGCATCAGCAGAGTTGGCTCCTTCTGAGGGCTCTGAGGGATGCTGTGTTCCCACCCTTCCCCTGGCTTCTGTGCTTGCTGGCAATCTTTGGTGATCCTTGGCATCTGGCGCATCACCCCCATCTCTGCCTTCGTCTTCAGGTGGACTTCGCTCTGTGTCCAAATTTTTCCTTTTCGTAAGGACACCAGTCATATTGGATGGTCTACTGTACTCCAGTATGATCTCATCTTAACTAATTACTTCTATAATGACCCTATTTCTAAATAAGATCATATTAAGGGGCATTAGAGGTTCAGACTTCAACATATGGATTTGGAGAGGGACACAATTTAACCTATAACAGGTAGGGTATAATTATTTGATTCTTTGTTTGCTGTCTACCCGAATGGAAGGTGAGTTTCTGGAGGGCAGACATGTTGTCCCTCATGTTCCCACCGCTGTATCCACTGCACTAAGGATGGTGTTTGGTGCGAAGGCTCTCAATAAATCATACTTATGATAAATTGATGATGGTCATGCAACTTTATGAATATATTAAAAACTACTGAATTAACAGAGGTGAATTATTTACAGAGGTGAATCTATGGTATGTGAAATACATCTCAAATATAAATGAGTAAATAATAAACAATCCCTGTAGAGATACAATGATTATTTATTGTGTAAATATCTATTTTCTCCCCAGAGAAACTCAGTTCCTCTCTAATACTTCCCAATTCCCTGGAGGTTTATGGACGACACAGCACTGTCTTTGGGGCTGTGTGGGCCTTGAGTAGAGTGATAGATCTTTAACATTTTTGAATATCTGATGAGTATTTGTCCCCAGAAAAGTGCTACTAGGCATATGTACAGAAAAGTGCTACTACACATATGTACATTGCACACATACACGTGCATATGGTACTTTCTATATAATTTCAGAGGGTTTACAGACACCTTGAGTAAGGCTATTTCCATGGATCAAAGTAACAATAATCTGGGTTGGAAAATCTCACCAATGACCCTTCCAGCTTTGAAAGTTATGGGAGTCTATACACCTGTGCTCTGCACAGCACAGGGGCTCTGTGGGAAAAATGAAATTACTTTGCTTCTGCTTACAAGAAGCTTATGGACTACTTAAGGAGAAAAATAAATCACAATACAAAACCAAGTGGAGAATGCCTAGTACTTCAGAAAAAGCTTTCATCCAGGCTCTTCGGTTGAAAGTACCCATAACTAGGCTTTTCACTGGCACACCAATAAAAGAGCCAGACACACAGGAGAAAGAAGGAAAGAAAGAAAAAAAGAAAGAAAGAAAGAAAGAAAGAAAGAAAGAGAAAGAAAGAAACCTAGCTTAAGGGTTTGAAAACTAGTGTAATCAAAAACAAATGAGTTTTGCCATGACAAATTTAATTAAAAGCCTCATTGATATTTGAAATAAAAATGTTTTTAGTTAGCTTCCTTTTGAAAAATGATTAACATCATATAGCTTCTTTTAAATAATACTAACAATGATTTTTTATGCGATGGGAATGGCTTTAAATTGATGCGATTGCCCTCTGCTGCTCTCTGCACCCAGGTGGGCCCCATTAGACAAGTTGTAAAGGAGCTAGTTTCTACATGTGGATAGACTTCAACCTCCTCTCCCTCCCTCAACTCACACACCAAATAGAAATTCTCCTAACTAGAGGTTTAATGGAGAGGAGGGGATGGTCCTGTGGGGAAAGGGAAAGAACCGGCAGTTACAATCTTCCTAAATTCAGGGAAGACTATATTCCCGCTGTAGAACACTGTCAAACTCTTGGATCTGTGTTGAGAGTTATCTTTTATCCTCTAAAACGATTGTGGTTTTGTATCCCATTAAGGACATATTAGGAATTCTGAATGAAAAGCTGAAGTAGAAGAAGAAAGACTTCCTGGAAGACAGCTAGAAGCAAAATCAATCCAATAGTTGTTTAAAACTCTACAGTGGGTCCTCATATGGTTTTAGGGTGGCAAGATTGTTGGTCTTGAAAGTGTTTTCTTACCCCAGAAATGTTACCAAAAGAGCAAAACTTCCCACCCAAAATGAAAATGATATGAATGGGAAAGGAGGTGAGGGAATGGGAAAAGAAAAAGCAAGGAAGGGAGAGAGGGAAGGAGGAAGGGAGGGAGAGAGGGAAGGAGGAAGGGAGGGAGAGAGGGAAGGAGGAAGGGAGGGAGAGAGGGAAGGAAGAAGGGAGGGAGAGAGGGAAGGAGGAAGGAAGGGGGAGAGGGAAGGAGGAAGGGAGGGGGAGACGGAAGGAGGAAGGGAGGGAGACAGGGAAGGAGGAAGGGAGGGAGACAGGGAAGGAGGAAGGGAGGGAGACAGGGAAGGAGGAAGGGAGGGAGACAGGGAAGGAGGAAGGGAGGGAGACAGGGAAGGAGGAAGGGAGGGAGACAGGGAAGGAGGAAGGGAGGGAGACAGGGAAGGAGGAAGGAAGGAGATAGGATGTCACTTGATTGTTTGATTGGCTTAAGAGTGTAGATTTTGATTTTTTTTAAGCTTCATTAATTTAAACACAAAACTTTTTTCCACAACTTGACCCTGGAATGACTAAGTAATTGCTGCATTACTTACTAGGTTTGTATTTCAAATTATCATAAACACAAACCGAAAATCTTGTATTTTAGGCAAACCTGGGTATAATCCTTCACTAAGAAAGCCTTTATTGAGAAAGAAAACCAAAAGTCACCACATCAGCAAAGATCATATTTTGGAAGAAACTGCCGTGTTTTAGAGCCACCCATACCAACTTAATAGAATCAACCTTTTAACTTTCAGGCATTTTGCAAGCCAGTTGACATCATGCCGGTAGCTTGAAATAGGCCATGTTGAGAGTATTTTTACTATGGTAAATGCTTTTATATATATATATATATTTTTTTTTCTGTAATGCTGGTTATTAAACATTTTCTAGCATACTGTCTTTATATCTGAATATTTACAGTTCTAGCTGCAACAAAACAAAGAAAAAATGAATAAGGAACAAGCACAAATACTTCTGCAGAAGCTACTGAGAATTCAACTGAAAGACTATAATTTAAGCAGTTAACAAATATTGAATATCTACTATCTTATCCCTGCCACCCTAGGTGAGGGCTAAATGGCCAATGAAGTCATATGACAGAGCTCCCAGTCACTGAGTGTCTTGTAATTTGTTTGGGGAGACAGGCTGGGCACACATGGACAACGTATGTAAGATACAGAGCAATGTCTGTTTACATGGAATATTGTCTTGTGAAGGCTCAGTACAACAAGAGTTCAGAAAAAAAGATCACAGGGTGGTCAAAATTAAGCAAGAAAATTGTGCAAATCGTGGTCTGTTAATTCAAAGGAGCAATGGATAAACTGGGTTCATCATAATAGGATATATGGCTTGTGGCAAAGGGATCTTCAGACAATTTAAAAATCCTTTCAGTTTGTCTCCCTCTTACTTAATGTCATTATCACTCTTGAAATATATTATTAGCACAGAAAGACTATTGTTCTTTGTGATAGATGGTGACATCTCTGACTGTGTGGCTATTCATGTGTTCCTGGCCAGCCTATTAATGGATCAGCCTTCTCTTCTGCACTAGAGAGAGTGCAATGCCCTTGGGCCCAGATCTGTAGCTACCATTTCAGGAGGCTGCTTAGGTATGCATGATCTGCGTTTGAATCCGGACTTCTGCACTTTTTATCAGTGGGAACTTAGGTAAATGACTCAACCACTCTGTGCCTCAAATATCTCATCTGCAAGATGGGAAGATAGTTGTATCTATCTCATTGGGATGTTTTAAGGACTGAAATGGATTACTTCATATAGAGCATTTAGAGTAGCACCAAGCACGTAGTAAACACTATTGTAGCAAACACTGTTGCTATTATTCTGTTGCGCTTGAAGCCCAGCCCTGCCAGATCTTGTGCAAGTCACTCTTGGTCTTGAAACCCTAGTTTCCTCATCTGCAGGACTGAAAGGCTAATTGTTGCCCATCTGGCAGGGCAATTGTGAGGACCATAGGAAACAGTGTCTGTGGAAAGCTCTTGGCAAACTGGAAAGTTCTATACAGGTGTGAGCTGTCAGTGCTGCCACAACAAGTCTCTGCTCAAAATGAGCTTCTCGGTTCCTGGCCTCCTGACGGCTCATGCATTTGGTGTGTTGTTGTGGTTTCCAGAATCCCATTGCTGTGTCCAAGTGCAGAGTCATGACTTGCCTGACTTTTCTGTGATGACATATAAATATACTCAAAGCATCTCCTCTAAAAATGCAATCGTTGTTTGTAATTTACCCCCTCTCCCCAGCAGAGCATCAGCTCCCCAAGGGCAGGCATTGCTTCTCTGTTGTATTCAGGGATGTACCCCAAGTGCCTAAATGAGAGCTTGGCATAGGATAGGAGCTCAACACACATCTGTGTCCAGAACAAATGCTCATCTTTATCCTTAGCTCACATGTTCTCCAAACTAGAAAAGTGAACTAAGACATCTCCACAGGAATGAATCAGTATAACATAGGCATCCAAAATGAACAATCAACCCATCCATCAGCTAACACCACCGTGTGTGTGTGCAATCCACTTGGCTAGGTGCTTTGCGGGGAAGACTGACATGGAGAAGAAGGTGTGACCTCTGTTAACCCTATTTTTTTAAAAAACACACACACACACACACAAAAGACACTGTCCAACTTGACATCTCATAAATCTCATTATTATCCCACCCTGGTTCTCCATCCTAAACCCGGCTTGCTCATTGCTGACAACAGCTCCCAGAAGTGGATCTAGAAGAACCATGAGGAACTGGTTTACAAAGCACCATCTGCTCACCATTTATTTGCTAAGGTTTTCCATTTCAGAATCAGACGTGAACCACAAAACCCTGTGCCTTACTCCAGGGGCTTAGTAAAACTCTGTCATTTCCATACTAAAAGGAGAGGTGGGAATGGAGAGCACTGCTTGAATCTAAACCTGGAAAAGGGGGAATTGATTTATGGAATTCTGCAGGTGGGCAGCCCTGGAGCAGAAAAGCAGACCTTAGTTACCTGTGCAACTGGCGTTCATGATTTTTCAGAACAGGTATAGAATTTGAGGGGACCTTTACTTAGGCATTTAGTACAATCCTCCTTTAAAAAACTACCAGAATTCAGAAAAAAAAAAAGACCAAAAAAATGTTTTCTTGGCTGTATTTCTTGTAGTGACTGCGAAAACCCATGAAGGAGGAAAACTGGCCAGGATTTTTTTTTTTTTTTTTTTTTGAGGGTATGAAAGCCTCTCATTTTTATAGTTTTGAAAATCCTTGGAGTTTAACTTTGAACTTTAACCAAGAAAAATTATATCTTATAAACAATGGCATTTGTTGACTGGATGAAGGACTAGATCAATATTGGTCTTGGCAACCCATTTTGGCTGCTGTTGCCTGCAGAAATATGCTGGTTGTGGTGTTAAAAAATTATGTCAGTTCCTCACCATGTGTCTCTTTTTCTTGGAGTTATGCCTGAGAATTACTTTCCAAAGATACTTCCAGAAGTTAACCTAGAGCCTGGCCTCCACAGCAAAGGAAGTTACACATAAACTCTCGGAAAGCAGAGTGCCACAGTGAGCTCCTGGGAGGGGGAGGAATAAATCTGGATCTATGAAGGAAGAAGATGGTTTGAAGCAACCGCTAATTTCACAAGGATAGTCACAGTCCCTCTTCTTGCTAAAGTTATCACCAAGACTTGTCACACCAAGGGCAAAAAAACACTAAACAAAAATAAATCAATCTTGGTAAATGAAAACCATTGCTTTGAAAGAAAATAATCATTGTAGCCATGATGGAACTGTGTACATTAGAATGTTCGAAATCTTTTCATTCTGGGGAGAAGTGGGAGGCAGTAGTGGCAGCTGGGATGTTCTAGAAGAGAGGTAGTAAAGCTTTTAGTGTTTTCACGTAGACTACCATATTATCCACTTATTTTAGGTATAAGACTATATGCCACATGTTCATCTATGTGTAATTTATAAAGAAAATATGCATATATTATATTTACTCAACTCAACAGACTGAATGGATTACTTATTCTTTGTAACTTGAGTTTCATTTAGAAGTTTTTTTTTTTCTTAAAAAATTTTTTTAGGCTGGGTGTGGCGGCTCATGTCTGTAATCCCAGCATTTTGGGAGGATGAGGTGAGCAGATCACTTGAGGTCAGGAGTTTGAGACCAGCCTGGCCAACATGGTGAAACCCTGTCTCTACTAAAAATACAAAAATTAGCCAGGAGTGGTAGTGCATGCCTATAATCCCAGCTACTCAGGAGGCTGAGGCAGGAGAATTGCTTGAACCTGGGAGGTGGAGGTTACAGTGAGCTGAGATTGTACCGCTGCACTCCAGCCTGGGCAATAGAGTAAGACTCTATCTCCAAAAACAAAACAAAAAAAATTTTTTTTAGATGGTGTCTCTCTATGTTGCCCAGGCTGGTCTGGAATCCCCACCTGCCAAGTAGCTAGGATTACAGGCTCATGCCATGCCGCCCAGCTCCCATTTGAAAGTTTGACAACTGCAGCAATGTAGGACTGTGCGGTGGGGCAAGGAGAGGGCAATAAGAAAAGCTAAAAAGGAATCCCACATAGTCAACCCAGGAGCCTGACTCCAGAATTGCAGCTGCTAATCCAGCCTCGTGGGCCCTCCGTGGTCTGTGTTGGGTTCTTCTACATTGTGCAGAGGGTGAGGCAATGTCCTATACTCCACACTGGCAGCTGGCAGTGAAAGATGGCACAGGGCCGGAGTTGCTCCCACATCTCTTCTCCTTGCTAAAGATAAGTGCACACCTGCCACTGCTTGAGAAAGACTGAGCCAAGAGCTGTCACTGCATGCCTGTTCTGAGAACCTGCTGGCTGGCCCTCTTCCTGTGCTCCTGGTGGCCAGCGGGAGCCCTGGGCCCTTAACTGAGCCCCTCCCCCATCCTGCAGTCGTAACTCTGCTCCCAGAGGCAGCTCCTTCCAGCCACGTGGCCCCTGGCGCCGAGGCCAGGACCTTGGCATATCCCTTTGGAAAGGTGGCCAACTCCACACTTGCCAGATTCTCACAGTTTTCTGACCGGTGTCTCCAGTGAAATGAGTGCAGGGGGTGAGACTATATTTAGCCCAACTCAGAAAGAACGCTCCAGGGCACACACTAACAGTAATAAAACAAGGCTACTGTTAACATTTATTGAGCACTTACTGTCTACCATGCTTTATGCTAAGCACTTTGTATGCTGTATTTTACTGAACCCTCACAACCATTTTACGAGAGCAGTGCTATGTTCATGCTAAGAAAACTGAGGCCAGACATCTCATAGCTGGTGAAGTGTTGGGATTCCCCTCGTGTGTCCCACTGCTGAGCTGTGTCACTTCTAACTTGGACACAACAGTGAGCTTCACCCAGGTCATCTCATCTCAATGTGCTACCCCTCTGCATGGCCACATCTACCAGGCTACCCACGAGTAGTCCCATCCCCAGCGGATGGCTAGAAGGGCCACCCACCCTCATAAGCACATTGTGTAACTGCACAGATGCTTGGGCTGCATAGACCCGTCCCCAAGGACCAGTAAGGCGCCTTCCTCTGCAAATCATTTCCTGAACTCTGACAGCCTTTACTGAGCAGACTCAGTATGTCCTGTCTTCAAAGGCGACACCTCTTTCATTGGTGTGGGGACAACTTCCTCTGCTAGATTCAGCATTTTTTGAGTGCAAGAACTATGTATTCTATTTCTTTCACATTAAAGAAAAAAAATCACTGACTTCAGCCAGGCATGGTGGCTCACACCTGTAATCCCAGTGTTTTGGGAGGCCAAGGCGGAAGGATCACTTGAGCCCAGGAGTTTAAGACCAGCTTAGGCAACATGGTGAGACCCCCCCATCCCTACAAAAAATACAAAAATTAGTCAGGCATGGTGGCACACACCTGTGGTCCCAGCTACTCGGGAGGCTGAGGCGGGAGGATAGCTTGAGCCTGGGAGGTTGAAGCTGCAGTGAGCTGTGATCACACCACTACACTCCAGCCCCGTGGGAGAGTGAGACCCTGGTCACTTGATCATCTGGCTTCATTTTAAGGCCCAGTGAGGTTAAACAACATAGCTGAGACCATGCAGCAGGACAGAGGTAGCATCAGGACCAGAACCTCAGGTTCCTAACTGTCAGGCACAATAAATTCTGGTCCAGTTGATCTGATGGATGTACTCAGGTAGAGTGAGGCAATGAAGCAATTACTTAAAGGCCAACCTCCGTGGCCCCATTGCTGCTGATCACTTCCTCACTTTGTTGAGATGAAAGCATGTTGGGGGTATGGTGGGTCTGCTGGCAGCTAATGCCTTTATGTGGTGGACCCCACAGGTAGCAGCAGTGGCCAATCATTCTTTCACTCAACAGAGCCTTTGGTCTGAGCCAGTTCCTGTTTAGGAGTGGAAGACAGAGCCATGAACACAATAGAGAGAAGTCCCTTCTCTCACCGAGCTTACTTGTTAGGGGAGGAAGACAGACAGCACAGAGATAAATAAATTTATGACAGATCATGCTAAAGGCCATGAAGAAGAATAAAGCTGGCGAAGGGACAGAGAGATAGGGGTATGGAGACCCTACTGTATGTGGGGTGGTCAGGGAAGGGCCCGGGGAGAAGGTTGCATTTGAATAAAGATGAGGAAGGTGAGGAAATGAGCCATGTGGGCACGTGGCAAAGACTGTTCCGGAAAGAGAGAGCCATGCCATGTAGATATTGTGCAGATCCTTGTGCAGTGCTTTAATTTTATTCTCACAGTAATGAAAAACTATTAGGTAATTTTGAGCATAGAAATTTGATTTTTGATTTAAAATGATCATACTGGCCACTATGTAAAGACTAGACTAAGAGGATAAGACTGAACCTCAAACAGATAGACCCTTTTTAGCCAAAATATGCTGGTGACTTGGACTAGATAGGGTTGACCCAGCAGTGGAGGTGAGAAATTATTTTTCTTTTCTTTTCTTTCTTCTCTTTTCTTTTCTTTTTTCCTTCCTTCCTTCCTTCCTTATTTCCTTCCTTCCTTTCTTCCTTCCTTTCTCTCTTCCTCTCTTTTTCTTTTTTTTTTTGACAGTCTGGTTCTGTTGCCCAGGCTGGAGTGCAGTGGTACGGTGGTGTGATCTCAGCTCACTGCAACCTCCACCTCCTGGGTTCAAGCGATTCTCCTGTCTCAGGCTCCCAAATAGCTGGGATTACAGGGGCATGTCACCATGCCCAGCTAGTTTTTGTATGTTTTTGTAAAGATGGGATTTCGCCATGTTGTCCAGGCTGGTCTTGAACTACTGCCCTCAAGAGATCTGTCCGCTTTGGCCCCCGCAGAGTGCTGGGATTACAGGTATGAGCCACCGTGCCCAGCTGAGAAATTATATTTCTAAAAAGAGACAACCAGATTTGCTGTGGATTGAATGTGGGATTTTTAAAAAGAGAGAATTGATAGTCAAGAATGACTCTGAGGTTTTTAGCCTAAGCAAACAGTGCCAATGAAATCGTCATTTATTGAGATAGGAAAGAGTGAGGATGAAGCTGGGCTGGGGGGAAGGAAAGATCAGGTTTTAGATATGTTGAAATTTGAGTTGTCTATTGGACATGTAAGTGGAGGTGTCAAGTAGGCAGCCTATTGCCACTGTTTGCTTAGGCTAAAAACCTTGGAGTCATTCTTGACTAGCAATTCCCTCTTTTTAAAAATCCCACATTCAATCCACAGCAAATCTGGTTGTCTTTTTTTAGAAATACAATTTGGAACTGGAGATTCCTTTGGAAATGATCATTGTAGGTTGATGACATTTAGAGCTGTGGACCAGAAGAGCTCCTCTAGAGAATGAGTGAAGGTAGAGAAGAGGGCTAAAAGTGGAGGCCTGGGATACGCCAACTTTAAAATGAGAGAAGATGAGGAGGAATCAGCAAAGTGCTGAGAAGCAGCAGCCAGAAAAAGGGAAGGACAAGCCAGAGAATGGGAAAGAAAGATTTTTGGGGAAAAGGGAGAAATCAACCATGTTCGGTGCTGCTGATGGTTGGAGTAAGATGAAGACTGAAAAGTTAGCATTGAATTTTGTAACAGGTAGCTCGTGGGTATCATTGAAATGATGGATGGAGGGCCAGGGCCCTCCCTGCAAATTTCTGATCTGTGTATAAGTCTTGGGTTTCTTGTGTGACTCAGGGGGCAAGAATAAACGACGAGAAACTTCTGGGATTTGGCAACTCTTGGCTCTTTTGAGTGGAGGGCATGAAGTAGGTGTAACTTGGTTTAGAACGTTAGAAAAATATAGCCTGTTTGCACTGCAGGGTATGACAGAACAGTCTACCTAAATCTCAGTGTAAATGCATTGAGATTTACATCAGTGTACCTTTTGCTTCCAGGGATTGTGAATTGCAGGTCATGTGTGTTGAGGGTGAAAATGAGAGGTAGAGGTAAAAGTGGGAGAACGGTGGGGGTTTTTGCAATGAAGCTGTGGAGTGAAAAATGGAAAATGAGGATAAAGTCCACCTGGTCCTTGGAGTCACACTGATACCATCTTGAGGAGGGAAATTGTGGCACCTGTAAAGGGAGGTCCATGACATGTTTTTGACAAAGAGTCACTGTAATAGAGCTAAAGCTCTTTATGCTTGAGTACCACAGAGGGAGTTATGAAATACCGACTCAGCTATGTCACCCAGTTAAGTAAAAGTTACACCATCCTTTTTCCGCCTCCAACATCCTAATTATACCACAAGTTTGGGACCACAATTAAAACCAGGAGGACAGATCCCAGAGGCAAAAACCAGTCAACAAGCCTGAGTCACAAAATTAGAAAAGCATCAAACATTTGGAAAGAAACCCATTTGTGGAGGGGAGCTTTATAGTATGTGCATTATTGGTGACAAAGCGGAACAAATTTCCAAATCTTTTTTGGGAAATTACAGAGTAGAGAGACCCCAAAGATTATCTTAAGAGTAAGAGATGGTAAATGGATACTCATTCATTCATGCATTCATTCATTCACTTTGGTTTTGGAACAGCATCCATATGCCAGGCATGGGGGTATATCAGAGAACAAGGTGGATGTGATCCCTGCACTCACACTATCTACAATCTAGGTAGTGTCAGGTAAACAAGTAATTTACAGCTTGATGTGATAAATAACATGAGAGGGGTGAAATACAGGAACTAGATAGCCAGAGACAAGAAGCACCTAATCACAGTAAGGGGTCAAGGAGGCTCCTGAGATGAAACAATGTCTAATCTGAGACCTGAAGTTGAGGAGATTTGTGGGCACCTATTACATGGGAGGATAGTACAGTGGGCATTGGATCTGATTGCTTGGGTTTTTTTTTCTATTTTTTTTCAGATAGAAAGTTTCGCTTTGGAGTGCAGTGATGCAATCATGGCTGACTGCAGCCATAACCTCATGGGCTCAAGTGATCCTCCCACCTCAGCCTCCCAAGTAGCTGGGACCACAGGTATGCACCACCATTCCCAGCTAATTTCTTCTTATTTTTTGTAGACACAGGGTCTCCCTATGTTACCTAGGCTGGTCACAAACTCCTGGGCTCAGGTGACCCTTCCACTTCAGGCTCCCAAAGTTCTGAGATAACAGGCATGGGCCACCGTATCTGGCCATGATTGCTTGGGTTTAAATCTGGGCTCTGCCACCAGTTGTGGACCTTGGTGAAGTTAGTCATCTTTCTATACCTCAGTAACCTCCTGGATTAATAATACCACTATTTCAAGGAGTTGTTATGATGAGTAAATAGTCAGCAAAGCATTAAGCCCCACATCTAACCAGAGTTAAGAGATAGAGTAAAATGCCAACAATATCTTCTAAAATTAAAGTTTTGTGTCATAACTGTGACTGTAAAAATAAGGACGAAGGACTTTGCTAACTTCACTCAAAGTCCTATTTTCTCTACAACGATTTAAGTTCCTCATTGGCAAACACACCTCCCACCAGGTCTGCAGACTCTGCCCTTGAGGTGGCGAAGAGAGGCCAGAGGTGAACGTGAGAATGAGAACTGGCAGAACTCAACGTGGAAACGTTGCTGGAGCGAAGATGGCACCGGCCTCCATCATCAACTGCAGGATTGAATCACATGGCACAGCTCCCCAAGAAGCATTTACAGAAGAAACGAGCCATAGCATCACCTCGACTGAACAGTTCTGGCCAGGATTTCTGTGCGTGTGTTTTAAGAATTTTAAAAATTGAGAAATAATTCACATACCATAAAATTCACTCTTTAAAAGTGTACAGTTCAGTGGTTTTTAGTGCATTTCCAAGTTTGTGCAACCAACATCACTGTCTGATTCCAGGACATTTTCAACACCCCCAAAAAGAAACTACTTGCCAGGTTTTTGAAAGGGGCAAATCTGTGCCAGAGTTGCTGTTGGAGAAATAGTCTCTGTGATAAAGAAACTTAAAATTTCCGCTTCAGATCTGAATGGTAAAGCTCATTTCCAGGGATTTTCTTCCTCTCCCCTCCCCAGCCACTCCAGGCTCAATCTAGACTTTTAGTTTCTACTGACCTCGAAGAATTGCCCCACAGAGGCGTTGTCCTGTGTTCCAACACTGTTTTGTGTTTCTGACATGTGTGTGTATTTTCTCGTCCTCCTGTTAGTGAATACTTGTTATCTCGCGGTTAACTTGTTCTCTTATCAACCTTTTCTTTCCTCACTGTCTCTAATCCCCGCAAGCTCCACCTCCCGGGTTCAAGTGCCTCAGCCTCCCAAATAGCTGGGACTACAGGCGCACACCACCATGCCCGGCTAATTTTTTGTATTTTAGTAGAGATGGGGTTTCACCATGTTGGCCAGGATGGTCTCGATCTCCTGACCTCATGATCCGCTCCTCTCAGCCTCCCAAAGTGCTGGGATTATAGGCATGAGCCACCGCGCCCGGCCAAGGGCAGGAATTCTTAATCGCTTCTCTCAGATGACTTCCCACAGCTGGCTTCCTGCATTTCTCCTTGCTAGGAATTTTATAGGAATGAGGAGTTTAATGGGTGCAGAGTTTTAGTTGGGGAAGAAGAAAAAGTCCCGGAGATTAATGGTGGTGATGGTTGCATTGCAATGTAAATGAATGTACTTCATGCCACAGAACGGTACACTTAAAAATGGTTAAAAGGGTAAATTTTATGTTGTGTATATTTTAGCGCAATAACAAAACAATAATTTTACAGGCTGTGGCTATGATCCTGCAAGCTGTGAGACTTAGCAAAAAGTGAGTTTCTTCTTCTGTGAAACGGGAAGAACCATTCATTCAACAAATACTTCTCAAGCATCCCTTATAAGAAGACAAGATGGTATTATGGTTAAAAACTCAAACTCTAGAGGCTGGTGGCCTGGATTTGAATCTTGATTCTGTGGCTCTCTCACTGTTGGGAAATGGGCGAGCCAAACTTTTCTCTGTGCCTTAGTTTTCTCATCTGGAAAATGGAGATAGTAGTTCCTCTGTCATTAGGATTGTTGTGAGAAATAATTGAGTTAATATATTCAAATAGAACAGGGTCTGGCACAAGATAAATGCTACCTGTTATCATTATTATTATTACTATTTGCTTGAGTTAATGTATAAAATATGTAAACAGTATGCAGCATAAAATAAGTGCTAACTATAATTATTATTGTTATTTTGTGCCAGGCACCATTCTAGAAGGTGGAGATACAGCAATGAACCCTTGACTTCCTGGAGCTTACCATTTAGAGGGGAAAATAGACAATAAATAAGGAAATGTATAGTATGGCAGGTAGTAGTTAATATCTGCCTCATAGTATTTTTTGTTTTTTTGTTTTTTTTTTGAGATGGAGTTTCGCTCTTGTTGCCCAAGCTGGAGTGCAATGGCGCGATCTCAGCTCACTGCAACCTCTGCCTCCCAGGTTCAAGCAATTCTCCGGCCTCAGCCTCCCGAGTAGCTGGGATTACAGGTATGTACCACCACGCCCGGCTAATTTTGTATTTTTAGTAGAGACGGGGTTCCTCCATGTTGAGGCTGGTCTCGAACTCCTGACCTCAGGTGATCCACCCCCCTCGGCCTCCCAAAGTGCTGGGATTACAGGCGTGAAGTGAGCCACTGCGCCCGGCCTGCCTCATAGTATTATAATGAAAATTACACAAAGTAATATATGGAAAGTGGCCGATATAGTCAGAACCTGTCTGAAAATGGGCACTTAATAAATAAATGTTAACTCTCCTTTTCTCTCTGCTCCCCCTCCACTCCCCTCCCTTCCCTTCCCCTCCTCTCCTCTCTCCTCTCCTTTACCTATTCTCTCTTTGGAGAGAAACCAGTCAGAAGACAAGCGGCCAGGGGTGCCCATACACATCAGCAGAGGAGGCTGGAGGAACAGTTCAGGCCAGGGCCTCCAAAAGCTGGCTGCAATTTCTGCGGCAGGTAGTTTCTCTCTTGCCGCTTTAGGGGAAATATGAATCATCCGTTGTTGTTTGGTTTCCATTTCCTGGGAGGCTGCAGGCCCAGGAAATCTGTGGTTTGAGCATCAGTGCCGAGATCAAATGAGATGGCTATTAGCAGCAGAGTGTGTTGCTGGGACCACTGACAAAGTTCTCTTGAGCCAAATGACTCACCTTGAGCTGGCTCCTTGGCCCACTTTCTCCTGATTGCATTCAGCTCAAGAAATGACTTGAATTTCCTGACCCAGGGTGACTCTTCCTTAGCTGTACTGGATGGTAGAGCACATCTGGACCGGGATGGGGCAGAGGTCCAGCCTGTGTTGTTATCCCCATTTTACACATGATGGAAAGGTGGTCCTGGGTCCCCAATTCTTCCACTATACAACATGCTGTTTCCCCAAGTGCTGAGTAGATCCTATCATAACCAGTCCTAGGACAACCGAGCACTGGTCACCACAACCTTGCCACTGCTGACCTTTGTTGAAGTCCACTTACTTGATCCAGCTATACTCCATTATAATGAACATTATAATTAAACCATCAGGACAACCTCTGGAGCTTTTGAAAGGAGAATTAACCAGTTATTACAAAAATAAAAGAGAGAGAGTGAGCGAGAGAAAGATTGATACAGATGGCAGATGATAAGAGAAATACATTCAAGTGTTTCTACATCATTCTTCCTTTGGGTCTCAATTCTCTTTTAAACTATTCCTATGAACCAAGGAAATCCGCTTGAACATTAATTTAAAAGTGAAGGAAGAAGAAGCCTCCATGACAGAGGAGCAATCCAAGCCTCTCCAGCATGGCAGATTTGGCCCAGGATACAGAAGAATGGTGTCATGATCAGGACACAGTCAGGAAGGGCTGGGGGAGCTCCGGAGCAAATGCAGCAAAATGCCGACATCTGTTTTATCTCAACAGTGGGTATGTGGCTGTCTGTTATGTGATTTTGTACTTTTATGTATTTTTGAAATATTTCATACTAAATCAAGAAGTGTGGAATTCGAAGTCAGAAAATCTGAGCTCAAATTTCACCTCCTTGGATAGGCTACTCAGTTTCTGACTGTGCAGATCTACCGAATGTAGATAACAGTAAGCAATTCATAGGTTTGTTATGATTCTCAGGCAAGATAAAACATTTGAAGCATTTTGTAAATTTAGAATCACCCCTAAAAGGAATCCCATACCCACGAGCAGTCACACCTGCAACTCCTTTCCCCTCAGTCCCAGGCAGCCACTAATATACTTTCTTGTCTCTGCAAATTCACCTCTTCTGGACATTTCATATGAATAGAATCATATGATATCGAGCCTTTGACAACTTGCTTCTTCCATTTAGTATAAGGTTTTTCAAGGTTCATTCATGTTGCAGCAGGTATCAATACTTCATTCCTTTTTCTTACTGAATAATATTCTGCTCTGTGGATACAGAACATTTCATTCACCCATACACCAGCTGATGGACATTTGGGCTCCCTCTACTTTGGGGCTATTATGAATGATGCTGCTATGACCATTCACTTACAAGTTTTGTGTAGATGGATGTTTGCATTTATTTTGGGTATGTACCCAGAGGCTGCTAGATGTTTCAACATTTCAATAGAACCAGAGCTAACAGATTTCTCTCTCTCTCTTTTCTCTCTTCTCTCTCTCTCTGTTTCCTCTCTGTGTGTGTGTATATGTTTGTGTGTGTGCACTCAATTTGAAAATGACGACACTCTAAAAAGTCATGTGGGTCAAAATACAAAACATACGGCCAGGTGCAGTGGCTCACGCCTGTAATCCCAACACCTTGGGAGGCCGAGGCAGGCAGATCACAAGGTCAGGAGTTCAAGACCAGCCTGACCAACATGGTGAAACCTCGTCTCTACTAAAAATATAAAAAATTAGCTGGGTGTAGTGGTGGGCGCCTGTAATCCCAGCTACCCAGGAGGCTAAGGCAGGAGAATCACTTGAACCTGGGAGGTGGAGGTTGCAGTGAGCCAAGATCACGCCACTGCACTCCAGCCTGGGCGACAGAGTGAGACTCCGTCTCAAAAAACAAAAACCAAAACAAAACAAAACATACTCAGAGATCAGTTTTCAAAGTTCGATATAGACCTTAGTTATTTTGTCTGAGAAAGGGGAGAAGTAAAGCAGCTGACCACCATGGATCATTTTAGCTTTAAAACTTATCATTATTATTATTTGAGACAGTATCTTACTCTGTCACCCAGGCTGGAATGCAGTGGTGTGATCATAGCTTTATTCCTTTTTCTTACTGAATAATGTTCTGCTGTACAGAACATTTCATTTATCCATTCACCAGTTGATGGACAACTGGATAGATAAAAGACTGCAGCTTTGAACTTCTGAGCTCAAGTGATCCTCCTGCCTCAGCCTCCCAAGTAGGTAGGACTACAGGCATGCTGCCACCATGCCCAGGTAATTTTTAAACTTTTTGTAAAGACAAGTTCTCGCTATGTTGGCCAGGCTGGTCTTGAACTCTCGGCTTCAAGGGATCCTCCCACCTTGGCCTCCCAAAGTGTTGGGATTACAGACATGAGCCACCATGCCTGGCTCTAGTTTTTATTAATCTCCCAGATAAACACGTATTCATTTATAAATAAACTCACTTTTATTTCCCAAGAGATTTGAGGTGGCTTACAGTATAAACCTGAAAAGACAGCTACGAATCAGTTCAGAAAGAGAACTCATCACCATACAGGAACCTGGGCAGAGAGGGTTAGTAGGAGTCTCACATTTTATGCTTTGCTCCCTGGCAGGTGCACTCATAGATATGGTTAGGAGGGAGTGCAAAACCAGGGCAGCAGAGACTTCAGGACCACTGGTCACAGCCACTCTCTGAGGGAGACATTTTATTTTGCATTTGAATTGTGTGCTCTGAGATGAAAGTTGAGCTTCTTCCTCTGGGAAGCTCATGATCTAGTGGAGACACACGGGTCCACACAATTAGAACCCAGGGTACAAAATGCAAAGGTAACTGTGGTAGCTCAGAGGAGAGGTGAAGTGTGGTGGTGATAGGTGGGGGCCTACAGGCCCAGAAATCTGTTCTGGGGGTGATGGCTGAGCTTTCTGAAGTCATGTGACCTGGTGGTTCCATCACTGATAGGCTGTGTGGCACGGAACAAGTTATTTCATCTTCATGAACCTAGTTTCCTCATCTGACAATGGGGACAAGATTATTAAAGTGCTTAGCACAGTGCCTGGCATGCTGTAAGTGCTCAGTAGACATTATCTATGGTTATTATATCAGTGCTCCTTAGCGTTTCTCTTCTGGATTAAATGTGTGTGTGTGCTCATGTGCATGTTTATATCTGGCTGAGACTAGAGCCTTTGGGAGTGTTTCTTACCCGGGGCTGCAAATGTACCAGATTCTCAGAGCAAGTTTCATAGTGTCAACTATCCAATGGGAAAGGTCAAGACCCAAGATCTAGAGAAAGGGGCTGACAGGTCAGTATCCAGCCAAGAAATTAGACACAGATGACATAGGAAACCATGGTTCAGAAGTAAACGGGATGAATGTTCTGGATAAACACCTGTGTGTCTATCAAATGCTATTACCCGTGTCTTTGCAGGTGACACTGGGATAATTGGGTGTAATAATCAGCTAAGGAAGGAATGGATAGAATTAGCCTGAAGGAAGAGAGAGGGAATGTTGCCCTACGTAAAGGAAGCAAGATGTGTGAGGGAGAGAGGCTTGGGAGAACCTGCCATGTTTTGAAGCAATGAGCAGCTTGGTAGGACCAGAGAATGGGAAACTATGCAGGGAGATAGAGGCTGAGAAGGCAATAGGGGCCAGGTATTGCAGGCTCTGGAGGTCAGGCTTAGCAATCTGGTCATCATTCTGAGCATAGGACGGGGCTATGGAAGGAGCTGGAGAACAGGAAAGGCAGTGTCAGATTTTTGGATTAAAAAGCTCCCTCTGGCTGCCGTGTGAAGCTTGAGCTGTGCAAAGACAATCTGACAGCAGCAATTGCAATTCTGTGGGAGTGGAGAAGGTGCTTATGTTGAACAAGGGTAATAGTTCCATGATTTATTATACTAGCGATTATGGTGATGCCAGTGTTCTGGAGCAAGTTGAAAGGCAGATTCAGGGCTCAAACCTAGTGGAAAATGTTCAGGAAGGGAAAGTTTTAAAAAGTCTCCAACTAAAAAAAAAATTGACACCGAAACAAAGAAGAAAGGGGAAATTTTCGTAAAAAGAACCACCAAAGTCAACTTTGTAAAAGTAAAAATGAGAACGCGTCTCTGTGGATAACCTTTACTTATTCCAAAACTGAGACAAGAGGCACCTTCGTTTTCAATATGGAAGCAAGAGCCTCCTTGTTGCTCTGGGCAACCTGTTGCTGTGATCAGCTTGTATGAAACGCTTTGTGAATATTCATCCCTCCACTGATACATGCCTTTTCATTTCCTATTACTACTGTGATAACTTCCCATTAGTTCTGTGGCTTAAAGGAACACAAATTTATTATTTTACAGTTTGGGAGGTCAGAAGGTGACATGGATCTTAATGGAGCTAAAAGTGCCACGTCAGCAGGGCTGCACTTTTTTTTTTCTGAATGTCCCAGCCTCTAGGGACCTGAATTCCTTGGCTCATGGCCCCTTCTTCCATCTTCAAAGCCAGCAACTGCCTCACTCCAGCCTCTGCTTCTGTCATCATATCCCCTTCTCTGATTCTGGTTCTTCTGTCTCCCTTTTTCACTCATAAGGACCCTTGTAGAATCCAGGATATTCTCCCGATCTCAGGATCACTAATGTAATCACACCTGCGAAGTCCCTTTGGTCACGTATTTGCAGGTTCTGGTGACTAGGATATGGACATTTTGGAGGGCTGTTATCCTGCCTATTATGGTAATTGTGCTTATTATGGAATGGAAATAATAAGAAATGGGCTTACATGGCAGCAAGGCAATGTGTGGTGATGGTTAAACCTAAACTGGTGGGGCCAGGCTTCCCGGGTTTGCATGCTGTGTCTTCCAACTGCCAGCCCACTGGTCTCTGTTCACTTCCTCATCCAGCAGTGGGATGTTAATCAGACCCACCTCATAGAGTTGAGAACCAATTAAGTGCTAGTATATGTCAATAACTTTGAGTAGTAACTGGCACATAGTAAGTGCTCATTAGATACTGGCCATTTTAATCTAATGAGTGGGTATTGCATAATCCTTTTGTTCTGTGATTGCATTTAATGATTAATAGCAACATCTGTGTTGTGTATAGGGGGGAATTTGTGTGTGCAGGACAAATACTTTGAGTATCACAATATTATTTTAAGTGAAAAAAGTTAGACACAAAAGAATGTGTGTTATGTCATTCTATTTATAAAGTTAAAGAATGGGGCTGGGCACAGTGGCTCACACCTGTAATCCCAGCACTTTGGGAGGTCGAGGCGGGCAGGTCACTTGGTCAGGAGTTCAAGACCAGCCTGGCCAACATGGTTGAAACCCTGTCTCTACTAAAAACACAAAAAGTAGCCGGGCGTGGTGGCGCAGCCTGTAGTTCCAGCTACTTGGGAGGCTGAGGTAGGAGAATCACTTGAACCTGGGAGGCAGAGGTTGCAGTGAGCTGAGATTGTGCCACAGCACTCCAGCCTGGGCAACAGAGTGAGACTCTGCCTCAAAAAAAAAAAAAAAAATTTTAAAGAATGGGACAAACAAATGTATAGTCAGGATAGTGGTTTGTGGAAGAGTTTACATAGCAGGCCTGAGATTGGTATCCCTAGAAAGGCCTGCTTGTAAGGTTGGCCCTTAGCTGGCATCTGGGAACTTGGTTTTCAGAGTATTCTCCATGAATATTTAACTGATAAGCGTGGTTCACTGTGCCTAGGCAGTATGGTTTATACTGAGTATCTGCCTTGAATTTTGCTATGTGGTAGGCAAAGAGTGCCTTTATGACCAGCCCCCAGTTGAAACCCTGGATACTAAGTCTCTAATGAGCTTCCCTGGTAGACCACATTTTATACATGTAGTCTCCCGTCATTGCTGGGAGAGTTAAGTGGGTCTTGCATGACTCGGCTGGGAGAGGACTCTTGGCGCTGGCTCCTGCTTTCCTCTGGACTTTGCTCCCTGCACTTTTCTCCTTTGCTGATTTTGCTTCTTATCCTTTCACTGTAATAAATTATAGCCATGAGTACAACTATGTTCTGAGTCTCATGAGTCCTCCTGGTGAGTCATTGAACCTGGGGTGGTCTTGGTCACTCCCAATGCAGATGTTACCTGGGATGGGGGTAGATAATAGATTGAAAAAGGACACAAGAAAACCCTCTGTGGAGCTGCAGTTGTTCTCTCTCTTGATTTGGGTAGTAGAGGAGTGTGTATATATATAAAAAAATCAAAAAATCATCCTTGAGTGATACACTTGATACGATCTCTCTCTCCCTCTCTCTCTCTCTCTCTCTCTCTCTATATATATATATATATATTTTTTTTTTTTTGAGACAGGGTCTCACTCTGTTGCCCAGGCTGGAATGCAGTGGTGCAGTCATAGCTCACTGCAGCCTTGACCTCCTGGGCTCATGTGATCATCCCACCTCAGCCTCCTGAGTAGCTAGAACCACAGGTGTGTGCCGCTATGCCTGGCTATTGTTTTTATGTTGACTTTTAGTAGAGACGAGGTCTCAGTATGTTGCCCAGGCTGGTGCCAAACGCCTGAGCTCAAGTGATCCTCCTGCCTCAGCCTCCCAAAGTGCTGGGATTATAGGCACGAGCCACCGTGCCTGGCCACACTATACATTTCAATGTATGTATGTTACTTCTCAAGAAATTGATCTGCAAAACCCCAAACAAAGCTGACATCATTTCTCAGTGCAACAGGCATTGATTGACAGCTTACTCTAGATAAATATTTTTGCTGTTACAGAGAAGGGTCAAACAGCAAAAGAGGGTCCCCTGTATTCAAGGAAATTACACATAGGCTAATGGTCTTCAAACTTGCTGAAGACTGTCCACAAAGTACTTGGGTAAGGATAGTTTTGAGGCCCCTTCTGGAGCCCTCGAAGAGAGGCATGCATGTCCCTGCAGGTTCTCCCTTTCCATAAGTCCTTTTCCTTTCTCTCACTGTATAAAGGGAAGGCAGATGCCCTCACCTATTTCTAATCATATCATGGTACATTACCCATGGTTTGAAAGCCTTCTGGGTACCAAACTCAGGTCAAACTTGAGTTATCATTTTGGGAAACCCTCATGTAATTGTTAATCCAAGTCCCATAAATCTGTCTAGGACCTGGCTTTCCCCCTCTTATGTTTCCCATAGGGACCAGGTTTTGCCTTAGAGGTTGGGTATCTTAGTCCGTGAAGGGATGTTCTCAATCAAGATCAATTGTAGAATGAAGGGGCAGCACCATCTTCTAAACCAGCACTGCTCTCAAAAGATTTGCTGCTCTCAAGGGAGATTTCCATGAGAACAAAGCAAAGCAAGCAGCAAATGCTACAAGTAGCTGATTTCCATATGCTTGAGAGCAAGTGATTCTTTCTAGCTACTGTATTCAGGTATTGGAACAGTGACTGCATGTAGTAAGTGCTCATTAAATATTGACCATTATTATCTGATGCACAGGTATTGTATAATCCATTTGCTCCTGTGTTTGAATTTTATTATGAATGGCAGCATCTGTCGAGTGTGTATCTGTGTGTGTGTGTTGGGTGTGTTGGGGGAACTTGTGTGTTTAAGGAAAGTCTTCTTCCTAGGACTTGTTATTAGTTGTTAAGGAAAGCACCTGACAACAGCTGAGCCCTACAGGCTAATTAATGATGCTGACTCTTCAATGAACATAGCAATGTTTTCTGGAACTATTAAGATTTCCATGATAAAACCTACAGATAGAAATTTTAGGTTATGTCTTTCAGATTTTATGTCTACTATTCCATGAGATTTTATCAAATCTATACTGTTTTTATCAAATCATACATTTTCTTTCTTTCTTTCTTTTTAGGTGGAGTCTTGCTCTGTTTCCCAGGCTGGAGTGCAGTGGTGCAATCTTGGCTCACTGAAACCTCCACCTCCTGGGTTCAAGCGATTCTCCTGCCTCAGCCTCTCAAGTAGCTGGGATTTCAGGTGTGCGCCACCACATCCGGCTAATTTTTGCATTTTTAGTAGAGACAGGGTTTCACCATGTTGGCCAGGCTTGTCTCAAACTCCTGACCTCAAGTGATCTGCCTGTCTCAGACTCACAAAGTGCTGGGATTACAGGTGTGAGCCACTGTGCCCAGTCAAAATCATACATTTTCTACTTCTTATTTGATACATGTGGCAGGTTGGATCAGTTTTTGCAGTATAGAGATGTAGTTTGTTTTCCATTAAATAACTTTATTAAATAGAAAAGTTTGAGCATGAGGGCTAATAAAATTATTTATGATTTGTTTTTAATATAGAGACAGGGTCTTGCCCTGTTGCCCAGGCAGGAGTACAGTAGCATGATCATAGCTCACTGCAGCCTCAAACTCCTGGCCTCATGTGATCCTTCCACTTGGCCTCCCAAAGCACTGGGATTACAGATGTGAGCCCTTTGCCCAGCTATTTCTTATTTTTAAACATAATTCTCATTTACTCCCAAAGTCACACACACAGCTTAAGGAAAGACTATCTTGCCTTCTATCACATTTCTGGCTTCATAGATAACATAATTTTAATAACATACTGTATCATTTTATTGCAAATCAAGTTATGAGAAACAGCATTCTTACCCTGTTTAATATTTATAAAATTAATTAAATCAGATCTATATCAATGTAAACTTGATTGCTCTTTAGTAATCTATCTTATATGATGCATGCATAATTTATTCCTCAGTGGTTTTTATAATATTCTTCAAAATGAATATTAAGACACTTACTTAAATTGAACAATAAAGTCACACTTTTAATGACAAGGAATATATCTAATTTGGCTGACTGATTTGAAAATTAGGTTATATGATGAAACATTTTTCATCAGTTGAATGAGCCAAATCAGCAGCTCCAAGATTTTGACAAAATTTTATTTAAGGTCCACAAGGTAAAAGCATTAATGTAGTTCTACTACAAAAGATGTATGGAAATAAAAATTTTTGTTTTCTCAACTTGTTCTGTGACAGATTTAATAATATGCCTCTAAGTGTAAGGATAACTGGTAAAATAATACTTATTTAAAAGTCTTGACCTTTTTAGTATACTTCAGAGAATGAGACATTAAACAACAAATCTGTTCTCAAGTTGAATGATTTCTAATTATTTGCTTTTGACAAAATTGTAGGGAGACCTAACCAAAGCGATAGATCCTTAAGATTTATTAAGATCCTTTTATTAAAAAGAGTTCAAAGAATTGTTTGTCAGTGCTTTAAGAAAATTCTTTCTCTTCTCATCTACTTTTTTACGTGTGTGTGTGTGTGTGTGTATGTGTGTGTGTGTGACAGAGTCTTGCTCTGTCGTCCAGGCTGGAGTGCAGTGGTGCCATCTCAGCTCACTGCAACCTCCGCCTCCTGGGTTCAAGGGATTTTTGTACCTTGGCCTCCCAAGTAGCTGGGATTACAGGCACATACCATCCTGCCCAGCTAATTTTTTTGTATTTTTATTTTTATTTTATTTTTTGAGACGGAGTCTCACTCTGTTGCCCAGGCTGGAGTGCAGTGGCATGATCTTGGCTCACTGCAGCCTCCACCTTCTGGGTTCAAGTGATTCTCCTACCTCAGCCTCCTGAGTAGCTGGGATTACAGGAGTGTGCTACAACACCTGGCTAATTTTTTTTTTTGTATTTTTAGTAGAGACAGGGTTTCCCCATGTTGGCCAGGCTGGTCTTGAACTCCTGTCCTCAGGTGATACACCCACCTCGGCCTCCCAAATTGCTGGGATTATAGGTGTGAGCCACAGTGCCCAGCCCCCATCTACTAATTTATAGGAAGGAAAGTTCTCAGTGTTCACATCTATGAAAAAGAAAAACAGAATAGAAATTGTTCCAAACCTGCTCTCTTTCCAGTAGTAACAGTTATTCATGAATATATGAACTTGTTGGCAGTAAATATCTACATCCATGTAATTGAGATGTATTAAAGTTACTTTAAATATTATAATTATATCTCAGAGTTAAAATATATTTATGTTGTTTTGTTCAATTGTGTACTACTAATAACTTGTGATACTTACTTCTAGAAGATGTTTTTCTTTTACATTTAGAGCCTAGTAGTCAGAGGAAAAAAGTTTCACTCACATATATGTTACAGAGTACAATAAGATGGTCAACAAAAGACTTTAACACATAAAAACATATTAGAATAAAATCCTGAGGGGGAAGAAAAACAGAAATAACAGTTCAAAGAGATACAAGAATAATGTAAGATTTCTGACCATAAAAGAAAAAGCTTGTTTGTGTTTTTCGTTTTCGTTTTTGTTTTTTTGAGACAGGGTCTCACTCTGTTGCTCAGCCTGGAATGCAGTAGCTCAGTCATGGCTCACCGCAGCCTCCACTTCCCAGGCTCAAGCAATCCTCTCACCTCAGCCTCCTAAGTAGCTGGGACTACAGGTATGCAACACCACACCCAGCTAATTTTTTGTGTGTTTTGTAGAGGTGGGGTTTTGGCATGTTGTCCAGGCTGGTTTTGAACTCCTGGGCTCAAGCAATCTGCCCACCTCAGCCTCCCCAAATGCTGAAATTACAGGCGTGGTCCACTGTGCCAGGCCTTGTTTGTGTATTTTTTAAAATAGGTGATAGTGAGGGGCAAATTGCTGGGGTATTCTGTGGATAATAAAGTCACTTAAAACAGTGATGCAGCTGTTTTATTTTCAAGTATAAGTTGGTATAATACATTGAGAATCTTTTGTAATCATTTAATCTTAAATAGAAATGGTAAATTAAAGTTTAGGTAAATTAGAAATGTATAAAGAAGTATAGCTTTCAGACTTGTTTTTTAGCGAATACTAGAGTGAACATTTTTGAATCCCACTGACTTAGTTTCTGAGAGTGGACCTCAGCAAGTCTGTGAAAGCAAATGGCCAAGCCTTGGCCTGTGCATCTCAGCACCTCACTGCTTGGTTTGTCTTAGAGAGGCTGCCCAACCCTGACCTCAGAGGGTCTCGCTCAGGCACTGCAAGAAAGAGAGTGGTTGGGTCCACAGGGCACAGTCAGGCAACATTGCCCTTCAGACTAGTTTGCTCAATTCTATTAAACATGACTCTTTTCTCAAAGTGTATCTACCAAACACCCATGTAGTATTCACTGTGTACCTGGCACTGTTCCAATTGCCTTACAAATATTAACTGACTTAAGCATCATAAAAACCCTATGAGTTAAGTAACAATGTTATCCCAATTTAACAGATGAGGAAACTGAGGCATAGAGAGATTAAGTAACATGCTAAAGGTCACACAGCTAATAAATGGTAGAACCAGGACTTCTTATACATTGGTCTTTTTTTTTTTTTTTTTTAAAAGGGGGGAGCAGAAAGAAGTTACGGTATTCTCTATACTTAAGTGGATGTCTATCAGGTCTATCAGAATTCTTTGTCTTCAACATGCAGTAGTAGTTCCATTCCTGTTTCTTTCTTCTTTCTTTTTCTTTTTGTTTTTTTCTTGAGACAGAATTTCACTCTTGTCGCCTAGGCTGGAGTGCAATGGCGCCATCTCAGCTCACTGCAACCTCTGCTTCCTGGGTTCAAGTGATTCTCCTACCTCAGCCTCCTAAGTAGCTGGGATTACAGGCACGTGCCACCACACCCAGCTAATTTTTGTATTTTCAGTAGAGACAGGATTTCACCATGTTGGCCAGGCTGGCCTCAGGTGATCCACTGGCCTCGGCCTTCCAAAGTGCTGGGATTATAGATGTGAGCCACCGTGCCCGGCCCCAGTCCTGTTTCTATATCCAACCTTTGCCTGGCTTACAAATAGACTAGATTTACCTGTGGGGATCCTAGGAATCTAGTACAGAATTGAGATGCACTGGGATTGAATTTCAGTGGCCTGGTTAATTCATAGGCTTTCACAGCCTATGAATCACCATACAAATGCCTTATTCAGAAGCTGAGGTGGAGACCGAGGAACTCTGGATAATTAATATTGCAGGTCACTAGTAAAAGGCCTCAGAAAGCATCAAACCATCCCAAAAATTATTTTTCCTGGCCTTCTCCATACAACCTCATAATTCCAGTTTCAGATGTTTGGAGTGGGCAAAATGCTCTTACAATTTCCTTTGCAGCAGTGAGGAAAACGCATTACCCTGACCGTGGTGTTGAGGAGAGAAACCATTTTTCTTCCATCTCTTGCCACTGTCTTCCAAACAACTTCCATTAAATTTGCCATTTGACACAGGCAGAGGGTGGCAAAAGAGATAGCAAGAACTTAGAGGGTGAGAAATACCGTAAGAAGTTTGCCACTTTGCAAAAGAAAAACCACTTTAAAAAATACAAGCCCTTCTTGAAAAAAAAAAAAAAATCCCTCCTTGATGCAAAACAACATAACTATCTTTTCTTTTCTTTTTTTTTTTAGACAGAGTCTCACTCTATCCCCTAGGCTGGAGTGCAGTGGCGCAATCTCGGCTCACTATAACCTCTGCCTTCCAGGGTCAAGTGATTCTCCTGCCTCAGCCTCCCGAGTAGCTAGGATTACAGGTGCCTGATGCCACACCCAGCTAATTTTTGTATTTTTAGTAGAGACAGGGCTTTGCCATGTTGGCCAGGCTGGTCTCGAACTCCTGACCTCAGGTGATCTGCCCATCTTGGCCTCCCAAAGTGCTGGGATTACAGGCATGAGCCACCGCACCCGGCCCAACATAACTATCTTCAAAAAAAGTTCTTCATTTATAGACAGATTGGTATCTATTACTGTGCCTTCCGACAAACTATACTTCTGGGCAACTATGGGACTTTTCCATGCCCTTAATATTACGTAGGATACTTTGGAGCTCTGAGCCAGTCCCCACATCCCGGACTTGGCCTCCCACTCCAATCTGTTATGAGGATTGACAAAGATCATGTCCTTTGACCAAAACTTGACTCAGCCTCCCCTGAGTCCTCTGCTTGACTGGTCCTGAGGTCTTGACCTTGGGCCTTTCTTTCTGTCCTTGTAGAATCCAGTTTGAGCAAGAATCCTACTAAGTCAGTTTAGGAAAGTCCCCCACCCTTGGTATCTGACCACCCTCCGTGATAGCTTATCACCTTGGCCTGCCTTCAGCAAAAATCCTATCAAGACAGGAACTCTCCATCCTTGATGTTTCGTTTTAGTAATTTTTCATCCACTGCCCCCACCCTGCTCCTTGGCTGTCAATCCCTGCTTGCTGTTACAGTCGGAGCTGAGTCCAGTCTCTCTCCCCAGTAGCAAGAACCCATTGCAGTGATCCCTGTACCTATGGCCACGGGCCCCTTGAATAGTCCACCTTGAATAGTCCACCACTTGTCTTTAACAAGTGTTTGGATACATTTTTTTCTTTCTTTTTTTTTTTCTGAGATGAAGTCTCACTTTGTCACCCAGGCTGGAGTGCTGTGGTGCCATCTCGGCTCACTGGAACCTCAGCCTCCCAGGTTCAAGCGATTCTCCTGCCTCAGCCTCAAGAGTAGCTGGGACTGCAGGCACCCACCACCATGCCTGGCTAATTTTTTTTATTTTGTTTTTTTGAGACAGAGTCTTGCTCTGTTGCCCAGGCTGGAGTGCAGTGATGCAATCTCAGCTTACTGCTACCTCCGCCTCCTGGGTTCAAGCGATTCTCCTGCCTCAGCCTCCCAAGTAGCTGAGACTACAGGTGCATGCCTCCATGCTTGGCTAATTTTTTGTATTTTTAGTAGAAACAGGATTTCACCATGTTGGCCAGGCTGGTCTCAAACTCCTGACCTTCAAGTGATCTGCTCGCCTCAGCCTCCCAAAGTGCTGGAATTACAGGCGTGAGCGACCACGCCCGGCTACATTTTTTCTTTAACAGGACAGACCATCTGGGCTATTATCAGTCCTGGTAAGAAGGCTGCTGGGATCAGCCAGGTCCTAGCCCACCACTAACCAGACTTAAATCTGTTAGAAAAATTTCCCAACACCTCCATTTTACTGCGCAAGATTAAATTGTCTTCTAGTTGTCTGAGTTGGGAGCATCAAAAGAACTGAAGTGAAAAACAAACTGGCTTTAGGGGAGCTGCACCAGTGTCAGGCCCTACGAATGGCATTGGAGAGCCCTGTCTGCGAGTAATGGGGCAGGTGGTTATTAACAAGAATGGACGGTTACTAACAAGAACGTGTGCTCTGACTCTTCCCTGTTATCTGCCTTGTAAAAAGGAATTGAGTACGGTCATGTGCCGCATCACAGTTTCTGTGGATGATGGGCCACATATATGAGGGTGGTCCCATCAAATTATAATGGAGCTGAAAACTTCCTATCGCCTAGTGACAATGCAGCACAGTGTGTTACTCACATGTTTATGAGTAATGCATTGATGAATGGTGATGCTGGTGTACACACACTTTCTGCTCTGCCAGTCCTATAAAAATCTACACATAAAACATAAACTATGTACAGTATGTAATGCTTGATAATAATAAATTGACTGTGTTACTGGTTTCTGTATTTACTATACCATACTTTTTATTGTTAGGTTAGAGTGTATTCCTTCTACTTATGTGAAAAGTTAACTGTAAAGCAGCCTCAGGCAGGTCCTTCAGGAGGTACCTAGGAGAAGGTATTGTTATCATAGGAGATGACAGTTCTATGCATGTTATTGCCCCAAAGACCTTCCAGTAGGAAGAGATGTGGAGGGAGAAGACAGTGATATTGATGATCCTGGCCCTGTGGAGGCCTATGCTAATGTGTGTGTGTCTTAGCTTTTAACAAAGAAGTTTAAAAAGTAGGCCGGGTGGTGGCTCACACCGGTAATCGCAGTACTTTGGGAGGCTGAGGTGGGAGGATCGTTTGAGCTCAGGAGTTCAAGACCAGTCTGGGTAACATAATGAGACCCCCATCTCTACAAAAAAAAAATTAAAAAATTAGCCAGATGTGGTGGGGCATGCCTGTAGTCCCAGCTACTCAGGAGGCTGGGACAGGAGGGTGGCTTGAACCCAGGAGGTTGAGGCAGCAGTGAGCCGTGATCAGGCCACTGCCCTCCAGCCTGGGTGACAGGGCAAGACTCTGTCTTAGGCAAAAAAAAAAAAAAAAAAAAGTTTCAAAAGTAAAAATAAATTAAAAAGTTTTAAAAAGCTTTTAGAATAAGGATATAAGGAAAATATTTTTGTACAGCTATACAATATGTTTTAAGCTAAATGTTATTACGAAAGAGTCAAAAAGTTTTTTTTTTTTTTTGAGACGGAGTCTGGCTCTGTCGCCCAGGCTGGAGTGCAGTGGCGCTATCTCGGCTCACTGCAAGCTCCGCCTCCCGGGTTCACGCCATTCTCCTGTCTCAGCCTCCCGAGTAACCGGGACTACAGGCGCCCGCCACGGTGCCCGGCTAATTTTTTGTACTTTTAGTAGAGACGGGGTTTCACCGTGTTAGCCAGGATGGTCTTGATCTTCTGACCTCATGATCCGCCTGCCTCGGCCTCCCAAAGTGCTGGGATTACAGGCGTGAGCCACCGCACCCAGCCAAGAGTCAAGAAGTTTTAAAAGATCAAAAAGTTTAACATGTAAAAAGTTGCAGTAAGCTAAAGTTAATTGATTATTGAAGAAAACAATTTTAAATAAATGTAGTGTAGCCTAAGTTATAGTGTTTACAAAGTCCGCAGTAGTGTACAGTAATGTCCTAGGCCTTCACATTCACTCACCACTCACTCACTCACTGACTCACCCAGAGCAACTTCCAGTCCTGTGAGCTCCATTCACGGTAAGTGCCCTATGCAAGTATACCATTTTTTATCTTTTAGACCATATTTTTAATGTACTTTTTCTATGTTTAGATACACAAATGCTTCCCATTGTGTTCCAATTACCTACAGTATCCAGTAGAGTCACATGCTATACTGGTTTGTTGCCTAGGAACTGGTTTGTAGCCTATGACTGAGCCATATAGCCTAGGTGGGTGGTAGGTTGTACCATCTAGGTTTGTGTAAGTACACTCTGCCATGTTCACACAAGAATGAAATTGCCTAGTGATGCATTTCTTAGAACATATCCTCATCATTAAGGGACACATGACTATAATAAAAGTTGAGAGACTGAAGGGAAGGGAAAGGGGAGAGGATATTCTTTGTGGCCTAAGGAGGTATGGAGAGGGAGGAAGGCTATCGCATTAGATAGGGCAGAATTTAGGAGTTATGTGTTGCTGGAGTGTTCTGAATGCGGTCTTCTTTAATTTCGTTTTGGAAGATGTAAATCAGAGATTAAAATTTTGTTTTTAAATTTCCTTTGTTTAGACTGTGCTTCTTTGGAGGTGAACTTGTGCTGATACTTGATGGGTCACGCAGACTTACAGTGAGAAACAGCTTCAGGAAAATCAGAAGAGAAATCTGAGCAATAATTAAAAACACACGGTATTAGTCTGTTCCCAACGCTGCTAATAAAGACATACCTGAGACTAGGTAATTTATAAAGAAAAGAGGTTTAACGGACTCACACTTCCACGTGGCTGGGGAGGCCTCACAATCATGGCAGAAGACCAAGGAAGAGCAAAGGGATGTCTTACATGGTGGCAGGCAAAAGAACATGTGCAGAGGAACTGCCCTTTATAGAACTATCAGATCTCGTAGGACTTATTCACTATCATGAGAATAGCATGGGAAATACCTGCCTCTATGATTCAATTACCTTGCATTCCTGACCCATGTAAATCCCTGGTCTACATTGCCCTGCATAATGGTCTTGTAGCATTTTCTAGTTATTACTGCTATTTGTGAACACATCTATTCTCCTTAACTGTTAATAGTATAAACAATTTGAGGGTAGGGCATACTATATTTTATTTTTTAACCCTTAGGACCACAATGCTATAGTTTGAATGTTTGTGTCCCCCCCAGATTCATGCACTGAAATGCTAATCTCCAAGGTATTGGGAGATGAGGCCTTTGGGAGGTGATTAGGTCACAAGGGTGAAACCCTCGTGAATGGGATTAGTGCCCTTATAAAAGAGGCCCCAGGGAGATACCTCACCCCTTTCACCTTGTGAGGACACAGATAGAAGACACCATCTATGAACCAGGAAGTGGGCCCTCATCAGACACTGGATCTGCCGACATCTTGATCTTAGACTTTCTGGCCTCTAGAATTATAAGAAATAGATTCTGATGTTTACAAACACTCAGTTTATGGTATTTTGTTATAACAGCCCCAACAAAGAGAAGCCCTCAGGGTCTCCTACTTTCTTTCTTTCTTTTTTTTTTTAACCTTTATTTTAGGTTCAAGGGTACATGTGTCAGTTTGTTTTATAGGTAAACTCATGTCACAGGGGTTTGTTATATCAATTATTTCGTCACCCAGTTACTAAGCCTAGTACCCAATAGTTACTTTCCCTGATCCTCCCCCTTCTCCCGCCCTCCACCCTCAAAAAGACCCCAGTGTCTGTTGTTCCCTTCCTTGTGTCCATGTGTTCTCATCATTTAGCTCCCACTTATAAGTCAGAACACGCAGTATTTGGTTTTTTGTTCCTGTGCTAGTTTGCTAAGAAAAATTGCCTCCAATTCCATCCACATTCCCACAAAAGACAGGATCTCATTCTTTTTATGGCTGCATCGTATTTCCTGGTGTATATATACCACATTTGCTTTAACCAATCTGTAATTGATGGACATTTAGGTTGATGCCATGTCTTTTCTATTGTGAATAGTGCTGCAATAAACATTTGCATGCATGTGTGTTTATGATATAATGATTTATTAATATAGTCCTTTGAGTATATACCCAGCAATAGTATTGCTGGGTTGAATGCTAGTTCTTGTCTTTAGCCCTTTGAGAAATCACCAAACTGCTTTCCAAAATGGTTGAACTAATTTACACTCCCACTGACAGTGTGTAACTGTTCCCTTTCCTCCACAACGTTGCCAGCATCTGTTATTTTTTGACTTTTTAGTAATAGCCATTCTGACTGGTATGAGACGGTAACTCATTGTGGTTTTGATTTGCATTTCTCTAATGATCAGTAATACTGAGCATTTTTTCATATGTTTGTTGTCCTACTTTCTAAGATCACACTCATTACATTACATAAGTACTTGCGTGAATGGACTCATTTGCGACAGTTCACTTATTCATATTACTCTAGGAATGCATGGGGGATTCTGGGGCCCACCAGAGCCCCGGACCTCTTCTGTTCCTTGCAGTGGCTATGACAGCTGGGACCACAGTGGGGCTCCATCCGCATTAGTAACTCTTTGGGGAATCTGACATGGTTCTTTCTGGGGGAGCTTTCAAAAAAAAAAAACACAGTAATCACCTCACTTCCCACCAAAATGCAGCCAGATCTCAAGCAAAAGATGACAGCTCTCGGATAACATCATGAAACCTTTCAAAACATCTAACACTGGAGGAGAGAGTAAAGGAAAAAGGAGTCTGTCATCAGCTACCAGTGGTTGTGCTTGCTTTTTTGTTACTCTTCACTATCTTCCAACCACTGGGACTGTCTTCTAGGCACCACAGGGTGCACGCTGCATGGGTCCCTGGTGAGTGTTGTGACGTCAATTAGCAGCTGGGTTTCAGGGATGGCTGGAAAGCTCCCCTGCTTCTCCACCCTGCAGGCCGCACGTAAGGCCCAACCGCAAGACAGGAACCTTGGCTTCCAAACCCGATCCTCCAAAACGTGGGCTTATATAACTTATTTGTTTATTTTTAAGCCAGCCCTGTCCAAGTGGAGAACATTTAAGATTCCCTTTTAGAAAAAATTTGGAAACCAACATTATTATTAACTAAATCAGCAAGCAACGGTTTTGTAAAAATTCCAAACGGCACAGTTCTGTGGACTTTGAGCATCCCGTTCTCGGTGGAATTACATCGCATGGTGGGTTCTCAAAATTGTTCCTGGGATTTCACTCTCACTCCCCTCCTCTGCCCCATGCAGTCTGGCCTGAGGCTAAGGGGGTCTGGGACTTCTTTTTTTTTTTTTTTCTTTTTTTTGATACGGGGTCTTGCTCTGTCACCCAGGCTGAAGTGCATTGGTGTGATCTCAGCCCACTGCAATCTCTGCCTACCAGGCTCAAGCAGTCCTCCCACCTCAGCCTCCCAAGAAGCTGGGACCACAGGCGTGCACCATCACACCTGGCTAATTAAAAAAAAGTTTTTGTACAGACAGGGACTTGCTACTGGCTACAAGCAATTCACCTTGGCCTCCCAAAGTGCTGGGATTACAGGTGTGAGCCACTGTGCCCGGCCTGGGCCTGGGACTTCTGCAGCACTGGAGCCCCCTCCATTTGATAAGGGGCCATGGAGTCCCTGTTCTATAACTGAGTCCAGTGGTTCTCCAGCTAGTTCGGTTGCTGGGGCCTCTGGAAGACACCTGCTCTTCAGAGCATGGTAAAACAGAAAACCTAAGATATATCTTTGGGTCAGATCAGATGCCACTTTATATTAGATTCTAGACATGGGGAGACCATGTGCCAATGGTCTGATAAAAATGTCTTCAGAGATGTTCACTGCTATAGTATTTCTACCTGGAAAAACACTGAAAACAATCTAAATGTTCAGCAAGAGTAGCTAATAAATTGTGGCCATTTTCAATCTATCCATCCAAGTCATAAAGATTCTTTGCAGAGTCTTTAATGATGTGAGGGAAGTGTTTATGATTTGTTAGGTTAAAACAAAAAGTGGAACACAAAGTCACATATGACGTACGAGGCCAATGGTGTTTATTACATGTGCAGAGACTTAGAAAATATACTACAATTTTAGGAGAGGTTATATCCCTGCATGATGGCATTATGGGTTGTTTTTATTGCTTTCTTTTTACTTTTCAGCATTTTCAACTTTTCTAAGATAAGTATATATTACTCTGATCATCAGAAAATAAAATGATTACAAGGTAGCTGACTTTCTTAGTGGTGATGGATTTGGGTTCACATTTTTTCTCTTTCTTTCTCTCTTTCTTCCTTCCTTTCTTTCTTTCTCCTTTTCTTTTTTTCTTTCCTTCTCTTTCTCTCTCTCTCTTTCTTTTTTTATTGAGACAGGGTCTCACCTCTGTTGCACAGGCTGGAGTGCAGTGGTGCAATCTTGGCTCACTGCAACCTCCACCTCTCGGGTTCAAGCGATCCTCCCACCTCAGCCTCCCAAATAGCTGGGACTACAGGTGCACAACACTAGGCCCAGCTAATTTTTTGTATTTTTAGTAGAGATGGGGTTTCACCATGTTGCCCAGGCTTGTCTTGAACTCCTGACCTCAAGTGATCTGCCCTCCTTGGCCTCCCAAAGTATTGGGATTACGGCATGAGCCACTGCGCCCAGCCCACATTTTCTTTAGATACCATTTTCCTTGGTCCTCAGTGCTCTTCACCCTCTCATGTCTCCTCCAGTGACGAGCTAGAGGGAAAGGCTTGAATTTAAGATGAGGAGGATGAGATGCTCTCCTATGCACAAAGTCACAGTAATTCTCCCCGGGAGGCTTAAGAATATCTAGGAGCTTATGAAGGCTTATGAATATCTAGGAGCGGCACACACCCAGTACAGATTCCTGTGTGTAAACTCACAGTGTCACAAGTCTAAGAAGGAAAGAAACCAGACTCATGGCAACTTTACATTTACTGAATCATCTCATCTTCAGACAAGAAAAGGTTCTAGCAGGACACTCCTTCCCTCACCCTATGACTGCAGCTTCTGCACCCCTAAAAGAATGTTGACTGAAGTGCAGATAGACATCTTCAAGGTCTGGCAAGGCAGCCTGGTTCAAGCAAGGCAACTGGGCTGCACACACTGAGCTCTGAAGGTGGTCCAGCCAAGACAGGCCTGGCTTACGCCTTGGGCCAGCCCATTCCTTCAGTCCTTGTGGGTTTCCTCCTTGTGTTAAACGAATGTAATGTGACTCGAAGCTTCTCTTGGAGCTATGTCCCATGATCTCATCTACCACTGCCTATACACGTGGGGAAGTGCCTGCCTCCAAGCGCTGAAGCATAGTGTTGAAGAGGGACGTCAGCTGGGCACGAGAAACAAGGCTTTTCTTGAGTGTTTACAGGAGGGGAGCAGTCTTAGTTAGCAAGCACGGTGATAATTCAATTCAATTACATCCAGCAGCTGTTTACTGAGTGATTAGCTACATTCTGAACAAGGCATTCAGGAATCCCCCCAAATTCCTTAAAGCATGCCTCAGTTTCCCCCATTAGCATCCCATCAACCTCCTTACTTTAAGACTTGGATTCTTGTGTGGTGTTGTGAAACCAGCACTGGTTTTAAACTCAGTGAGTCTGGTTGAAAATCCCATCTCCGCTCTATCACTCACAAGCAAGTTGCTTTGTCTCCGTAAGACCCATCTTCCCTGCCTTTGAAATAGGAATAATAGAGCCAGCTTCAGTGGGGTGTTTCTGAGTATAGTTGCTGGATTGAGCAAAGAAAAGTACAGACACCCAGTTAAACCGAAATGTTAGATAAACAAACTTTTTATTTGTTTGTTTAAGTATGTCCCATGTAGTGTTAAGGACATTCTTACACTAAAAAATTATTTGTTGTTTATCTAACATTCCAGTTTAACTGGGTGTCCTGCATTTTATCTGACAATCCTATTTTTGAGGCTAAAATGAAGAGATTTACCCGAAAGCCCTGCCCAGGGGCTCAGTGATTTCACTTTTCTCCGCACCTTTCCCTCTCAGGGTGGATCCCAGAAGGTGCTTAACACCTTGCCCCTTGCATATCAGAGGGAATGAAGACTGTGAGCAGGTGGGTGGAGGGAAGGTCAGGATGCTCAGATAGGGAGAGCATTTACCCAATAACAGTAAGAGAGTACAAAACACAGCGCTGGCACACTGCTAAACCTCTGCCTCACGGACACCTTCAAAGACCGTGGAGAATAGTGTCCTTTGGTGTGTGTGCTTGAACACGCTGTGTTTGCTGCATGTAGGTCTGTCAGTGGGAGTGACACCACAGGGCCAGAAGGAGCCCTAATGGGGACACCAACCCCAGGGAAACCCCATCTAGGCATGATCATTCCATTGACTTCAGAGGCCACTGTGGTGCACATTTGAAACAGGGACTTTCCTGGAGGTGATTTTTACACAAAAGGGGTAAAGATAACTGGGTGCCCCAGAAACCTCCCTGCAACTTGCGGGAAACCTGCGGTGTGATGCGGGTCTGTACTCCTGCTCCTTTCTTTGTTTCTCTGCTCCCTCTTTGTGGCTTCTCCCTGCTGCCTCCCCCAGACTCAACCCCCCCCCCCCCCCAGCTCAAGCTCCCCCAGCTTGTAGGGTGGAAGTGGGCAGGTGGCAGGTCTACAAGCTGCCCAGGAGCCCTCAGAACCTCAGGGTATAATTTCCCTCCTCTGAGCATCCGAATTCCAGGCGGGGAGCTCAGCTGTCGTCGGCTTCAGGAAATTTTTCCACCAGGATTGAAACTGGGGCCAAGAAAGCGTGGCTCTGTAGAAGACATTCTCTTCTGCTATTCAGATGCACTTTCCCTTTAGTTCAGGCATTAGAAAATGGTGCCTTTACTCAGAGTCATAGAGGAAAGTTTTGGATTTCATTACAATGAGAAAACACATGAAGAGGGGCCATCATAGGCTGCATTTCCAAATCTCTGCCATGTCTTTTTCTCATATCCCTTTCCCTTCTCTTGTTTACTAGCTTTCTTTAAGTGAATTCATTTCCTATAATTTTCTAAGAAAAATTTATTTTAAGCAGCAATATTTATGAAATCTACGGTTTGATGTGATCACATATATATGTGTACATATATGTGTGTATATATATACATTTCTCCCTCAATATATGAAAATTAATATATGCTCTGAAATTTTAAAATGCTCATCTGGGCCGGGCACAGTGGCTCAAGCCTGTAATCCTAGCACTTTGGGAGGCCAAGTTGGGCGGATCACCTGAGGTCAGGAGTTCGAGACCAGCCTTGCCAACATAGTGAAACCCCATCTCTACTAAAAATATAAAAATTAGTCAGGCATAGTGGTTTGTGCCTGTAGCCTCAGCTACTCAGGAGGCTGAGGCAGGAGAATCGCTTGAACCTGGGAGGCGGAGGTTGCCGTGAGGTGAGATCGCACCACTGCACTCCAGCTTGGGCAACAGAGTAAGACTCCATCTCAAATAAATAAATAAGTAAAAATAAAAATGCTTATCTGTGTATCACTTAAAACTATGTCTCTGAAACACAGCTCTAATGCATAAAGTTATTTGAAGCCAGGGATTCCTGCCTTATCATTCGGTTAACAGTAGCCAGAGCTGAGTGAGAAATTTACGCCGTGTCAGTCACCAGAAGAAGTCCTCCCAGAAGCTCTAGAAATAAGGTATTTGCATTGGCCCCATTTTAGAGATAAGGAAGCAGACTTAGGTAAAGGTCATCTCACTAGTAAGTGAAAGTCAGATTCAAGCCCGAGCTGTCTGAGTTCAGAGTCCACACAATCATCACTTTCTCCCACCTCTTGGGAAAAAACACAGGTGTTGATACCACGGCTTGCCAAGGAAAAAGCAAGCAACCGTCCTGTTGAAGAATGAATTCATTCAGTACTAAATGGTAAGTGCGTCCTTCCTGTAACTTCTAACACATTGCTTGCAGCTACCAGCCTTCAGAGGAGTTGGATTCCAAAAGTTCATTTAAAAGCAATTTCCCAGTCTCCTTCCTCAGTGCTTCCCTACGGTACTTTGTACACACCTCTCCTATTGCGCTTATCACGTTGTCTCTTAGTTACTCACATATCTCCCTCCTTTACAGGGCTCCGGCTGCCCAAGGGCAGGGACCTTGCTTTATTTATTTTAATATGCTCAGCACCTAGTCCAGTGCCCAGCCCGTGGAGATGCAGAGTATACACATGTTGTATTAAATTACAAGTCATTTGTTTGGAACTCAGCACGCATTTCCCCAAAGAAATGCATTACAAATGGGAGTGGAAGCGTTATGTTTCCAGCCAGCCCACAAAAGTTTATTTAACCCATCTTGTAGCCTACCAAGTTATCTGGAGTCGTGGGTGGGATGAAAGATAGAAATCTTCCCCATCTCCTGGGTGTAAGGTTAGACGTAAATAAAATTTCACATAGGTCAGTGTTGGTTTTCAGCTTTCTCCAAATTGCCCTTTTTTGTCTGCATCTCCCACCTATGAGCATCTTTGTCTCCAAACTTCCTACTCAAAACCTACTGCAAGCCGGGTGCAGTGGCTCATGCCTGTCATCCCAGTACTTTGGGAGGCCGAGGTGGGCAGATCACTTGAGGTCAGGAGTTCGAGACCAGCCTGGCCAACATAGTGAAACCCCATCTCCACTAAAAATACAAAAATTAGCCGGGCATGGTGGCACATGCCTATAGTCCCAGCTATTCGGGAGGCTGAGGCAGGAGAATCGCTCAAACCTGGGAGATGGAGGTTGCAGTGAGCCGAGATCATACCACTGCACTCCAGCCTGGGCAACAGAGCAAGACTCTGTCTCAAAAAAAGAAAAAAAGAAAGAAAAAATCCCAACATACCCTACTGTAGTCCCTTACCCCAGTTCTTTTCCAAATAACCTACTTGTCCTGCTCTCTCAACAAAATTCCCATTTTCTGAGTGTGGCTGAGCTCAGTTGATTTTCAGTAGGAAAACAATCTGACAGTTAATTCTTGCTAACCTGTGAACAACTGCCCCTAATATCCTTTCACTTGCCCCCACCTCCAAAGCCAGGCATATGACTATGTGTAGCACAGTGGTTAGGATTGTGGGATTGAAAGACAGACCTGGATTTGAATCCCAGTTCTACATATAAGTTATGTAGTCTAGGCAGAGTAATGTGACTTCTCTCAACCTCAGTTCTCTCATCTGTAAAATGGGAATCATTGTAATTATCTAGAAAGCTAGTGCTTTTATAACACTTCTCAGAGTTATACCATCTATCAGGCACAGTTCTAAGGACTTTAAAAGTCCAGTTTGTCTTCACAGCAACCCCATGAGGTAGATATTAGTTATTATAAAGGAGAGTGACATTCCAAAAGAGATTTCTAATGGTAAGTTAAAATTAATTATGATTTATTCCCCACTTTCCTTATTCCAAAAAGGCTTTTGAGGAAAGAACGCTACATTGATAAAATTTCTGGCAGTGTGGATAGGAAATGACAGTTATTCCCAGGAGGAGACTTTTCAGGGCTCAGACAGAGGGGATTGCTGCTAGATCACCCGTGGCAGAAAATTTATCCTAAGAGTCTATTCCCTTATGCTGTTCCTGTTTCCACAGCTTTTCCCCTTCCTCTGCCTCTGAATGTGCGGAATCTGCAAGTGGTCCAAATTTTTTTTCTATCCTTTTCTTTCTTTTTTAATTTTTTTCACACAGCCCACGGCAGCTGCAGGGTGGTGGGGGCCAGGCGGATGGCGGCAGCTGTTTGTATGTATGGGACCTCTGTAGTCTTTCTTTGTGACTCAGGGGCTGTCTGTATATATCACGAGCTACCACCTGGCAAGACATTTAGTTCCATCCATGTTGTTGAAATGTTTCCTGGATGATATCATCAATGCACAAGGATGGAAGGAGCTTTACGATGTGGATTTCCAGCCTTCGCTGCCCTCCGGCCTTACACTGAAACAGTCTGGGGCGATTTTAACCTCCAGCTTAGCAGGCAGCCTTGGATTTGCTCTCCAGTATTTCCCACTTACCGGATCCAGAGACCTAAAGCCCATGGCATATACATCAGAACAGACCTAACAGTGTAGTCATGCAAAACCCCGAGCCTGCTGATGACAGGGGCAGGTGGCAGGTCCACTCCTCAGCCCCCTTTTGCTGTGGTGGCCTTGTGATGAAGTCACTGCACTTCTGTGGGCCTCAGTTTCCTCTTCTGTCACACAGCGGGTGGCTGTACTATCTCTACTCCCTCTGAGATTTACGAATCTTGGATGCTCTAATAAAGGACCCGGACAGATGGCAGTTGATCCTTTCTGATGTCACCCAGGAGTGGACAGTCCTTTGTGACTATTGTAAGCCTGTTCAAATGTGTCCTCTTCCTTAAAATTGAGAATTATTCCTTTATGCTAACTATACATTTCTTGTTTTAATTTGAAATTTGTCTCACTCTGTCACCCAGGCTGGAGTGCACAATCACAGCTCACTGCAGCCTCTAACTCTTGGGGCTCAAAAGATTCTCCTGTCTCAGCCTCTCAAGTAGCTGGGACTATAGGAACATGCTACCATGCTCAACTAATTTGAGACTTTTTTTTATTGTGCAGGACTTCTGAAAATATAGATAAAATTCTACCCCATATTCTCATTACAGTGATACCTTGTATACTGTACAGTGACATGTCTATGTTTTAACCTAGGCGATTAGTTTTCAAGGACTTAGTGGTAGTGATATTCTATTTTATATGACATTTATATTTAAGAAATATTTCATGTGAAACTCAAAACAAAAATAGGAAGAGAAATTATACTCATTTTTACAAGTGATGACATTAAGGATGAATAAGTCTAAATATCTTCAACAATATCTCATTACTAAATGGAAGAGGCACAGCGCAAACACAGGTCCTTTGACTCCAAGTCTAATGCTCAAGCCACAAGATCACGTATTAATATAAACCACCACCACCAGCCAAAACAACAGCCACCCCTAGCTGAGTTTCTGCTACCTGGCACCTTACTAGGTGCTTTGCATACAATGCTTTTAATCCTTGAAGCAATTGTGCAAAGGAGGCATTATCATCCTCAGTTTAGAGATGGAAAAATTGAAGTTCAGAAAGATTAAGCATTAAGATTTGTCTGATGGCTGACGTGTACTGAAGGCAAAATTCAAACCCAAGCCTGTTTTTTGATAGTGCTGCCTATTGCTTAAATATGCATTACCTAAAATGAGAGCCAATATCATTTAATCTTATTTCTTAAGGTCGCATAAATTATCATTTCATGAAAATACAGTTAACAAAAATTACTGGTTGGTTGAATCACATTCAGCCAACTTACATCTCACTTAACTGCTCTTAAATTTTCCTGTTTGTATCATTCTGCGTCTGAGATTTTCTTTTCTGGATTTGCTTTCCATTCCTTTTTTTTTTTTTTTTTTTTTTTTTTAGACAGGGCCTTACTCTGTTGCCCAGGCTGGAGTGCAGTGGCACTGCAAGGCTCACTGCAGCCTTGGCCTCCCTGGCTCAAGTGATCCTTCCACCCCAGCCTCCCAAGTAGCTGGGACTTCAGGCATGCACCACAATACCCAGCTAATTTTTGTATTTTTTGTAGAGACAGAGTTTTGCCATGTTGCGCAGGCTGGTCTCAAATTTCTGGGCTCAAGCAATCCACCCGCCTCGGCCTCCCAAAGCCCTGGGATTATAGGCAGGAGCCACCATGACTGGCCTATTTTCCATTCTTTTGAAAATATATATATTTTTAGAGAAGCCAAGATGGCCGAATAGGAACAGCTCCGGTCTACAGCTCCCAGTGTGAGTGACGCAGAAGACGGGTGATTTCTGCATTTCCATCTGAGGTACCGGGTTCATCTCACTAGGGAGTGCCAGACAGTGGGCACAGGACAGTAGGTGCAGCGCACCGTGCGCCAGCCAAAGCAGGGTGAGGCATTGCCTCACTTGGGAAGCGCAAGGGGTCAGGGAGTTCCCTTTCCTGGTCAAGGAAAGGGGTGACAGACGGCACCTGGAAAATCGGGCCACTCCCACCCAAATACTGCGCTTTTCTGACGGGCTTAGGAAATGGCACACCAGGAGATTATATCCCGCACATGGCTCAGAGGGTCCTACGCCCACGGAGTCTCGCTGATTGCTAGCACAGCAGTCTGAGATCAAACTGCAAGGCGGCAGCGAGGCTGGGGGAGGGGCGCCCACCATTGCCCAGGCTCGCTTAGGTAAACAAAAAAGCCGGGAAGCTCGAACTGGGTGGAGCCCACCACAGCTCAAGGAGGCCTGCCTGCCTCTGTAGGCTCCACCTCTGGGGGCAGGGCACAGACAAACAAAAAGACAGCAGTAACCTCTGCAGACTTAAATGTCCCTGTCTGACAGCTTTGAGTAGAGCAGTGGTTCTCTCAGCACGCAGCTGGAGATCTGAGAATGGGCAGACTGCCTCCTCAGGTGGGTCTCTGACCCCTGACCCCCGAGCAGCCTAACTGGGAGGCACCCCCCAGTAGGGGCAGACTGACACCTCACACGGCCGGGTACTCCTCTGAGACAAAACTTCCAGAGGAACGATCAGACAGCAGCATTTGTGGATCATGAAAATCCGTGGTTCTGCAGACACCGCTGCTGATACCCAGGCAAATAGGGTCTGGAGTGGACCTCTAGCAAACTCCAACAGACCTGCAGCTGAGGGTCCTGTCTGTTAGAAGGAAAACTAACAAACAGAAAGGACATCCACACCAAAAACCCATGTGTACATCACCATCATCAAAGACCAAAAGTAGATAAAACCACAAAGATGGGGAAAAAACAGAGCAGAAGAACTGGAAACTCTAAAAAGCAGAGCACCTCTCCTCCTCCAAAGGAACGCAGTTCCTCACCAGCAACATAACAAAGCTGGACAGAGAATGACTTTGAGGAGTTGAGAGAAGAAAGCTTCAGACGATCAAACTACTCCGAGCTACAGGAGGAAATTCAAACCAAAGGCAAGGAAGTTGAAAACTTTGAAAAAAATTTAGACGAATGTATAACTAGAATAACCAATACAGAGAAGTGCTTAAAGGAGCTGATGGAGCTGAAAGCCAAGGCTCGAGAACTACGTGAAGAATGCAGAAGCCTCAGGAGCCGATGCGATCAAGTGGAAGAAAGGGTATCAGCGATGGAAGATGAAATGAATGAAATGAAGTGAGAAGGGAAGTTTAGAGAAAAAAGAATAAAAAGAAACGAACAAAGCCTCCAAGAAATATGGGACTATGTGAAAAGACCAAATCTGCGTCTGATTGGTGTACCTGAAAGTGACGGGGAGAATGGAACCAAGTTGGAAAACACTGCAGGATATTATCCAGGAGAACTTCCCCAATCTAGCAAGGCAGGCCAACATTCAGATTCAGGAAATACAGAGAACACCACAAAGATATTCCTCGAGAAGAGCAACTCCAAGACACATAATTGTCAGATTCACCGAAGTTGAAATGAAGGAAAAAATGTTAAGGGCAGCCAGAGAGAAAGGTTGGGTTACCCACAAAGGGAAGCCCATCAGACTAACAGCAGATCTCTCGGCAGAAACTCTACAAGCCAGAAGAGAGTGGGGGCCAACATTCAACATTCTTAAAGAAAAGAATTTACAACCCAGAATTTCATATCCAGCCAAACTAAGCTTCATAAGTGAAGGAGAAATAAAATACTTTACAGACAAGCAAATGCTGAGAGATTTTGTCACCACCAGGCCTGCCCTACAAGAGCTCCTGAAGGAAGCACTAAACATAGAAAGGCACAACTTGTACCAGCCGCTGCAAAATCATGCCAAAATGTAAAGACCATCAAGACTAGGAAGAAACTGCATCAACTAACGAGCAAAATAACCAGCTAACATCATAATGACAGGATCAAATTCACACATAACAATATTAACTTTAAATGTAAATGGACTAAATGCTCCAATTAAAAGACACAGACTGGCAAATTGGATAAAGAGTCAAGACCCATCAGTGTGCTGTATTCAGGAAACCCATCTCACATGCAGAGACACACATAGGCTCAAAATAAAAGGATGGAGGAAGATCTACCAAGCAAATGGAAAACAAAAAAAGGCAGGGGTTGCAATCCTAGTCTCTAATAATAAGAGCTATCTATGACAAACCCACAGCCAATATCATACTGAATGGGCAAAAACTGGAAGCATTCCCTTTGAAAACTGGCACAAGACAGGGATGCCCTCTCTCACCACTCCTATTCAACATAGTGTTGGAAGTTCTGGCCAGGGCAATTAGGCAGGAGAAGGAAATAAAGGGTATTCAATTAGGAAAAGAGGAAGTCAAATTGTCCCTGTTTGCAGATGACATGATTGTATATCTAGAAAACCCCATTGTCTCAGCCCAAAATCTCCTTAAGCTGATAAGCAACTTCAGTAAAGTCTCAGGATACAAAATTAATGTACAAAAATCACAAGCATTCTTATACACCAATAACAGACAAACAGAGAGCCAAATCATGAGTGAACTCCCATTCACAATTGCTTCAAAGAGAATAAAATACTTAGGAATCCAACTTACAAGGGACGTGAAGGACCTCTTCAAGGAGAACTACAAACCACTGTTCAATGAAATAAAAGAGGATACAAACAAATGGAAGAACATTCCATGCTCATGGGTAGGAAGAATCAATATCATGAAAATGGCCACACTGCCCAAGGTAATTGATAGGTTCAATGCCATCCCCATCAAGCTATCAATGACTTTCTTCACAGAATTGGAAAAAACTACTTTAAAGTTCATATGGAACCAAAAAAGAGCCTGCATCGCCAAGTCAATCCTAAGCCAAAAGAACAAAGCTGGAGGCATCACGCTACCTGACTTCAAACTATACTACAAGGCTACAGTAACCAAAACAGCATGGTACTGGTACCAAAACAGAGATATAGATCAATGGAACAGAACAGAGCCCTCAGAAATAATGCCACATATCTACAACTATCTGATCTTTGACAAACCTGAGAAAAACAAGCAATGGGGAAAGAGTCCCTATTTAATAAATGGTGCTGGGAAAACTGGCTACCCATATGTAGAAAGCTGAAATTGGATCTCTTCCTTACACCTTATACAAACATTAATTCAAGATGGATTAAAGACTTAAACGTTAGACCTAAAACCATAAAAACCCTAGAAGAAAACCCAGGCATTACCATTCAGGACATAGGCATGGGCAAGGACTTCATGTCTAAAACACCAAAAGGAATGGCAATGAGCCAAAATTGACAAATGGGATCTAATTAAGCTAAAGAGCTTCTGCACAGCAAAAGAAACTACCATCAGAGTGAACAGGCAACCTACAAAATGGGAGAAAATTTTCGCAACCTACTCATCTGACATAGGGCTCATATCCAGAATCTACAATGAACTCAAACAAATTTACAAGAAAAAAACAAACAACCCCATCAAAAAGTGGGCAAAGGATATGAACAGACACTTCTCAAAAGAAGACATTTATGCAGCCAAAAAACACATGAAAAAATGCTCATCATCACTGGCCATCAGAGAAATGCAAATCAAAACCACAATGAGATACCATCTCACACCAGTTAGAATGGCGATCATTAAAAAGTCAGGAAACAACAGGTGCTGGAGAGGATGTGGAGAAATAGGAACACTTTTACACTGTTGGTGGGACTGTAAACTAGTTCAACCATTGTGGAAGTCAGTGTGGTGATTCCTCAGGGATCTAGAACTAGAAATACCATTTGACCCAGCCATCCCATTACTGGGTATATACCCAAAGGACTATAAATCATGCTGCTATAAAGACACATGCACACGTATGTTTACTGTGGCACTATTCACAATAGCAAAGACTTGGAACCAACCCAAATGTCCAACAATGATAGACTGGATTAAGAAAATGTGGCACATATACACCATGGAATACTATGCAGCCATAAAAAATGATGAGTTCATGTCCTTTGTAGGGACATGGATGAAATTGGAAATCATCATTCTCAGTATACTATCGCAAGGACAAAAAAACCAAACACCGCATGTTCTCACTCATAGATGGGAATTGAACAATGAGAACACATGGACACAGGAAGGGGAACATCACACTCTGGGGACTGTTGTGGGGTGGGGGGAGGGGGGAGGGATAGCATTAGGAGACATACCTAATGCTAAATGATGAGTTAATGGGTGCAGCACACCAGCATAGCACATGTATACATATGTAACTAACCTGCACATTGTGCACATGTACCCTAAAACTTAAAGTATAATGATAACTAAAAAAAAAAGAAAAAAAATGAAAAAATATATATTTTTTCTGGACCCCCTTAAAATATCTTTACTTCATTATTAATGATGGGAATTTAAAGTGAGCATGGTGGTCTTAGAACTTGAACGATGTCCAATAGAAGAAAAGGATTCTAGCTTCCCTCCCCCTTCCCTCATTCAGATTATATATCCTAGAATCATTTTACATTTATTCATAATCCATTTTTCTGGCCATCTTACCTAGGTAACCCTTGCCTATTTTGTATCTGCATAATTCATCCATGGAAATTCTATAACTAACATCTGTAACTTCATCTATCAAATGAGGACAGTGATTCCTGTCCTGTCCATATCTCATAGTTTTGGTGACATTCAACAAAACAGTATATAGGGAAGGCACTTTGAAAGGTATAAAGAACCATCAGCATAGATAATTATAGCATATTTTGCTTTAGAAAAAGCTAAACTGCAGAAATGGAGCCAAATAATCAGGATTATTTAGTAAGGCTGAGATTGGATGTCCAAATTTCTGTACTATTTATCATATATAAGAGGTAATAATGACATAAAGTAATCTAATTAGTCATTAAATTATTTTAAAAGAGAATTTTTTTGCATAATAAAGAGCAGGGCCCTTTTCATTCCATAGACAAACATAAAGACTAGTTCAATACAGTATAATATTATACTGTAGTTAAATACTATACTAGCTAAATACAGTGTAATACTACACTATATGTATTTAACTAGTCCATTGTTTGTCTATGGTATGAAAAGGGCATTTGTCTAAGTTATGCATAAAAACTAGTTAAATCCTTTCTGAGCTTCCCCTGGCCTCCCTGGTTTTCTGGCCTCTAGACTTCTGGTGGTCTACAAAACCCCACACCTTCTGGAATTGCTGTGAATTCTGCATTAGGCTTCTGATACAGAACTAGCAGATGGTCCCCCCATTTTCCAGTAGAAAAACACATTTTTAACTCTTTTTGTGCAGTTCTATGACAACAATGAACTTTTGGAATCCATTGGCTGAGAAAATAATGACAAAAGAACATTAAAAGTTTCAGTAAAACTTTCAAATGGACTTATATTTAATTGATCACAACTGCATCCAAGTACTTTTGGAAAATACACAGGCATGTGTGAAACATTATTCTACCAGCCATGTTGTAGACATGCAGTAGATATTTGTCAAGTGAGTACACGAATAAGAAGAGAATAAAAATTGGCAGACAGTGCTTGGGGTACATGGGGACTTGTGACCCTTCTGTCATAACTCCATTCCTTGGCCCCTGCTCTGAGAGCCAGAGCTCAGAGCTCAGAAACCACTTGTATTGTTTCTGAAATACCTAATATACAGCAGGCACTCAATAATAGTGTATAGGTGTACAAGTGTATGTATAAGTGAATAGTATACATACTATTGTAATGTATATGTAATGTATAAGTGAATAAATAGTGTATGTATGTACAAGTGAATAAACGCATGCATGAACATTTCTGTTGTCTTTCAGCTAAATTGCAATGTTGAAGACAGCTGGTATGTTGTGGGCCTTTCTCTGTCCCTGAAAATCCCAGCGGTGAGTTTCGAGATATCCTGCTTTCAGATAAACAACCAACGTGATCAGTATCACCTACCAACAGAAGCATTTTCGGAGGAGCTTATTTAAAAGAAAACATCTAAAAATTTAAATACCTAGAGGGACTATAGATGTTTTTGATTCTAGAAAATTCTTTTTGTTCCTCTGCAAGGGCACATAAAAGAAAGTATGGAGTTAGAAAACTATGAGGAGACATGAAAGGTCCTAAGAAGGAAGCAGTGTTACCGGTCTGGAGGCACGGGGAAAAGCACCTTGTCCTAGGACTGCACAGCTTATCTTTTGCAGCCTAGGCCGGATCATCTGCTGAGTGATCTAAGGCCTTATCAGAAAGAAGGCAGTATAACCAGAACACTACCATGCAGAGATTTCAATGGTAAAGGAGTTGGTTAACTTGTTACCCCTTGAGGTGGCAGTAGCAAAAAGCAATTTACTTATTCATAAGTCACGAACTAAAGCATGTTAAGTATTTTTATGGGCAACATAACATAAATAACTCATTAGAGAATTCACTTACCTCAATGATGCTGGATAGAGCAGTCCAATCATCTCAAAGAGAAACTCAATACAGGTTGTTCTTGGAGGCTCAGTCATGAAATGCCGTAGAAAGAGCCCCTTCCACCCAATCTGGTGGCCACTTTGCCTGGCAACAAAGGAAGTAAAAATGTCAAAATGAAGAGGAAGAGATTCAACATTCTCTCTCTCTAAGGGAAAAAATGCAGACACAGGTCTTTTTTTTTTTTTTTTTTGTGGGGTAGAGGATTTGGATGTGCTTTGATTACAAAGGGTATCTGTAAAGACCAACATAAATTAATATTTATTGCTTCTTCTTTTTCCTTGGCTAATCCTGAAATCAGAGGCCTGATTTTTACTAATAGCAGCATGCAAAACAAATCACCAAGGGAAAAAGGAAATAAATGATGTTACAGCTGCTTTAGGCTAATTTGACTTTCTTTCATGTTTAGTGACTGCCTTGATGTTCCTGACCTCAGTTATTTCTGATGAGTTAAAATACTTAATACCCCAAATCCTAGGTGAGGCCTTCACCATCATTTGGTCCAGATTCCCAATCTCCTAGCTCTGAAAGTTGAGGTATGGTGATGTCATGTACCATGTCACCAGCCCAATAATCCATAATGTCATACTCCCTACAGTGCCACATCTCCAAGCTTAACCTCTTGAGCAGAGACTCAGCCTTCTGTAACATAAGCCCTGGTGACAACCATCTATAACAGGCCCTTCTTGGTCTCCCTGCCGCTCTTCCTCCAGACACTTGTGAGCCTGATAGCATACTTCATCTGTAGTGGGGGGCCTAGATGGATGTGAACTAGAATACAGTCTAGGTCCACCTCTAGGCTGTGCCTCTTGAGATGGTTTCTGAACTGTGCAGCATGGGATGAGGACATGTGCTCGGAGCCTGACTGCCTAAGACATCGTCGTGGTCTTGCCACCTAATAGCTGTCTGACCTGGGCAAGTTATTTAACCTCTCTATGTCTCAATTTGTTCATCTGTAGAATGGGGATAATATGCCACCTCTTTCCTAGGATTCTTGTGAAGATTAAATAGATCAATACATGTGAAGTGCCTAGAGCTGTGCTGGGCACAGTTCTACAGTGATAAGCACTTGGTAAAGTAACATTGAACGCATCAGTGACCAATGAAGAAAAGGGTTGAATGAATTAGCAGAGTGGCCTTGGGCACAGCACGTGACCTCTCTGGCCCTTTCTAGCTTCTCTTAAGTAACATTATGGAGATCATGAACTCACTGGCCTTGCCGTAGAGTGAACAGTTTGTCCTGATTTGCTCAGTGCTTTGCTGATATTAGCATGGAAAGTCCCACATCCAGGGAATCCCCTGTCACAGGCAAAGTGAGACGGTCGGCTGTCCTAGGCCTCTGTGACCACCCTGTGTTCCAGGGTACACTAACACTCAACCCCTTGGGCCTTGAGTTTCTCTGTCCTGTGTCCCCCATCCCACTTCACCACTGGGAGTGAATCAGAGCATGCATCACAGACACTATGGATTGTTTATGCCATTTTAGCTTCCCCCATCACCTCCTTCCTTGTTGGCAGAGTCCTGATTTTATCTTTTGTTCACTCACTGAACAGCCATATGCCCAGAAAAGGTGACACTAACTCCAGTTCACCCAGATGGGGCTAGATCTTGATTAATCAAAGCCAAGTATTCTATTCTCCTTACCAGAGACTGGTTAGCAGAGGGAAGTGCTATGCACTGGGATGGTATCACCAGTTGTTAAAGCACTGAGATGTTGTCGTGACGGTCAATAATGGGATGTTGCCCACATGCCCCCTCCTCCCTACCACAGGATGTCTGTGCTGAAGGCTCTCATAATGCAGCCACTAAAGGGTGAACGTCTAGTACCACTGGGGCCTCCTGGACCCCAGCTTCAGGCCTCCTCCTTTGTTGGTGCAGTGCTGTTGCCTTTGTATCTGTTATTTATTTTATAGCTTATCTTGCCTCTGTGTGACCTACTTCTGGCTACAGGTGGCAGCAGTAACAGCTCCATCCACTTTCCTGAGGACAAGGGACCCCATAGCAGTGACTGGGATCTGGGTCAGTGTGTAGCTGCAGTGTTGGTGTTCACAGTGGCAGACCCAGTGGGATCTTTGTTAGGCTGATTCTGTGGTATGATTCTGGGTACAGCCTCTAAGCCTCACAGTGCCCTAGTCTTTCAGGGGCTGCAACCTTTTAATAAATCCCATTTCTGCTTAAATCACTATGGCAGTTTGCTTTTGCCTACACCATATTACCAAAATCAAGTAGTGTAAAACAATCACCATTTATCTACCATGGGCCATTATTCTGGGCTGGGCTTGGCTGGGCTGCCTGATGTAGGATGATCTTAGCTGGGACGGCTCATTTCTGCCCCATGTAGCCTGTCACCCTCCAGCAGATGACCCCAAGCTTGATCACATAGTGATTACACACTGGTGGCAGCAACCTGAGGGAGACAGTGAATGTGTATAAGGCCTCTTGAGGCCGAGGCTTGGAACTGTCACGATGTCACTTCTGCCCATTCTGTTAATCAGAGCAAGTCACAAACCCAGCCCAGATTTAATGGCTGGAGAAATAACCTCTGCCTCTTGGCAGTATGGGCCAAGAACAGTAACTGGAAACATGTTTTGCCAATTACCATCATCATCCAGAGCTAGTATTTGGTACTCCAGCTGATGCAACATGGTGGGAGATCAGGGCAAGAGAAACAGAAAGAGGCCCCTTTCCCCTCAATAGACTGTGGGAGAACCAGGGTGGGATCTGTCTGATAATATCCCTTTGTTTCCTCATTCTGAGAACAAAGGCCTGGTTTGAGGAAGATGCATGTGACAAAGGCAATGAAATGCCATTAGACTCTACTCAGCTTTCTTGGAAGTTGGATGTGATGGTGCCTGATTCACCCACACTCTTTCTCCTTTTACTCTGGAAATCAGTCTTGTTCTAGTTGATAGCTTCTCCATCAACCTCCTTACCAGAGAGAAGAGCAGACCATCTCCCCTACCACGCCGTGGACATGTACAAGAACTAAACTTATGTTGTTTTAAGCCTCTGAGATGTGGGGGTGTTTGTTACTGCATCATTAACTATCCTATCCTGACAGATACATTATAGAATAAGATACTAGCTCTAGGGGACATTGCATAAAAAAAGAGTTTTGTGGGTAAATAAATCTGGGGACAATGACAAACTACCAGTTGTCCTTTGGTATTTGTCCTCCCCTGATGCATTTTGGTAAAAAACACTTGGAGTTTCAGCCTGACACTTGGGCACCTAATTGGAGACTGCCTCTCCTAGATTCCCTTGTATCTGTGTTCGTGTGATTGAATTCAGCCCAGTGAAATGAATCGCAAGTGATGTGTGTAACTTCTACATTATCTCCTTAAAGAGAAAGCTTCTTGGCCGGGCACGGTGGCTCACGCCTGTAATCCCAGCACTTTGGGAGGCCGAGGTGGGCAGATCACGAGATCAGGAGATCGAGACCACCCTGGCTAACACGGTGAAACCCCATTTCTACTAAAAATACAAAAAATTAGCCGGGCACGGTGGCGGGCGCCTGTAGTCCCAGCTACTCAGGAGGCTGAGGCAGGAGAATGGCGGGAACTCGGGAAGCGGAGTTTGCAGTCAGCCAAGATCGCGCCACTGCACCCCAGCCTGGGCGATAGAGTGAGACTCCGTCTCAAAAAAAAAAAAAGAGAGACAGAGAGAGAAAGCTTCTTGCCCTGGACTCTCTCTCTTCCAGCTTCCTCTGCCTGAGAAATGGTAACTGCTGGTACCATCTTGAAAGCCATGGGTTGAGATGGAAGAGCCACTTGGCCAGCTTTGGACCATTCATCTCTGTACTGATATATGAAAGATAAGTTCTACCCTCCTTTAGCCACTGTACTTTAGGGTATCTTTGTTATAGTGGCCCAAGGTATGTCCTAATTAATATCACACTATATCTTCCTCTTGGAAATTCATGGAGGCACTATAAAGACGCTGAAGGTTCTAAGGTGTCCTGCACAAGGTAAACAGTTTAAATCTTATTGAATGAAGAAATTCTTCTTTTTATGTAAAACTTATTGATATACACACTTTGGGAAATTTTCTCACAGAGATAATCCTAACACATAGTTGTTCTTTGGGAAGTACTGGGATAGAGACATCTTGGTAGCTGGAGAAGGCTGTGGAGTTATCATTTCTAATGATTGTTAATAAGGGGCATGGCATCATCTATCCCCACCCCAACTCAGCTTCTCCTCCATTCTTCTTGGAAAAGCAGCCAGGTGGTGGAAAAACTGGAACTTGTGCAACAAGTCTGGACTCAAATCAAGACTCTTGTGACCTTAGACCTCCTCCTTCACCTTTCCAGCCCTCCATTTCCTCAGATGTAAAATGAGAACACTGATATCTACTTCACAGAGTTGCTTGGATCTTATACATGAAAGTGTCTAGCATATGAGTATCTCCTACCCTCTTCCTGTTTCTTTTTGCCTTCTCCATGTACTTCCCATCAGGGTCTCACAATCCTTCTAACAAAGTTCATCCTGAGGTCTCTAAACCCTTTCTTCCCAAGTAAAAGTAAAATGATAGATCATTTTAAGGAATGACTATTCCTCATAGTATCTGCATTCTGAAAGGGACTAAATTGAGAGAGAGAGAGAGAGAGAGTGAAAGAGAGAGAGGGAGAAAGTCTTAAAAGTCACAGGGAAAATTATTAGCTCCCTTTTGGGCTGCAGGATATTCAGGAAGAGAAGTGGCTTTTAGTTCCTCATCTTTCAAGGATCTGAATGGCTTTAGGCAAGTAGTGAAGAATCAGAACTGCTTGTGGGTTTTCCTGGTAAAGCCAAGGATGACACATGGTTTTACAATTCAAGTTAATTAGAAATAATTCAAAGTCTACACCATTGACAGAATTCTCTTTCATTGCCAGGTCTGCAAATCAAGAGAGAAAGTAGGCAGAAAATTGAGCCAGAAGGACTCATATATTGGAGACTCCATGAGGGTAAATTTGGCGCCTTCTCTTCACTTTTTCTTCCTCTGCAAAAGCCAGCATGGTGCTCTGTGCACAAGGAAGGTTTTAAGCATACTTACTGACTCCCTTTTCCTCATCTGGACGGTAAAGCTCTTCATAGGGGGCTTTTATTAATCAATAATTTTGTAGTACAAGTAACAGAAACCAACTCTAGCTATCTTGAGGGTAAATGCAATTTATCCGAAGGATACCAGGGAAAAACATCAAATCTGAGGAACTGTAGAATAACCAGGCCTTGAGAAGACTAGAATCAAGACAAACTTGGAGACCTCAGCAACTGAAGTCCACGGGCCATCCACCTAGAACACTATCCTGATGTGACAGGGAATGTGACTGGTCCATCCTTAGACAGTGTCCACCCTTGATCAAGTGACTATGGCCAAGGTAGCAGGGCTGCTGGGAGCCTACACCAGTGACATAGGAGATAGTGCCTATAGGATGAGTATTTATTATGAACCAAGCAGCCACCCACAGAATCACCCATTGTAGATTTTGTGCATAAAAAATCACTTCAAAACTGGTTTTAAACAACAACCATTTTACTTGCTCATGATTCTCTGGGTCAGCAATTTGGGCTGGGTTCAGCTAGATAGTTCATCTGTTGGTTTCACTTGCAGTCATTCCTAGGTTGTAGCTATCTGGTAGCTCAATTGAGGCTAGATCATCCAAAATTATTTTGCTAACATGTCTGGAAGTTGGCATTTGTTACCAGCTGGAAAAAACCTGTTGTTACCATGTGACTTCTCATTGTCTAGTAGGCTAACCTAAGCTTACATTGTGGTCTCAGGGAAGCAAGAGAGGGCAGACCCCAGTGTGCCTATGCTTATATCACATTTGCCATTGTCCTATTGGTAAAAGTGAGTCATACAACCAAGCCTAAAGTCAAGATGTTGAGAAATAAACTGTCCTAATGGGAGAAGAGTTGAAATCACATTTCAATAAGGAATGTAGAAAGGGACTGAAAAAGTTTATGGAAAGTTTTGCAATCCAAACAACCTTATACTGGCTTCCATCTATATATATTCCCTAAAGCATAATTAATTTTTAAAAATCTTTTGATTTTTCTTTGAAAGTAAATAAGCTGCTTAGAGTAATCAAATTTATCTATAGGAAGATTTAGTTTTCCTTTTTATCTTTTTCATTTTTAGTTTTTAGAGACAGAGTCTTGCTTTGTCACCCAGGTTGGAGTGCAGTGGTGTGATCATAGCTCACTGTAACCTCAAACTCCTGGGCTTGAGTGATCCTTCTGCTTCAGCATCCCAATTAGCTGGGACTGCAGATGTGTGTCAACATGCCTGGCTAATGTAAAAAATTCTTTGGAGAGGTGGGGTCTCACTATGAGTTGCCCAGGCTGGTCTTGAACTTCTGGGTTCAAGCAATCCTCCCGTCTTGGCTTCCCAAAGCACTGAGATTACAGTTATGAGCCACCTCACCCTGCTGGATTTAGTTTTTAGTTTTGGGGTTTTTTTTTGTTTTTTTTTTTTGTTGTTTGTTTGTTTGTTTTTGACACAGGGTCTCATTTTGCCACTCAGGATGGAGTCACAGTGGTGTGAACCTGGCACACCACAGCCTCAATCTCCCTGGGCTCAGGTGATCCTTTCACCTCAGCCTCCCGAGTAGCTGAAACCAGAGGCACCTGCCACCACACCTGGCTAATTTATGTATTTTTTTTTGTAGAGACAAGGTTTCACCATGTTGCCCAGGCTGGCCTCCAATTCCTGGGCTCAAGCAATCTGCCAGCCTCTGCTGCCCAAAGTGCTGGAATTACAGGCATGAGCCTCTGTGCCTGGCCCTGGATTTAGTTTTAATTAGAAATTATAACCTATGCTGGGCATGGTGGCTCATGTCTGTAATCCCAGCACTTTGGGAGGCCGACGTGGATGGATCACCGGAGGTCAGGAGTTCAAGACCAGCCTGGCCAACATAGTGAAACCCCATCTCTACTAAAAATACAAAAATTAGCTGGACATGGGCTCTACTAAAAATACAAAAATTAGTTGGACATGAGTGGTGGGCACCTGTGATCCCAGCTACTCAGAAGGCTGAGGCATGAGAATGTCTTGAACACAGGAGACAGAGGTTGCAGTGAGCTGAGATCGCACCACTGTACTCCAGCCTGGGTTACAGAGTGAGACTCTGTCTCAAAAAAAAAAAAAAAAAAAGAAAGAAAAGAAATTCCAACCTACATAGTTATAGTTTTTGGAGTAAATCCAAAGTATAATAGTAAAAACAAACAAACAAAAAAGCCTGGATAAATCCTTAGCCTGCTGCTTGAGACTCAGTCTGACAGGTTTTGAAATGTATTTCTTGCTCAGCTGGTATTCATAAATATCAGATTGTCAACTTGACTTTACACTGCATTAACAATAACAGTAATCATTTATTGAATACTTACTGTGCACTAGGTATTTTTATACAATACCTCTAATTTTTGCAATACTCTTGTCAAATATGAGTTATTATTCCCATTTGATGGTTGAGGCACTGCAACCCACAGGTTAAGCTTCCTGCCTCCATTAACAAGTTGTTTATGTCAGACACAGTATTTGAATCTGGCTCTGTCTGACTCTATGGGCACTGTCACTGCCCCTTTCTGCCTCTCAGTGATGTATGTTTCTTTCCAGGAGACCTGGATTACACAGATAAAATGGGAAAGGAACACCTACCATGCTTTCTTCTCAACATGGTCAATTTCGTGATTGGAGAGAAAATTTCAAACTGCCAACAGTGAAATGAAACTTCTCTCCTCTGTACCTTCACTGAACCTGCAGGTTTTCTCTCTCTGACCTTCAACCTTCCACTATGGAAGGAGTTGTATGTTTGACAAACTTTCCTTACTTTAACCCTCTTAAGAGAAAAGGTCACCTGCAATCCCAGCACTTTGGGAGGCTGAGGTGGGCAGATCACTTGAGGTCAGGAGCTTGAGACCAGCCTGGCCAACATGGCAAAACCACACCTCTACTAAAAATACAAAAATTAGCCAGGCGTGGTGGTGCATGCCTGTAGTCCCAGCTACTCGGGAGGCTGAGGCAGGAGAATCGCTTGAACCCAGGAGGTGGAGGTTGCAGCGAGCTGAGATCGTGCCACTGCACTCCAGCCTGGGCAACAGAGCAAGACTCTGTCTGAAAAAAAAAAAAAAGAGAGAGAGAGAAAACTAAAAAGAGAAAAAGGTGAGCAGCTCAGTGACCCAGAGGGCATGTGCCTGAGGTTGAATCTTAGGTCCCCTGGCTCCCCACCTCAGCCATGAAGGGCTTAAGGGCTGAGAGGCTAAGAAGAAGATGGAAATGGCACTCAGCTGGTCACTTAGAAAATGTTTTTATATCTGTAAGAGTTAGCTGGAAATGGTCAAAATATGTACTTTTTCTTTCATGATTTCATGTAATAAGTAATGGTTGGGATTAATGCATACATGTACAGGTATTCACCCCTCCTTTCCAAAAGAGTGTGATCCATATGTTTGCTAGGAGTTGAGTATTTGAAGTTGTTTACATTTTCCTCTTTTAATGATATTCCAAAAAGTAGTTTCCTAGACTGAGCCTGTGGCTTGTTTAACTCTTAATATTCTTTATGTCCAGCCCTGATATGGTTGGGAAGTGTGTCCCCTCCAAATCTCATGTGTTCTCAGTATTGGAGGTGAAGCCTGGTGGGGGGTATTACATCACGGGGTGGATCCCTCATTAATGGCTTCACACCATGCCCTGGGTGATAAGTTAAAGCAAGAGCTGGTTGTTTAAAAGGAGCCTGGCACCTCTTCCCCTTTTTTGCTCCCTCCCTTGCTATGGGACACACTGGCTCACCTTTGCCTTCCTCCATGATTATAAGCTTCCTTAGGCCTTGCCAGAAGTAGATGCTGGTACTATGCTTTGTGTGCAACCTGCAGACCCTTGAGCCAAAAGAACAATTATAATTACCCAGTCTTGGATATTCCTTTATAATAACATAAATGGACTAACACAAAACCTGTTTTCAAGCCAACCAATCTTCATTTTAAAACCATGTTCCTGAGAACAGATGTGTGTTCAGGTCTGAATAAGATCAGAAAGCACTTCCATCTGGGACCACAGCAGCATGGAAGGGATAGGGAGGTTAGGAGCAAAGGGCAAGAGCAGGCAGAAAAGCAGGTGAGTCCACACGGTGTTTCCCTGGTAAATTCCTACAGGAACGAATATTCATTGTGTACCTATTACATGCCAGACCCTGCACAGACACTTGTCAGAATGATTCCTTTTATACCCTGAATTACCCAGTGAGGTAACCATCATTATCTTATTTATCCTGTTTTACAGATGGAGAAAATGCAGCAACTTGCCCGAAGTCCCAAATCTGGTAAGTGGCAGAGCCAGAACTTGAACTCAGGTCTCTATCATTCCAAACTTTTTGTTCTTTCTGTTCCCCATGTTATGATTGCCTCCACCCACAGAGTGGAGGGGAGCTCTTTGTATCTTTGTTTGTCCTCTAAAGGAGAGTTGGCAGAAACTCTGGTCAGCAGCTGAGCGGGAGTTCTTAATTGGGGAAGGAGTTAACAATGAATGGGGGAATATCAAGCAAGTTCCAAATACAGATTCGGAGTCCCTAATCCAAAAGTCTGAAATCTCAAATGTTCCAAAATCTGAAACTTTTTTTTTTTTTGAGAGGGAGTCTCACTCTGTCACCCGGGCTGGAGTGCAGTGGCACGATCTCAGCTCACTGCAACCTCTGCCTCCTGGGTTCAAGCGATTCTCCTGCCTCAGTCTCACATGATGCACAGGTGGAAAATTCCACACCTGACCTCATGTTATGAGTTGCAGTCAAAACACAGGTGCACAATGGTGAAGATGATGTTAACACTGCAGAAAAACGGCCTAAGTTATAATATGGTAAAAATGCATGATGGGTTTGTTGAAGGACTAGAGCTGTGTGTGCCTTCATAACAGAACAAGAAATCATGTCAGCTTATAAAATCAAAGAGAGACCCCCTAAGACAAAAACCACTGTTACTAAGGCCAGTGACACTGGAGGAAACATTTGAAAAAAGCTATCCACTAGCATGCCTCTTCATCCTTGGAGGACACACATCCTGGTCCCTCAACTGCTTCCAGTGTTTCTCCTCACCTAAAAAATAGAATACAGTGTACAGGAATCTTTTAATCAAAACACAGCATCACAGGTGGAGACTGAATGCCTGCTGTTATCTCTTGCTGTTGTTTCACAGCTGATGCAGGTATTCTGGGCATGCTACTGTGCTGCTTGGTTACCCTGAACGCTCTATTTTTTCACTGCATTAACAGTTTGTCATGTTTTTTACCTTAAAATTCACACTTATGTGTGAATAAATGTAAGAAAACAGTTGCTTCTCAGTAGCATCTACATTCAGAGTCAGGAATGATGGTGATGCCAAATAACCACAGATTGTCCACATGGGTGGCTGAGCTAGGGTCACCTTTGCTTTCTGATGGTTCGATGCACACAAACTTTGTTTCATGCACAAAATTATTTAAGATACTGTGTAAAATTACCTTCAGGCTATGTGTATAAGGTGTATATAAAACATAAAATAATTTCCTGTTTAGACTTGGGTGCCATCCGCACGGTATCTCATTATATATATGCAAATATTCCAAAATCCCAAAACATCCCAAATCCCAGACACTTTCGATCCCAAGCATTTTGGATAAAGGACACTTAACCTGCACTTCTACCTCTTTTGCCCACTCCCAGAGTGTTCATTAGATGATTGGTCATAAACTGGGGCCGTTCATACTATTTTCTTAACTTTGTAAGTTGCATACATAACATCTGACAGTCTCACAGTGGTTGACAAATTCATTCCACTCTTTTCAACTTCTCAAGCTCTCTGTCTTCAAGAACTGAACAAGGATTCAATATGGATTAGTGATTAAGAGCTTGGGATATGGATTCAGAACAACCTGGGTTCAAGTCCTGGATCTGCTCCTTAAAAGCTGTGTGAGTTGAAACATCAATTTAAAAATTAAGGTAAGAATTCTTTATACAAGTTATGAGCTCATTGTGAGAATTAATGAAGATAATATGTAGAAAGTACTTAGCATGGTTTATGCACATAGTAAGCACTTATTAAATGCTGCAGATGAACTATCCTGGCTTTACTATGTACCAGTTATGGGATCTCATGCAAGTTTTCCCATCACAAGGGGCTAGGCCATGCTGCTGTAACAACAATCTGAAAGCATCAGTGGCTTACAACAAAGAGGGTCCATTGCGGATTGACTGAAGCTTGGCTTCTCCCATTCTCTCTAGTGTTCAGGGCGTACCTGGAACATTGCCAGTCTACGTGGTGGATGAAAAAGACAGATGGCAAACCACATGCTGGAAGACATGTGTCAACTCTGTCTACACGTCACTAGCCAACACAAGTCCCATAGCCACTCCTGAATTCAACAGTGCAGGAGTGGATAGTATTCCTCCAGGGTGGGGTATTGAAAAGAAGAAAATTGTAATGTTTTATCATAGTGTATAATTTGCCAGCTATTTATTCTGAGCCCTACCACTCTGTAAACTTTCTGGCACAACGTAGGCACTTTTGAATGAGAATCTTATTATGCTGTCAACTGTTCTAGGGGCCCCTTCTGCTCCCAGTTTGCCATAAAGAGGCGTCAGACCCCAAAAGCCCAATTGTGCCTTATTTAGTTCAACATCTGGAGAGGCTCAGCTGTCCCACATATTTGTTCCTAAATCACTGAGTTGCTCACTGAATTGGCCGCTGAGCCACCTTTTCCAGACAGGAGAAGAGGAAAAACTTATTTGCGAAGAAAAAGAGAAGGCTCCTCTTGGCCAGGCCAAGGCCTCCTTTGGAGATGGGCCATAACAAACAGAGATTTGTAATGACTAGGATACCCTAAACCGATAGTAAAATGGAAATCCACAGGATCAACCCAGCAGAGGGACTGGGTAGTCGGAAGGCTGTCATCGGCCGGTGGTGTGACCTCAGACAAACTCCTTTGCAGCTCTGTGCCTCAATTTCTTCCTCTGTAAAAGGGAGGTGGTGGTGGTGGGGATAGTGACTCTCTCAAAGAGCAGAGATGAGAGTAAAATATCATATCCATGACCAAGTCACAAACTATAAACACTATTCCACAACAGTTTAACAAAATGGTTAAATCTAACAAAAATAGGACAGGATATGCAATATATCTGACTTTAACAATAATTTGGTAGTAAATATGGAAGGAGTTGAGGGCCCAAAACACAGAACATATTCCCATTTCTTGGAGATCTTCAGCAGATCACAAAAAAGAGAAAGTTAGATTACTTGGGTGTTCAATTTGCTGGCAACCATTTTATGCTATAATTCAGCATTAGTCATGGCTGACTAATTTTTTTCTCTAGAAAATTAGATGGAGCATGTAAACACAAAGACACAGCATGGCCTCCTGGAAAAAACCCCAAATGCACTGAGTCTTCGGGCAAGACTGAGGGATCAAAGGCCAGGTGGGCTGCCTGCTCTGCTGCTTCGGTGCCATTTGGTATCATTTCCGTATTTCACTCAGTTGGTGTTGCTCAATTTCCACTCCCTCCATCATCAAAAAGTATTTTTAGAGCCTTTCATTACAGGAAATCTTTGGCGTTGTTCTCAGGGCTGCTCATATAGGGGAACATGTTTTCCATTGTCAGTATATCCGTAAATAAAGACTAGCAAATGCATCTTTACATCTTGGAGGGCACATTTACTCTTGTCTGATGCTGCATGGCATACTGAACCATGGGAGAGGACCAGAGCAAAGATGTGATGAGCTTTCTCACTAGTGTAAACATGGCTCAGGGGTTGACCAAATAGGTGGCTTCCTACAAACATTTCCCTCACCCCATGAGACCGGGGTATGTGCTCCTGCTTTGTGTTCTGTGTCCATCACTGTCCTTGGCCCATTGTGTACCCTATGGACTTAATCATGTAAGTGTTTGCCCTGTACTAGCCACTGTTTTAAGTTCTTTCAGTGTGTTAACTCATGAGACGGTTACAACAATCCCTTTTTTTCGGATGGGAAAACTGAGTCACAGAGAGGTTGAGTAGCTTCCGTAAGGCTGCACAGCTAGGGCTACTCTAAGAATTAAGTGAGTTAATGTCTGCAAAGTGCTTTATGCAGCGCCCAACACACTGTAAGTGCTCTACAAGTGTTTGTTAAGTAGATATGCAGAGTGTAGGCAGAGCCATACTACTAAGGGGCTAAACATGGTTGCACCCAGTGGGGGTGAAAAGGCCTGGTTTCCAGCCTACCACTGTGACTCTGCCCTGAAGTGAGATCTTGGCCATGTTGTTTGGCCTCTCTAGGACCTGTGGTTCTCATCTGTAGGATGCATCTGATGATTAGGTAGGCTTTCTCAGGTCAAAGCATTACTGGTTGTGCAACACGTGATAGGGAATGCAAGCATAGGGAATATCACTAGATAATTTACCATCGACATCCAATTTTTGGAACAGCCTTGGGGATGGGGGCCTGTTTGTGAAATGGAAGAGTTTTTCCTGCTGAATTCAGAAATTTATCTGATAAAAAGGAGCTCATTTCAGAGACATGTGTTTCTCTAGAACCTTGTAACCAGAGGCAGTGATAACATCAGAGGTATGGTTCAAGTATGTTACAGTGTGCAGGAGTTTTTAAATGCTAACTGCAATCTCACTGGAGAGGCTAAGAAACGTAAATTCTGCCTCTTGGAGTCTTGGGGCATAGCTGACACTGGAGAAGTTTGGTAAAGCTGGCAAGCCTGGAGGAAAATTCGGGAAGAAAGTTGATGGAGGAGAATTGGCCACCAGTGTGGCAAGGACATATGTCTTAGTCTGTTTTGTGTTGCTATAAGAGAACACCAAAAACTGAGTAATCTACAAAGAAAAGAAATTTACTTCTCATGGTTCTGGAGTCTGGAAAGTCCAATAACAAGGTGCTGGCACCTGGAGAGGGCCTTCTTGCTGTGTCATCCCATAGTGAAAGGTGGAAGGGCATAGATCATGAGAAAGAGAGAGAGAGAGAGCTGAGCTCACTTTTGTAACAAACCTACTCTGAAGATAATGACATTAATCTATTCATGTGACCTAATCACCTCTTAAGGATCCCACTTCCTAGTACCACCACACTGGGGATCAAGTTTGCAACACATGAATTTTGGGGAATACATCCAAACAATAGCAGCTTGGATTCCCCACTCATGGATACCTTGAAAGTAACACTGCTTAGTACTATTATCGATGATAGTAACCTTTGCCAAGTCCATCCAGCCCTTCTACCATTATCTCACTTGACCAGAGGCAGGACAGTAATAAATTGCCCTCCACTTGACAAATCACTGAAGAGAGGCTCAGAGAGGTTCAGTGACTTGCTAAACTTTTCACAACATTGAAGTTGGGGAGTTATTTAAACTTGAGATTCTAACTCCCTAATTCAGGTTTCTTCTCAGCCCTCAACAATGTCATGTATGTGACCTTTTCCATTTCCCTTATGACTCTGGAAAAACTGCTTCTCACTTCCTTCTTAAACTGGGCTCTGCTAATATCAGCCCTTCTTGAAGCACTTCATGGCAGGACCAGTGAGGGAAATGTGGCCCCACTCTTCATGTTTCCATGTTGGGGGGAGACTTTACCACACTCCCAGTAGAGAAATATATGGAAGAAACACTTCTGCTACTTACCACTCTCTTTTTCTTTCTTCCTAGAAAGATAAGTAAATTTCTCAGGGGAAAGGTCTTCCCACAGTGGTCCTGATGGTCTTTTATTGCTCAGTTTCAGAGCATCCTGTTCTCTGGAGGCAGGCATCCTTGGCTTCTCTGTAGAAACAGACCTGTGGTTTGGGGCTCCAAATCATTTTCTGGAAGATGGTTTATCCCTAGGTCTTCAATCAGAGAAAGGTGTTCAGATGCCCAACAGGGTCTTTGGCAGAATCTTCTCCAGTCTCCAGATAAACTGCCAGGAATAGCACTGCTTTTTTGCTATTTCTGGCAGGTTCCTCTATCTTTCATTTGGATTAGAGTAGACCATGTCCTTTTCCTTTAAACACTTTTTTCTTCTTGCTTCTTCTGATGCCCAATTCTATAAGAGTTGTCTGCCATGTTCACTTGACCTCTCCATCTCAGTCTCCTTGGCAGAATCCTCCTCTCACACTTGCCTTTTACTTTGAAGTCTGTCTTGAATCCCATTTTCTTTTCTGTGTATACATCCTCTCTGTGACCCCACTAGTCCTTTGTTTGAAGTACCTTCTACATGCTTTTCCCACCTAGTTCTTCAACGCTGACCTCTCCGAAACACACCAGACTCATAGCCACCTGCCTGCCTGACATTTCCTCCTGTGAGCCTAATGAACTTTGAATGCTCGCTGGAAAAATCCCAAACTTTAATTTCCTTAAGTAGTTCATCTCAGAGTCTCTCCGTCTTGGTAAAAGGCACTACTATCTAGCCAGTTGCTTAAGTGAAAATCTAGGTGTTCTCTTGGATACCACTCTCTCGCCCTTAAGTTCCACAATCCATCAAGAAGTCCTATAGACTACTTCCAAATCTTCTTCTTCTTTCCATGTCCACTACCAGTGGTTTGTAAATGTTAGTATACACTAGAATCATCTGAGTGGGCCTGTTAAAACCAACTTGCTGAGCCTCAACTTCAGAGTTTCAGTAAGTTCAAGGTGGGGCCTGAAATGTGCATTTCTAACAAAGTTTGCAGATGTTGATGCGCTGGTCAGGAGCCATACTTTGAGAATCACTGTCCTATACAACATTACCAGCCCTATCAGGCCTTCCATGATCCCTCACCTAAACAAATTACTGCAACAGCCTCCTAATTGGGATCTGTATGTTTACTCTTATTTGATTTCATGGATATTTATTGTGTTTTCTGACCTCCCAGTACTTTTTAAAAAGTTTTTCTTGGAGAATGGCTTGAACCCAGGAGGCGGAGCTTGCAGTAAGCCGAGATCACGCCACTGCACTCCAGCCTGCGACAGAGCGAGACACTGTCTCAGAAAAAACAGAAAAAAAAAATTTTTCTTATATTTGGGAAAATTCCTCCTTTGGGAGTTTCACTCTCTGAAATTAGAACCTAGAAAACTCAAATTCCCAGCTTCCTTTGCAACTAGAATGTAAGCTGGTGACCGAGGCTCTGCCACTTGGTATACTTGGGAGAAGTTGATTCGGCAATGGTGAGCAACTTGAAGAAGGAAGATCACTGCAAACTCCTTGTTTTGCGGGGGCAAAAGCAGAGGTAACAGACTTTGAAAGTGACCGAAGTAGAGTTCCACACACAGAAGTGTCAGCAACAGGGCATCAGTAGCAGGGGTATCCTCCTTGTGGTTTTAGGAATTGTCTCTGGACCCTTGACCCAGAGTCCTGTTTTTCAGGGCCTTCAGATCTGTGAGCTTTCCAATGTCCTTTTAAGATAACTGTCTTTCTGCTAAACAAGCCAGAGTCAGCTTTACTGTTTGCAACTAAGAACTCTGAGTGGTACATTTTTTGGAATGCATTTTCTACAATGGAACTCACACACGTGTCTGATTCAATCACGCTTGAGGGCACACAACCTCCTCACCTCGGCTCAGAAAGCCCTCCAGGACCATGCCTTCCCTTCTGCGGCCACCTCATTGGGCAACTCCCTCCTCCTTTCCTACTTTGACGGAGCCGTTGTTCCTTTCCTTAAACATGCCAAGCTCGTGCCCCACTCAGGGCCTTTGCACATGCTGTTGCTTCTGCCTGGAGGGTGCTCCCATTGGATCTTCAGGTGCCTGCTCGATTTGTTTTATTTTGTTTTGCTTTTCATTCAGAGCTCAGATTGCTCAATTTAAGTGAGCAATCTCTGTAGAGATCTCTTTCCTGACTGACTACACAATCCAACATGGTCAACATATCACAGTAGTTTGCTTTTCTGCAGAGCAGGAATCACTGTTGGATATTTTTCTTATGTGTTAATGTTTATTATGGGTCCCTCATACTCCTCAAAGAAGATAAACTCCATGAGAGCAGGAGTTGTGTTTACAAATATTTTCTCCTGGTCTGGTGCTTGTCTTTCCATATTCTTAATGGTGTCTTGTGAAGCACAAAAATGTTTGAGGAGGTCCTACTGATCAATGTATTCTTTTACAGGTCACACTTGGGGTGTCATAACTATGAAATCTTTGTTTAACTCAAGGTCTTGAAGATTTTCTCCTGTACTGACTTCTAAATGTTTTCTTGTTTTAGTTGTTACATGTAAGTCTATGATCCGATTTGAGTTAAATTTTGTATATAGTGTGAGTCAAGGGTCTAAGTTCATCTTTTTGCATGGGACAGCTGATTGTCCCAGAACCATTTGTTAAAAAGGCTCTCTTTTCCCCAGTAAATTATGTTGGCACTTTTGTTGAAAATCAGTTGACCAAGGCTGGGTGCACTGGCTCATGCCTGTAATCTCAGCACTTTGGGAGGCCGAAGTGGAAGGATTGCTTGAAGGCAGGAGTTCGAGACCATCCTGGGCAACATGGTAAAACCCTACCTCTACAAAAAATGTTTTTAAATTTTAAAAAGTAGCCGGGCATGGTTGCATGTGCCTACAGTTCTAGTTACTGAGGAGGCTGAGGTGGGAGGATTACTTGAGCCCAGAAGGTCAAGGCTGTAGTGACCTATGATCATACGATGGCACTCATCCTGGGTGGCAGAGTGAGATCCTGTCTCTAACAAACAAACAAACAAACAAAAAATTGACCAAAATAAAAGAACTTATTTCTAGACTCTCAAGTCTGTTCCATTGATCTATGTGTCTATTTGATGCTTTTCTTTGGTATCATTTGTCTCTTTAATCCTTCTGAAATTTATTTTGACTCATAGTAGAAGTTTAGAGCCCAACTGGAGGTTTTTCTCCTCAAAAGAGCTAATGAAGATCCCAGCATCATTTATTGAATAATCTTTTTTTTCTGCATTGATTTGCCCCATTTATCAATGGTTAAAAGACATTTACCAAAACCTCCTCCGTATTATTCTGACTGGTCCCAGTTCTTCCCACCCAGCATTTTAGAAGTCCCCAGTCCTGTGTTGTTTAACCAAATGACAAAAATTTTCCCTGCCTCTAAAGAGCTTACGTGGGCAATTACAGAAGAGGACATTGATATGTCAGGACAATAAACATAGGACAGATATTTGCACTGGACTCAAAGAAGATTAGTGCATTTGTAGAACAGTAACTGACATGAAGGGATTCTCAGGGGAGTTTCATGTTTACTTTGGGTGGGGCTGTGGACACTTAATCTAAAAGTCACCCAGCCTCTGCTCAGATCACTCCTACCTGTTTGTCTGACACCATCTTAATCTGATGGTGGTTGTGGGGTTTTTAAACACTAAATGGCTATGAAATTCTGCAGAAGACTCCACCCACTCCAACAGAGTTTAAAAGTTCAACATTTTTCTCAATAAAGACACCGAAGGCATAGTTGTAAAATTTCCGGAAGACCTAAGACTGGGACGAGCAGCTTGTATGACAGGTGATCCAATTAAAGTTCAATTGGTCTTGACAGGCTGGAAAAACTGTTGAAACCAGGAAGATGAAATGAAACTCAGAAAAATGTAAACTACTACATTTTCATTTTGTCTCAAAAAAAAAAAAAAAAAAAGAAGAAGAAGAAGGCAGGTTGAGGGAGACTTACTAAAAAGAATCTGAAATTTTCAGTTGCCTGAAAACCCAGTATGGTTGATTTGACTTGGACCTGTTCTGTCTGCAAGGCACAGTGACATAAATTCGACTGAAGACACATATAAAAGAGTGAAGAAATCACAGGGAGGGAAGGGAGACTGGAATCAATTTCACTGGCTCCGGAATCAAAGTCAGGCTTCCCCAGTCTGTCACCCAGGCTATACAATGGAACTGCATTGCATGTGGGACTAGATTAAAGGCAACAACAAAAGAAAACATATTACAAATCTTGAGGTCCAAATTTCCCAAGTCATCAGCTACTGGGGTGTGGGTGGCTAAGCCTAGGAATGAACTTACTCTCTTTTTGCATTTCAGCCATACCTATCCTCTTTCTGGAATTTAGAAGGTTGGAGGATAGAAAGAAATGAAAGAATTTTTAGGCTGGGTGCAGTGACTCACATCTGTAATCCTAGCAGTTTGGGAGGCTGAGGTGGGTGGATCACCTGAGGTCAGGGGTTTGAGACCAGCCTGGCCAACAAGGCGAAAACCCATCTCTACTAAAAATACAAAAATTAGCTGGGCATGGTGGTGCATGCCTGTAATCCCAGCTACTCGGGGGGCTGAGGCAGGAGAATTGCTTGAACTCAGGAGCAGAGGTTGCAGTGAGCCAAAACTGCACTACTGCACTCCAGCCCAGGCGACAGAGTGAGACTGTGTCTCAAAAAAAAAAAAAAAAAAAAAAAAAGAATTTTCTTACTCCCTCTTATGCTCTCTTCCCCTCTATAAAAAAATTGAAACAAATAAATCATTGACAATTTATTTAAATCTTGAGTTGCATTTTGCAACTTGTTTATACCTATTATAGAAGTGATTTTATTAAAAATTCAAATTGCGTGAAAACTTTATAGATATCTTGTACACTAAAAAATATTTTTATTCTATATACACTGTTTTGTGGCCTTTTGAAATTTAACACATAATAAAAAGTTTATCTTTTCATTAGATATTTTTCTACAATAATGTCTTTTGACTGTTTTTAGCAATGAACTATTTTTTAATGTGAATCTGTTCTTTGTTTGCTTTTTGAGATAGAGTCTTGCTTTGATGCGCAGGCTGGAGTGCAGTGGTACCATCTTGGCTCACTGCAACTTCTTCCTCCAGAGCTCAAGTGATCCTCCCGCCATAGCCCCCAGAGTATCTGAGACTACAGGTGTGTGTCACCATGCCCGGCTAATTTTCCTATTTTTTTGTAGAGACGGGGTTTTGCCATGTTGTCCAGGCTGGCCTTGAACTCCTGGGCTCAAGCCATCCACCCGCCTTGGCCTCCCAAAGTGCTGGAATTACAGGCATAAGCCACCATGTCCAGCCTTAATGTGAAAGCTTAATGGTTATTTATTGCTGTGTAACAAACCACCTCAAACTTAGTGGCTTACAAAAATAACAATCTTTTAGTCACTCATGATTCTGTAATTTCTGTAGGCTCAGCAAAGAAAAACCCATCTCTTTTCCACATGATGTTGGCTGCAGTGGCTCCACTGGAGCTGGAAGAACCACTTCCAAGATGGCTCCACTACAAGTAACACAGGGCCCTGGAAGTCACTCATTGGAGGAACTTTGGCTTTTACGCTTTGCGAGATGAGGGTTTTGAGCACAGGAGTGACGTGATACAACTTACCTGTTAAGAAGATTTCCTTGGCTGCTGTGTTGGGAATAAATTGAAAGGGGGATGAGGTGTATGGCACAGAGGGACTGGTTAGGAAGTGACTGCCATAACTCAGGTGAGAGACAAAGGTGGCTTGGACCACTGAGGGAGCAGAGAGATAATCAGATGGGATTGAATTTGGATTAACATTCATCTATGCTGGCTTCTCCTTATTTAATCATATTATTATGAAATATGAGTTAATTTCAGTGTAAGGTTTGAGGTAGTCATTACATAGTGAAATGCTACGCCTATAATCCCAGCACTTTGGGAGGCCAAGGTAGGTGGATCACCTTAAGAGTTTGAGACCAGCCTGGCCAACATGATGAAACCCCATCTCTACTAAATATACAAAAATTAGCCGGGCATGGTGGTGCCTGCCTGTAATCCCAGCTACCTGGGAGGCTGAGGCAGGAGAATCCCTTGAACCTGGAAGGCAGAGGTTGCAGTGAGCTGAGATTGCACTACTGCACTCCAGCTTGGGCAACAGAACGAGACTCTGTCTCTCTCTCTCTCTCTCTCTCTCACACACACACACACACACACACACACACACTCAAAATAGACAAATGCTTCTTGAATGCCTATTCTTTCTCCTGTGCCTGCACAGTGCAGGAAACTCACTGGATACACAAGAAGTGTCTGTAGGTTGACCCGAACAGTTCACTTAACTTAGGTGACATCTGAGCATCTACAAATGAAGACCTTGGTCATGTCCTCTGATAAGGCATGTGTGATACCTGTGAACACTTTGCAATTTAGATTCCTTCACGATAGAGCCAGCTCTTCCCCATCCAAGAGCCTTCTACTCCCAACTAGAGTGTACCATATCCTAATGATCCTGTTAAGCCGCCACCTTCCTCTCACCAGCTGCCCAGTGAAGGCCCAACAAATGTGGATTGAACTCGACTGCATCCCATTGGCCTCCACTCTGGCTGGAATGATGTGGAGTGAGATTCTTTAGATCCAATTCCTGGAGGCCTCTGAGTGGTGGCATATCATCCTGGGCTACGTGTGTCTTTTTTCTTTTCCCTTTTTCTCCCTTCTGGGAGACTCCGTGTTCTGCAGCTGTTACATCAGCCAGCTGCCCAGCTGCCAGATGAACAGAACAAAAGATTCAAGTTGGTGACTACTCACATCTGTACTTCTCAAAAGCAAACAGAACAGATGCCCTTAGCAGTGGGGCTCCTGGGCTCAGGGCAGGGGAAATGTACCCTGAAGGGGGAAGTTTCCCTTCTAAGAGCTGACGGAGCCACTTAACCATGGCAAGGAACATCGTGAAACAGAACATTAAACTTTGATGAACTGCAAAGCCTCAGAGGTTTAAGCTGCGAGTCAACAAAGATGTTCTAATCTATATAAACACTCTGCATGCAAATTCCGGCACAGCTTTGGGCCTTATTTGGATGGTGTTTTTGATTGCTTCTCTTGGGGGAAGGGGCTCTGAAGGCAAGAAGAGATTCTGCTAGAAGTAGAGTAGAATGGCAGGAACTGGAGGCTGGGAAGGGAAAGGGGGAGGAGAGGATAAGGAGAGGTTGGTGAATGAACGCAAAATTACAGCTAGACAGGAGAAATGAGCTCTAGTATTCTATAGCTCTGTAGGGTAACTATAGTTAGCAGCAATTTGTTGCACATTTTCAAATAGCCAGAAAAGAAGATTTGAATGTTGCCAACACAAAGAAATGACAAATGCTCGAGGGCATGGAAATGCTAATTATCCTGATCTGATCCTCATACGTTGTATGCATAGATTGAAATATCACTCTGTATCCCATAAATATGTGCAATTATGTGTCAGTTAAAAAAAATAGATGCTGTGGTTTTCTTATTAACTTGGGGGTAGGAAGTGTTCCTGGACGTTCCGGGCCTGGCTTGGGTCCTGCCTTGGGGCCTGTGCTGCAGCCTGGCCTTCCTGGGTCCTGCACTTAGAGCTTCTTCCCACCCGCAGGAGTGGGGTAGGAAGTATCTGAGTGCTGGGCTCGTCCCTGGCCTGCCGTTACATTCTTTCTCCTGAAGGCTTTTAGCCCAAGGCCTAGCGCTGGGTTAGAGAGGCCAGAGTTGGAGCAGGAACATCCACGCATGAATAACAACTGCAAGAGCAAATTGATTATTTACTGTGGGCTGGACACACCCTCTGAGGACTTATCCTTTCATTTAATTCTCAGCACAGCCCAGAAAGTAGGTAGGATTATTGGCCTTGTCTTATAGACAAAGGGGCTGAGGCCCAAGATAGTAAAGGGAGTTGCCCTGGGTCACACAAATCCAGGATCTACCCCAGACAGTCTTATTCCAGAGTGTGGATTCTTAACCATCTTAACAACCTGCCTGGCTCTCATTCTTGGAACAGAAAGAGGAGATGAATTGTTCAGAGATGTTAAGGGAAAAGAAAGCAGAGCTTTTCCTTGCTATGTTAGAATTCTCCTCTGCCATTCTCAAATATTGCAAATATTTTATTTATTTATTTATTTATTTATTTATTTATTTATTTATTTGTGGAGGGGTCAGTGTCCCAGATTGGGCTCGGGCATCCACTTCTCCCTGTGGCTCCAATTCTGCCTCCAGGAGCGGTCCTTGACCCAGACCTAACTAATCAAAACACTAGGGCGGTGCTGGACCCAGACCTAATTAATCAAAACGCTGGTGACCATCCTGGGATGAAGTCAGGCCAATCAGAGGCAATGTGATTTGGGGGGTGGGGGGGTGGGGGGGCTTTGGCTTGAGGTTCCAGGGCAGTAGTCTTGCTCTTTTGTCACTGACTGTGAGCCAGGGAGGAAGGATGTAGCCCCTGCCCATCGGGAGCCATTTTGTCACCACGAATGGAGATCCAGTCTGAGAACAGAATCAACGCAGGGAGGAGAGCCAAGTTGGGGGAGAGTGACACCAGATCCTGACCTCATCCTTTGGGCATCTGAACCAAGCCATGTACTCTTCAGTTATGTGTGCTCATAAAATGTTATTTTTGCTGATGTCAGTTTGGGGCAGGTTTACTGCTGCTTGTAACCAAAAGAATCCTAGTAGAGACATGAAGCCTTCAGTACATTTGTGGTTTGTGCCACAGCCTGGGCTGTCACTGGGCAATTAAGGAGGCCCCTGTGTCCTCTTCCCAGCATGCAGCAGCCTAGGGGATGCCAATCAAGGCTGTGGTAACAGTATTAGCAAATGCTGTGTGACATTTACGTAGTACTGTTCCAAGTGCTTTTATCCATATGAGTTCACTGAAGTCACCACTATCTCTAATTTTTTAGATGGGAACTGGAGGCCCAGAGAGGTTGGAGAATGTATGCAAGATGACACAGCTCCTAAATTTGGGTGTAGTGGGGCTGGGTTCTAAGGCAGCCATCATCAGGGGTATGCTCTCAGCATTCTGTCCCACCCCTCTCATGACCTACAGCCAGAGAACAGAGGCTCCAGGTGGGTCTGTGGGACACAGGAGCATCTTTGTAGAATATAGAGTCTTCTTAAAAATTTCTTTAATTCTTAAAAATTAAGTACAGAAACATGAGTGAAAATTCAACAGCCTCTGATTAAGGAAATTCTTAACCACTGAGCACAGGCAAAGACGCTCATCTCTTTGGCTTTCAGTCTGACTTACTGATCCACCCATGTCACCGAGAGGAACAGAAAACAGAGGCCCCTGTGGCCCCACTCTGTGCAATGCCAGGCTTCATTTGCCTCTGCCTGTCTCTGCCTCATTTCTCCAGGCTCTGCCTTGCCCAGAACCCAGCAGAGGCCCACTGAGTGCTCCTGGGTAAGGCTCACCTGCTGGGAGGCCTCAGCACAGCCCCAGGGGGGACACAGCTTCACTGAGCTGCAGGCTGTGACTGGCTCTCATTCTGTCTGCATCTCCAGCTGGGAGCCCGCATGCCACTGTGGATGCTAAGTGTTGAATTAAAGAAAGGGGAAGCCTTGAGCTTCTACTTTGTTCCTGGCCCCTTCCCTGCCCCAGTACCCAACCCACTGGTCCCTCGCAGAATCCCAGCTTTTCTTTAGTACCCAATAAATAACGAAGGAGCTCAACAATGGGCTGGGCACTACACTAAGCACTTAACATGAACTTATTCTTCAAGAAAACCTTATAAAGGAGGAATTATTACTTCCACTGCCCAGATGAGGAAACTGAGTCTCCAAGAGGTTCTTAGAGGGCAGTGGCTGGAATGTGTTGGAGCCAGAGATTGGGGTCTGTGGCCGTGTGCCTGTGAGCTTATGCCTTGGGCAGGGCTGTCTCCCTAACTTCTGGCTGCTGTGATGGGCTCCCGCCTCTCGGAACCTCAGGTGCTGGCAGCTGCCTGGGTTGTCCTGAGCTGGCCCAGCCCTTTGGATGTCCAGGATTGTTGGCTGTTACTCCATTGGCCCACCTCCCTCTTTCCTCTTGAGCACAGAGCAATCTCAGGTGGTCCTAATTATCCCCAGCTTCTTGCCTAGCACTTCATGGAACCCCTAAGCCTTGCTCTTCTCCAATCCTGCTACCAAGACAAGCTGAAGTCATATACTGTCTCCCAGGTCAGCAAGATTGGCCCTCAGGCCTCATTCCTTCTTGTTCTTTGGGGCAGGATTGGAGCATGAGGAACAGATGGATAAGGGGCTGCTTCTAAGCTGCTCTCTAGTGTCTATGAAGTGGTTCATGTACTCCAGATTGGTCACTAACATGGGACGGCCTCTGCCCTCAGCTTTGGGGCTCATTCTAAACATGCTCTCTGGAAAGACTCAGACTCCAGAGCAGTGACATTTCTCTAGCTGTGTTTGGTGGGGATTACCACTCCCAGCCAACTCTTGATTATCTGTGGGAGAAGGGAAAGGATAGACATCTCCAGGTAACCCTGGAACTTAATTCCACCAACATCTCTGAGGCTCTTCTGTTGAGCCTCTTTCCAGAGCAGCTACCAAGAAGTTAAACATGTGGGCTTGGTTTTCGCATCCTCTCCTCTTTTCATCCCTGCTCTGCCTTTTTTTTTTTTCTCTAGTGCCAGAGAGGCCCCAGCATCGGACAGGGAGAGGCAGGGGCAGCAGAAGATTGATGTAACCAGGCATCCTGCTGTAAATAACAAAACCCAACTCAGGCTGGCTTCAACAGTGGAAGGTATTTATTTGCATGAGCCAAAATGTCTGGAGTTTGGGATGATATCAGGTAAGGTTTGCTCCAGCAACAAACTGAGGTCACCAAGGCCATGTTTCTCTGTCTGCCTCCCACAGTGTAGGCTTCATTCTGGGGCCTCACACAGTGGTCTCCTGGCAGTTCCAGGGTCTCAACTTATAGCAGCAGATAGCTATGACAGCGCCAGACCTTCTATGGTCTAAGGGAAGATATCATGTCTTCTGGTAGCTTCTAGATATGTTTGAGAAATCACACTCCCTCATTGGTTCAGACTGAGTTGCATGCTCTTCCCCAAGTCAATCACTGTGTCAGGAGGAAGGTTTATCCTTATTAGGTTAAGCTAACTGGGGCCCGTCCCTGAAGGGGGGCAGGGCCAATTCCAATCAATATGCATTCCTGAGACTAGGGAGGGCTGAATCCCCCAAATGGAAATCAGGGTATTTTGACAGATGGAGGGAGGCAGTTCATCATTTGATGACCCATAGGCCAGGTTGAGAGCATCCAGGTGACAGCTGTGCCTGACAGTGAAATGAGGTACATGTTTTCCAAAGCCATTCTGTTTTCCTCTGTTAGATCCTCAGGAAAACCTGTGTGTCAACTACAGCAGCCAGGCATTATATTCCATGTTTTACAAATGAAGCAAAGAGGCTCGGAGAGGTACGGTGGCCTGCAGCACACCCCCAGCCATACTTGGTAGGACCTGGACTTGACCCCACACTGCTTCTCTCCATAGTACTCTGATGGGCAGCTAGCAGCTGGCAGGGCACAGGGAGGTCACAAAGCAGTGTCATCTGCTGCATCCCTGATGATGGATTTGTTTAGAGCCAAGAAAGAAGTTCAAGGCCTACACACAGACAGTTCAGAAAACAAGGTTACCAGAGGGTAGGGAGTGGGATCAGCAGACTCTACAATGAGAGGGTGGGTCAGGACACACGCATACAACTTGGGGGGACAAGATCTCCCCCAAATCCTGTGAGCTGCAGAACATAAAGCTGGGGTGGGAAAACATCCCAGAGGCTTGTGAAGGAGAGACTTCCAAAGCCTGTGCCTTCTCTGCTGAGCTTGGCTGCTGACCCTCCCAGCCCACAGGCATTCCCTTCACCACCATCCGCCTCTCCCACTGCTCCTGTGGGGAAATTACACCTGGGAACCTAGTGGAGCATCCCAGAAGGCAGGGGCACTTCTTCCACTTTTGTCTTGTCCCCCATTTGTGAAGCTTCTGCTGAATAGACAGCCTTGTTTATTTCCGCAATTTCGTCTAGTTCTACAAGTGATTCTTTAAGATGTTTACGTGGTACAAAGGCAAGTTTTGGGATCAGCAGTACTTGGATTTCAGTTTCAGATCTACCACTTATTGGCTGTGTGACCTTTCTCATCTATGAGACAGGCAAATAATAGTCCCAGCCCCTCAGTGCCATTGGGGAAAAGATAAATAAGGAAGTTAGATATGCTAAGTGCTCAGTGAATAGATTCATATGTGGAAGTGTTTACAGTAGTGCCTGGCACAAAATACCTTGTTTTTAAAAAAAGTTCCCAATGATAATGATGATGATCATGATGTTTCTAAGGGCCTGTTATGATAACTTTTCTTTTCTGTGTAAGTAATCTAAATTGTTGTCAGGCCTGACCACTGCCAGGATGCTGCCAGTGGCAATCCAAGGAGAGGCATGGGGGCAGGGATGGGGGTAGCTGACTGTTTCCATCCAAAGTCTCCCTCCCTCTCCCTCTGTTACTTCCCTGCAGTCTCTTGCTTCTGGGTCATTCAAGGAGGCATTGCCCACCCAATTTCCACGCCATGGCAGGAGATGTGGAGGCTGGGATGAGGGAGTCAACAAGGAAGGGCTCCTGGGGCAGGACTGGACTGCACCCGAGGTTCAGCATTGGGGGTGTGCCCATGGAGCTGGGGATAGATGGGAGAGGAGGGCTGGGCAGCCAAGATCTTGTGACCTGGGAGAGAAGGGATTCTTTCAGCTCCCTGGATTGTGAAGCTGGGTCCATGATATGGTTTCATTGTGTCCCCACCCAAATCTCACCTTGAATTGTAATAATCCCTATGTGTCAAGGGTGGGCCAGGTGGAGACAATTGAATCATGGGGATGGTTTCCCCATACTGTCCTTGTGGTAGCGAATAAGTCTCACGGGATCTGATGGCTTTAAAAATGGGAGTTCTTCTGCATAAGCTCTCTTGTCTGCTGCCACGTAAGACATGACTTTGCTCCTCATTTGCCTTCCACTGTGATTGTGAGGTCTCCCCAGCCATATGTGAGTCAACTAGACCTCTTTCCTTTATAGACATACCTTTTACAGTCTCAGGTATGTCTTTATTAGTAGCATAAGAACAGACTAATACAGTCCATCTCTGAGCTTCTTCTTCAAGCAGAGCTGCCAGGTATGACCCACCACATGTGGGGTTGACCTCTTCAGCTCCCATTGCTTGGGTGTTCCTATGTCAGAGGCTGTTGCAAACTTCCCAGGCAAGCCGTGAAGTTCAGCGCGTGATGGTCAACAAGTAATGAGCGTCCCTTCCTCCTCACAGCTGAATGCAGCTCCTTCTTCCTCAATACCTAGCCAGGCCTTTTAGGTTTCTGCCAAACAGGACAGAGGGAAGTTTATTGGTAGAAGCTCCGAGGAGGCGGGCTGGAAAGAGCCTCAGGCCTAAGGTCAAGCCACTTGGGTTCATATCTCAGCTCTTCTGCTTGCAGCATTTATGACCTTGTGCAATTGCCCAACCCACTGGAGCTCGGTTTCCTCAGCTGTAAAACGAGGATTGCTAATGTTGGCCTCATCTGCCTCACAGGGTTGTTGCGTTTAAATCCCATGTCCACCACTTCCTATCAAAATAGCCATAAATCATCCTCAGCTTTCTCATCTGTAAAGTGGGGATACATGCACTCCTTCATAGGGTTGTGGTGAGGGTGAAATGAGGGGATGGATGCAAGTTGCTCATCACAATGGGGCTATGAGCATTGGTAAGTTCCAAGGTGTGCTAAGATCTGGAATTAGGGAAGAAGGTGCAGTTTTCTTTAGTAATGGAGAGAGATGTAGACCCTCTTAAATCCAAGTCTCCCTGTGGGGCACATTGAGGGTGTTGAGGGGTGAATAGGACCACAGATCCCCAGGGTACAGAATTCAAGAGGCAAGGCAAGCTGTCTAAGGATATCAAGGAGGAATGCAGTGAGGAAGGAGGCAGACCAAGGCCTACCCTGGGGACTTCAGGAAATGCTGCAAGGTGAGCCCCCGAGCTACAGAAAGAACTGTGGTACCGAAGACGTGCCACTGCCTCTGCTGGAGTTGCTGTGTCTCAGGGCGAGTTTCCTTTAGATGATGGTCCTTCATGCCATCATGGAGACTTGACTATCTTGAGATCCCAAATGTCAAAGCTCCTGGTGACCAGCTCTTTCAGTTCATGCACCTGCAGCCATTTCCTCACAGCACACCCAGAGTTCCAGGGCCACTGTGTGTGTCAAGTACTTGGGTTTGTAAAAACCAACTCCTTCAATGAGTTACCTGCTAGTTGAAGGAGCTAAGCTCCTCAAAGGGTAGCTTCCATTTCTATCGGAATCTCCTGGGGATCTTTGGTAAAACGCACATTTCTGGACACCATTCTGGAATGAGAATGGGCTAGGGAAGCACTGGGAAGTTGCATTTGCAGGGAGCACCCATGTGGGTCTTCTGGCAGGAAAACCATTGGCCAAAGGAAATAAATGAACATTTTATTAACCACTGAACTCTCCTTACACTTTCTCCATGAGACAGTCCTCCACTCTCAGGGCTGACTTCATGGGTGTGAGACCGGAGCACTTGCACGGGGCCTGTGCTTAGAAGTGTCCCAGCCAGGGTTTAATACTCTGTTGTCGCCATCTTGAAATTCTTAATCGCTTTTGAACAAGAGCTTCCTGCAAATTATGTCTCAGGTCATGTCCTCTAAATAGATGAGAACTGCAGAAAGGATAGACTTGCCCAGGGCCACAGGGCTAAGTTGTGAAAAGGGGTTTGGTATCCTGATGTGTTTGATTCCAAAGCTTGCTATCCCATGACGTTGAGACCCAAAAAGAATGAACTCTAAATAGGGTTCATTTAAACCCTCTAAATAGTAGGGTTTCAGATTTCAACCATCCTGTCAGGACCCAGGAAATTTCAGGGGGAGGGGAGGACCTCTTCCAGGAACCCTCACACTATACCAGGTAGGTTACTCATAAGGATAATGATGATTTATAAACGTATTCAACTTTAGGGTAGGGAAGCTTCTATGCAGCTCCCTCTGACAGTCCCTGTTGGAGAGCTAGGGTAGAGAAACCCTCTGTTTCCTTCCTTCATCTTTAAAGCTTTGCTATTCAGAGAAAATAAGGCAAAGAAGCAGAGTGGGAGTGGATAGAATCTAGAGTCTGAAGAGGGGGCTCTAAAGCCAGCTCTGTTACCTACTAGATCAGCGGTCCTCCACCTTTTTGACACTAGGGACCACCTGGTAGAAGACAATTTTTCCATAGACTGGGGGTGGGGAGGGGAGGAAGGAAACTGTTCCACCTCAGATCATCAGGCACTAGTTAGATTCTCACAAAGACTTCACAGCCTAGATCCCTCATATGTGCAGTTCCCTATAGGGTTCACGCTCCTATCAGAATCTAATACCGCTGCTGATCTGATGGGAGGCAGAGCTCAGGTGGTAATGCTTGCTCACCTACTGCTCACCTGCTGTGTGGCCTGGTTTCTAACAGGCCATGGACCATATGGGTCTGCAGCCTGGGGTTAGGGGCCTCCTGTGAATAATAGTAGAGCAATGAGTCCCTTGAACTCTGAGTCTCAGTTTTTTGTGTGTTTGTTTTTTAGTAGAGATGAGGTCTTGCCTGTTGCTCAGGCTGGTCTTGAGCTCCTGAGCTCAAGCAATCTGTCTGCCCTCACCTCAAAGTGCTGGGTTTCCAGGCATGAACCACTGCACTTGGCCTTGAGTCTCAGTTTTTTATCTGTAAACTGGGGTGATGGAAACACAACGAATTCCCAAAGTCAAGATGAGGGTCCAATGAGCAGACATACGTGAAAAGAGTATGTAAAGGGCTGTCGCAGATGATGGCTATTGCTATGACAGTTGACTGGTGCATGTGCAAGGAAATGGTTTGGCCAGAGAGGACACCTGCCTGGGTCACACCGAGGTTTCACCTCAGGGCAGGCACCTCTGGTGGCCTTAAGGTGGAGCTGAAGCTCAGGTGTGACCTGGTTTGGGAAAGACGTAGGAAGGCTCATGGAACCCAAAGGGAGGTGGCTCTTGGCTTTTCTGCCACAAAGGGAGGCAGAGCTACCAATAACAGTACTAAAACCCACCTATGATGGAGCAGGGCCTTAGGGATTTAGAAGCACAGACACGGGCTTTCTGGTTGTTAGGTAAGGACCCTGCCCCTTGCATCAGGGCTGGGATGTGGGGTGGGGGGGTTGAGAAGTAAAGAGTAACAGAAAAGAGGCCCCAGAGAAAGAAGTTTGTTACACCCCAGTGACAGTGGTTTTGTTTTGTTTTGTTTTTGAAGCAGTTTTTGCTCCAAATCTTTACTTTTAGACTGTAGGGCTAAGTCAGTCCTCTGAGGCTATGGCCAGCGAAGACCCAGGGGTTTCCTGGAAGAAAAGGGTATATGAGTCCTGGGGCAGAGAGAGAGGTACAGTGCAGCGGGAGGGCAGGTGGTCCCAGTGGCTCCCAGCTTCCACAGCCAAGGGTGGGGCCTCCCAGAAGCCTCAAACCCACACTCCTGGGCAGATAGCTCTGGGAGGAGCAGGTGCCATGAGCAGCTCTGGGAGGAGCAGGTGCCATGAGCAGCTCTGGAAGGGAGCTCAGGTGGGCACACCTGGGGGTGGCTGAGCCCACCCTAATTAGGCTCAAGGTCCAAGAGATACAATAATTGTCTGATGCTGGGGGAAGAGGGTTCTTACTGAGTTTCTTAAAGTGGGGCCCAAGGGTCCTTGAGTGCCTGCAGGTGAATCTTGGAGTCCACAGAGTCTCTGTGAGAATATTTAAATTTTGTGTTTTCATATGGATGGTGACCTAAAAAAATAGTTAGTCAGTCTAAGCATAGACTGGGTCATATGAATTAGAGACCTTCAAACTTTTTTTTTTGGCAGCCACCCACAGAAGGAATCCATCTTACACAGTGGCCCAGTTTCCGTCACTGATGTCCATGCACAAATAGAACTGACAGACAGCCAGTCTAGACCAGTCCAGGTGTACCAGTTGTGAAAATACTATAATACTCCAAACCACTTGAGAAATGGCTCTGAGCCTACGTGTCACCACCCTACCCCGCTAATAGTCTTGGTACCTCCTCGGGGATTGCCTTCAACTACCCCCAAAAGCACCCACCAGTGGCAGTGAGGGGAGAGGTGGGCTCTATTGGTTTCCTGTGGCTGCTGTAACAAACAACCACAAATGGGGTGGTTTCAAAAACAGAATTCATTCTCTCCCAGCTTGGGAAGCCGCAAGTCTGAAGTCAGTTTCACTGGGTCAAAACCAAGGAGTCAACAGGGCCACCATTCTGTCTTGATCAAATCTCCCTCTGTCTTTCTCTTATAAGGATACCTGTGATTACATTTAGGGCCCACATGGATAATCCAGGAAAATCTATCCATCTCATTGTCCTTACTTTAATCATATCTGCAAAGACACTTTTTGCTTATAAAGCAACATTTGCAGGTTCCAGGGATTAGGACCTGATATCTTTTGGGGTCATTATTTAGCCTATTTCAGTGGGCTTCCACGGACCTTCCCCAGAAGCAATACTGGCATCTGTTTGGATTGGTTATGTGAGTGTGTGTGTCTGTGTGTGTGTGTGAAACAATTTTCTGAATACTTATTCTGACACCACGTAATACTTGATATTTTCTCTTTTCTGTAACATTTTTTAAAAAATTGCTTGTAACAGCTCACTAAATTGATCTCATGATGCAGGGATGTGACTGCATAGGGATGTGACCCAGTTTGAAAAACATGGCAACCACCTTGTAACCTAGTAACCTACTAGTGCCACAGCTTCCGCCGCCTGTGCTGTGTTTTTATCACAATGGCACTCAACCTAAATTATCACAGGCTAATGAGGAAAGAACGCAGGGAGCCTCGATCTGTAAATGATGCGTTTCTGATAAGCTGAGGCCAGTTGGCATGTTGCACAAATGAAGACTAGACCGTAGCTTGGATGGCAGAAAAAGATGGGAGAATCAATCCTCACGTGGTACATGATGGCACAGGCATGCTAAGCTTAGAAGATCCCAAGCCATCGTGGCCCATGCCACAGTCACATTCCACGCCGAAATGTAATTTTAGCAGTTTCAAACAGCATCATCTGCCACATTAAATTAACACATTAAATTAATGAGGATTTTGTAGTGTTGCTTGTACTTTATTTGTAAGATTCATTTTTAAAAATCATGTGAGAGCTGTAAACCTAAGGATTTTTAAAAACCTGGTTTTATATTTGTACATTTTCAGGTGATGAGATAAAAAGAAACATAATTCACATCAACTCTCACAGAGTGACGGTGGTAAAGGAGTGCACAGAATTTTTTTCTTCTCATAGAAAAAGGGGTAGATCATTGAAGTTTAGGAAACACTGTGGTGTTACGGGGAGAGTAATGGGAGTCGTGAATGTGGAAATACAGAGAGAAAATGAGTGAGAAAGAGAACAGGAAAAGTGGCAGGACTCGGTTGCTGCAGCTTCAGTAGAGGACGTGAAGCTTGAAAAAATAAGGACTGAGACCAGGCAGGGGAGACCTGAGGAGCGGCTGCAGCCGGCATGCTTCTCAAGATGTCCCTGCCCACAGAAGCTGACAAACCCAAGCAGACAAATTTGGAGTTCAAGTAAGAGAATGATTCAAAAATGGACCAAAACTGAGGCCTGTCCTTAATTACTCATAGTGAGAAGATGTAACCACTCCTTGGGGAGGAGGATGGGCAGTGAGCACTCAACTCCTGTGTTGTATCTATCGAGGTGAACTATGTGCTGGCCTAACTTGCCTGTTCAAGAAGGTGCGGGTGTATGTATTTAGGTAGGTACCACCTCTTGATTTGCTTTGATTCTTTAAAAATAATCCCTCTGAGGCCGGGCGTGGTGGCTCATGCCTGTAATCCCAGCACTTTGGAGGCCGAGGCAGGAGGATCACTTAAGGAAAGGAGTTTGAGACCAGCCTGGTCAACATGGTGAAACCCTGTCTCTACTAAAAACACAAAAATTAGCTGGGCGTGGTGGTGCACGCCTGTACTCCCAGCTACTAAGAAGGCTGAGGCAGGAGAATCACTTGGACCTGGGAGGCAGAGGTTGCAGTGAGCTGAGATGGTGCTGCTGCACCCCAGCCTGGGAGACAGAGAGAGACTCCATCTCAAAAAAATAAAAATAAAAATAAATTAATCTCTCTGCCATCAATATTAAAGAAATAAAAAAAAAATTCAGGTGATGTCCACCTCCATCCTAGATAGACCATCTTGAGTCTGCTGTCTGGAGGCTAGATAGGGAACACCCAGGAATGAACAGGCCGGGTTGCCATTATACAGATGCTGGTTGCTGAAAGTCTTCAACTGTAAACTAGGTGGATTTGGAGATTGATAGGTAACCCCGTCTTACAATAGCATCATCATATCTATAATTTAAGAGTTGTAAGGGACAGTAAGTTCATAAAAACTCATTGGTTTTTCAGATGAGAAAAATGAGGTCCCCCAAAGTAAGTTATTAGTTAAGGTTATTTGGCATGCAGGATGGAGCAAAGATGAGAACCCAGGACTCTTGACTTGCAGCTCAGAGCTCTTTCCACTCAACTTTACTCCAATTTTACTTAATGTTCATGCTTTAGAAAATATCCACTATATGAAATAGATGTACAACACCAATGTGTAGTCACTTTGAAGTACTTTTAGGGTCCACATATTTAAGGACATATTTTTGGATACAGATACTCTTAGGCTCCTTTGAAATGATTCACGGCAGGGTAGGATGGAAAAATCACTGGGCTGGGAAACAGAACACCTATTTGAGGTGCTAAGCTGGCCACTTACTGATTATTAATTTACTTCTCTGAGCCTCCATTTTCTTATCTGTAAAATGGGAATGACATCATTTGCCTTGACTCCCTCATTGAACTAATATGAAGATGAAGTGAGACAATGTAAGTGAAAGAATTTGTATTAATAAATTGTTGAGCATTTTCAGACATTGTATTAGTCTACTTTCATCTGCTGATAAAGACATACCCACGACTGGGTAATTTACAATGAAAAAGAAGTTTAATGGATTCATAGTTCCACGTAGCTGGGGAGGCCTTACAATCATGGCAGAAGGTGAAAGGCACATCTTACATGGCGGCAGACAAGAGAGAAAATGAGAGCCAAGCGAAAGGGAGAACCTCTTATAAAACCATCAGATCTTGTGAAACTTATTCACTACCATAAGAACAATATGGGGGAAACCACCCCCATGATTCTATTATCTCCCACCAGATCCCTTTCACAACATGTAGGAATTGTGGGAGCTACAATTCAAGATGAGATTTGGGTGGGGACACAGCCAAACCATATCAGACATCATCTCATAAGATGCCCGTTTAGTCATCAGAATATAGGCTAATTTGGAATAGTGTATATTGTATATCATACTGTATAGTGATTGAGAAGGAGGGGATTGAGCTCAAATCCATTTACAAAGTGTGGGATTTGGGGCATAGCTACTTCATTTCTTCTGTTCCTCTATTTCTTAATGTGTCAAATAGGGATAATCAGAGGGTCTATCTTGCAGGGTTTTTGTGATGGCTATATAATTTAATTCCTGTAAACTACTGCTTGGCACATAGAAAGTGCTCGATAAATGTTTGCCATTATTATTATCTTGCAAACTTGCTGATGGTGATGTCTTTTTCTTTGTTGTAGGTGTTATTCATTGTCACATTTGTGTGTGCTTTAAAAGTCAGCAAACTTTCAGTGCCCCTGGAGGCCATAGGTAGAACCTCCACACCTCTTCTGGGAATCCTTCCATTTTTAGTATGAAGAAATAGGAACAACAGAGCTGCCTTCCAGAGCCAAGTTGGCAACTAAACCCACCTGCTTCCCGCCTTCCCAAGGCCCAGCTGACGTCAGTGGGAGCCTCACCTATATGAGGAGGGACTAGTATTTGCCTTGGCCTGGCTGCTGCTGTTATCTGAAAGGCAGCAGGGGCCCCAGGCCATGCCATCTCTTGCAGGGATCCTGGCAGAGCACACAAGTCAAACAGGATCAGGGTGGGGCATAACTTGGCCCAGAGAACCCACTGACACCAGCTCATGAAAGGTGGGAGCAGGGAGTGCCCCAGATGAATCAATGGGTGGCATGTTTCCCTCTGAGCAGCTGCCAAAAATGCCTCTCAGGCATCTGGTTAAGAGGCAGTGAGTACATGGGGTGGCTGGGAGGCCAACCTCTTTAGGGCCACAATGATTTATCTCATGTCTCTGTGTACATATGGTTCCCTCTACTTGGAGTGTCTTACTCTACTTACCTGCTGGGCAAAACCCTATTCCTAGCTCATCTTTCAAGTCCTAGTTCAAGTCTATGGGGAACCTTCCTGGGATCTAATAGGTAGATTTAGGTGTTTTGTTCCCTATACAAACTGTACTTATATATTTACTCCACCCACTTTATCCTGATATACTCCATCTTACATACTTATATACTCCATCCTCTGTACCACATTACAATTGTTTATTGGTATATGGGCAAGACATGCCATCATGCCTGATGCCTACCAAAAGATTTTCCTCCAGCTCTGCCCACAGACCCTGTCAAACTGGTGAGGCTGGGAGAGTGCATTTCTACCACATGATCCTGCTACCCAACCATAGCCAAGGGGAGCCAATCTCCATATGGTTGGTGACCTTTGATGTGGACTAGGTCAGATCAGATTCTCACTGTCAGTGATTTGAATTGGGAAAGACTTTAGCAATGAGCAGTAGCAACGGAAGCTGAAAGGTCATGAAATACAGAAAGATTTGATGTAGCAGATGCTGTGATGTGGTGCCCGGATTCCTCTTCAGGAATGATAGATTTATTCTCTGTGCCACTGGGAGTGCTGCCAACAGACAGCCCTCAGTTGCCAGCTGTCTTCAGGAAGCATCTCTTTTAAAGAAAGTCACCCCACCCAAGATCATGCACCCTTCCCAGGGAAGCCCATATCCAATGACTGGCTGAAATTCTCAGTGCTATCTCAGCTTCAGAGTGATGTGTGTGGTCGGCTGAATCCTTCATCAAGACTAGGGGCACCACACATCCCTGTGTGACTGGGATAGAGTTGTCCTTTAAGGCGGAATGACCTTTTAAGCTCAGTCCATGAAGTTCATGAAGACTCTCCTGTAATGGCAGCTGGCCTTAAATTCTTAGGCTTTTCCACTGTCCATATGGTTCTCTGTGTTCCTACAATAAACTCAACTTATTTGATGTAACTGGAGTAGACTTCTTACCTTTGCATTCAAAAGCACCTAAGTAGATGATCATTTTTGCATTAGGAGGGAATTTGGTTGTTGACCACAACCCACAGAACCAATGCTGGCCGCCTTGAGGGAAATAAATGAATATATTGGGATGATATTAGAGGTTCTCAAAATCAAAGAAAGGCTGCAGAACAAGTTTGGAAAATGAGCAGGGCATTAGTTTGACCTGCCACCAGTATCATAATGACTATAACCTACAGCTAGAGCCAAGTTTCTTACAGCACTTTCAAGAGTCCACGTCCCAGGAAAGCATCTGATTGGCTAAGCCTAGTCATGTGCCCACCTGTGCCGTACCAGAAATGGAAAAGGGAAAGAGAGAGGAGTATCTGTCTCTTTTGGCTTCTGTAGTGGGAGACAGGCTACCCACCTCAAAATACACAATGGGGGATTCCCCGAAAAGGGGAGTGATGGGCTAGGAGGAAGTTGGGGTTGGGGGCGGGAAGCCAAAAAACAACAGATGTCTTCAGCAGTGTCTGTCTCCTTCCTAGGCTAAAAGCCTCCATAAGAGGCAGGGACTACCAATTTTCATCTTTGTATCCCAAATCCCTAATGCCTGGCACTAAATAGGTGTTTCTTTAAAAAGTGCAGATTGCTTGATCTTTTCCATTCAAGGAATTGAATACATCTGGAAAGGCTGGTGTTTGCTCCTTCAGGAATGCAAAGATGGATTTTTTTTTTTTAAAGCAATTCTTAAGGGCTTTAAAATCTAGATGTAAGGTTGGAGCACACAGGCAGTGATACATCTATATCCATACACATTGTGTGTGACAGACACCATAGAGGAGAGGTGTATCCCCATCTGCACACCTGGAGAGAGCATGTGGAGGAGCTGTTATGCTGCCTCTCCAGCTGCATTGTTCTTATGGGTGGAATCCTCAGGCATCCTATAATCCGCCATGAGGGTGCCTGCTGGTAACTAAAGAAAAGGGACGATTTTTTTTTTTTTGAAATGGAGTCTTGCTCTATTGCCCAGGCTGGAGTGCACTGGTGCCATCTTGGCTCACTGCAACCTCCACCTCCCAGGTCTAAGCGATTCTCCTGCCTCAGCCTCCTGAGTAGCTGGGATTACAGGCATGCACCACCACACTCAGCTAATTTTTGTATTTTTGGTAGATATGGGGTTTCACTATGTTGGCCAGGCTAATCTTGAACTCCTGACCTCAAGTGATCCACTCCCCTTGGCCTCCCAAAGTGCTGGGATTACAGGTGTGAGCCATTGCACCTGACCCAAGAGGGCCATTTTTCTCCCTGTTCCAGATACTTTTTTGGCTGCTTTCTCCAAAGGAATTACATGTGAAACCTGCCTTCCAAGAAAGGTTAAACAGACTTTTACTCAGAGATTACAGGATACATAAAAACATTCCTCAGTCAGTAGTGTAGAAAAATCAACCTTTGCACTCCCAGGCTGGCTCCAGCCACTTCCTATAAAAGTATGTGTGGTGGAGAGGGGACTTCACTGCCTACATCACAGGGTGCCCCATGAGGGGCTCCATAGCCTTCAGCAGCTACCCACATGTTGCTCAGAATATAGCCTACATTTCCCAGCCACCCTTGCAGCTAGGTGTGGCCAGATGACTAAGTTCTGGCCAATAGGATGTGAGCAAGAGGGATGACTGCAATTCCTGACTGGTGTCCTTAAAGGGAAGAGATGTGTCTTTCCTCTCCCCTTTTCCCTTCCCCCTTTCCCCTTTTTCCCTTCCTACTGGCTGGATTGTGGACATGGTAGTCAGTCATCTCAGACCATGTGCCCGAAGACAACATCTTAGGGGTGGCAGAATAGGATAGAAAGTGTCCGGGTCTCTGACACATTGCTGTTGCCATAGCAGTCCTGAACTACAGTCGTGTGCCACATAAGGACATTCGGTCAATGATGAACTGCATATGGGACGTGGTCCCATAAGATTATATGAAGCTGAAAAATCAACATCATAGCACGATGCATTACTCACTTGTTTGTGGTAATGCTGATGTAAACAGACCTATTATGCTGCCAGGCATATAAAAATATAGCACATACAGATGCGGTAAACGGAACACTTCTACACCACTTGTGGGACTGTAAACTAGTATAATCACTATGGAAAAAAGTGTGGAGATTCCTTAAAGAACTAGAAGTAGAACTGCCATTTGATCCAGCAATTTCACTACTGGGTATCTACCCAGAGGGAAAGAAGTCATTATATGAAAAAGATGCTTGCACACTCATGTTTATAGCAGCACAATTCACAATTGAAAAAACATGGAACCAACCCAAATGCCCATTAATCAACGAGTGGATAAAGAAACTGGTATATATATATATATATATATATATATATATATATATATATATGATGGAATACTACTCAGCCATAAGAAGGAATGAGTTAATGGCATTCACAGCGACCTGGATGAGACTGGAGATTATTATTCTAAGTGAAGTAACTCAGGAATGGAAAACCAAGCATTGCATGTTCTTACTCATAAGTGGGAGCTAAGCTATGAGGATGCAAAGGCATAAGAATGACACAATGGATTTTGGGGACTCAGGGGGAAAGGCTGGGAAAGGGGTGAGGTATAAAAGACTACAAATAGTGTGCAGGGTATACTGCTCGGCTGATGGGTGTCCCATAATCTCACAAATCGCCACCAAGGAACTTATTCCTATAACCAAACATCACCTGTTCCCCAATAACCTATGGAAATAAAAAATCTAGCACATACAATTATGTACAGTACATAAAACATGATAATAATAAATGACTATGTTACTGGTTCATGTATTTACTATACTTTTTATTGTTATTTTAGAATGTATTCCTTCTACTTATTTAAAAAAAAGTTAACTGTAAAACAGCCTCAGGAAGGTACTTCTGGAAGTACAGAAGACTACTGTTATCCTAGGAGATGACAGCTCCATGCCCCTGAAGACCTTCCAGTGGAACAAGATGTGGAGGGTGAAGATAGTGATATTGATGACCCTGACCCTGTGGAGGCACAGGCTAATGTGTGTGTTTGTGTCTTCATTTTTAACAACAAAGTTTAAAAGTTTAAAAAAAGAAATAAAAATGTTAAAAATAGAAAATAGCTTATAGAATAAGGGTATAAAGAAAGAAAATATTTTTGTATAGCTGTACGATGTGTATTTTAAGCTAAGTGTTATTATGAGTCAGAAAGTTTTTTAAAAATTAAAAAGTTTATAAAGTAAAAAATTATAGTAAGCTAAGGTTAATATATTGTTGAAGAAAGAAAAAAAATTCTTTATAAATTTAGTGTAGCCTAACTGTACAGTGCTTATAAAGTCTACAGCATATAGTATAGATGGTAATGTCCTAGGCCTTCACATCCACTCACCACCTATTCAGACTCACCCAGAACAACTTGCGGTCCTGCAAGCTCCATTTATAGTAAGTGTTCTATACAGATGTACTATTTTTAAAAAATATTTTATACCATATTTTTGCTGTACCTTTTCTATGTTTTGGTATGCTTAGATACACAAATGCTTCCCATTGTGCTCTGGTTGCCTGTAGTATTAAGTACAGTCGCATGCTGTCCAGGTTTGTATTCTGGGAGCAATAGGCCACACCATATAGCCTAGGTGTGCAGTAGGCTACACCATCTAGGTTTGTACACTAGTATATAAGTACACTCTATGATGTTCTCACAATAACAAACTCCCCTAATGACACATTTCTCAGAACATAACCCCGTTACTAAGCAATGCATAACTGTATTTATGCCCAATCTGTTCCTGAGAGGGGAGTGTGCTTCTTGTTTGTTTATGTTGCTGCCATTTTGAGTTTCTGTTAGAGCAGCTAATTCTAATGAGGAGGGTCGGCCGACTATGGCCAAATCTGGCCCACCATCTGCTTTTGTAAATAAAGTTTTATTGGAACACAACCACACCCATTCCTTTTTGTATTATTTATGGCTGTGTTCTCCCTGCAATGGTAGGTTGCATTAGAGACCATATGGTTCACAGAGTCTAAAATGTTCCCTCTCTGGATCTTTGCAGCCAAAGTTTGCCAGTTCCTACTAGATCCTACTCATTCATATGTATATCAAAATATTAGTGGTGTTTACTTCAGGATATGTTACTCCTTCCTTATGTTTCTCTATATTTTCCAACTTTATTCCAATAAATGTGTTTTACATTAATCATCTCCAAAAAATTCCAAGAAATGTCAATTTAAAATGTTTAAGCGTTCCTCCTAACCAGTTCTCACTACTTTGATCACTCTATCTTCCTCCAAATATCTCTGCCTCGAATGGGTGAGTTTACTCCAGAGTCTGCCCTATTTGAACCTACAATATCCACATTCTAATTGTCGCTCTCTGGCCTGCCAGAAACATTTGAACCACTCACCAGTTTGTGCAGAAATACTGGAATTTGGTATTGTTTGTGGTAGGATGCTTTTGGTTCCTTGTAACCCAAATCAACTTAATGGGAATAATATTTGCTGTTATTATTGGACAGTCCAAAGACAGGACTCACATCAGACATGGCTTGATCTAGGGTGCAAATCAGGACTCTGTTTTTCTCTTGATCACTTCACTTGGCTTATCTCTAATAATCTGTTTTATCCTCATTGGGGTTTATGTGCCCTAAAAATATGGCTGCTGGAAGGCCAGAGCTTGCATCCTTTGGCTAATAATTTATAAATGTGTCCATATATAAAATTTCAGAGATGATTCTGATTAGCCTTGCTTGGGTCAAAGTTTATGCCTGAACCGATCATGTGCATAGGAGAATGTAATCATTTGAATGGCCAGGTGAAGAAGTTCAAGGTCAACAATGGAATGTGTTTCTCCCATGAAAAAGTGGCTTTACTACCTAAAAAGAAAAAAGAGGACACAGGAGATAAATACAAAAAAAAAAGAGATACTCACTCCAAGCAACGCGAGGTTCTTGTGTGTAATCTTAATTGCTTCTGGGTGTGTGATGTAACATTTATTTGAAGATTAATGTGCAGTTCCATTTTCTGATTGGATGCTACTTGATTATTGTTAAATTACTGTGTCAAGCTCAACACATCACAATACCTATGTGAACTCAGGATAATTGTTTTTTTTCCATTTTGGTTAAGACTATGATTTACAGAGTAATTACGTCTGGTTGAAAACTGAAGTGTAGGTAACAACTAGTTTCCTCCAAAAAGCAGGCTATAAAGAGGCAGTGTCAGGCAGCAGTGGACAAAGGGTGGAAATAGGAGTTAGATGATGGAGACTTGAGGCTCTGATCTTCTCCTTCTTAGGGGTCATGAACAACTTATTTAGTGTCTTTGAGACTCGGTTTACTCTTCTCTAAAATGGGGATAAGACTGATCTCATGATTTTTTCTGAAGATTAAATCTTTTCTGCCAGATGCTTCCATTCTAGGGTTTTAATTATTTGGGCACAAACTTGTCTCTGCCTATTTGGTTCTCAAGTTATTGAGAAACCCACGCAGGAGCACTTGAATAGAGATAATTTTTGTTGACAAAGTAAGATTCAGAGGTGAAAAAGAAGGGCAGCCCACTGGCTTCAGATTCTTTCCATTATGAGATTAAATATTTGCTTCTGCCCAGGGAGCTTGATGCATCAGGTGAGTGCTTGGAATCTATCATTTTCTGAAAATTTTGAAAGGACTCCTTGGAGGAAGTCAATCATTTTGCTAAATTGCTGCTTCAGTTACTACCCACTTTTGAGAATGGTAGATAGTTTTTCCCTCTCCCTCTGCTTCTCCCCCTACCCCTCCCTCTCCCTCTTCCTCTTCTCTTCCTCTCCCTCTGCCTCTCCCTCTCCTTTCCCCCCTTCATCTCTCTCTCCTTCCTTCCTTCCTTATTTTGAAAAATGTATGTCCATTTATCTTGGTTTAATCACATAGGGCTAGATAAGAATAGCTGGGGCATCTCAGGAATTCTAATTTACACTTTTGCTTCTAAACTACAGTACTCTTGCCAGGCTTCATTCTGTCCACGCCTCAATGGTCTCATCTATAAAGTTGGGATATTGCTTATTTTCCAGTGTGAAAAAAAAAAAAAAAAGTTGAGATAATGGTCTTGAGTAACCTATTGGGTTATGAAGCTGACATATGGCTATTAGGAAACATGAGATGAGCCAGAACTTTGAAACAATATGGTATTGAGCAATATGGTGCCAAGGTTAGGATGAAGGCAAACAGGTCTCAGAAATTTACCAGGATATTTGCTGTTTGGACAGTATGAAAGGCCATGAGAATGTATACATTTCACTAACAGGCTATGGGCCAAGACAGAGAGGACTAAATTTGTCTCTCAAGAAAAAAATAGAGGTACCGAGAGAACGATTTCCGGTATGGGTGTTCTATAGAAGGCTCTTCTAGACTGTTCAGAACAAAGACTTGCTTGTCCAAGGTGATGGGTGTTTACTGTAGTGGTACTTAGCTATTTAAAAAGCACAGAAAGTCAACATCAGTTGAAAAGCCTGCCCAGCGGAGATCTGGAAGTTTGTTCAGGGCATTACATGATTCCAGGTCTCAGCAACAAGTTTTGTTATTGATTTTCTGGTGCCTTTGCTTTTGTTGTTGCTTTTGAGAGACGGAGTCTATGTCTACTACTACTGCTGACTTTCCACTCTCTCTACTTTCTGCTCGACCTCTTGGTCTTGCTCACTTCCAGCTTCTGCCTCAAGGTGTCCATTTACTGGTGTCTCATGTGGCTTCTTAGCGTCTTTCAAATTCTAGTTCTTCCAACTACTCTCTTTTGATATGGCTCAAATTCAGACTTTTCTAGAAAGAGAACCTACCTATAAAGTGGATGTCTTTGCCTCAGGTACAAAGCCCTATTCAATCATTTGTAGCCACAGTGGTGGGGTCTTATGATCCCAAACATGGTATTTTATCTATAAGCTATGAAGGAAAGGGTTCTTGTAACTCTCAGCCATTTTAAGGCCTCAGGCCACATCTAGGACTTGAATATATTTATGTTCTGCTTTGTATCATGAAAGAATTGAGGCCGTTACACTGATAATGCCACTGTAATATAGAAGGTGACCTATACCCTATGAGAGGTGCTAAAATGTACTGTGGAAATTCAGAAAGAAAGTTGATTTCAGCTGGTGATTTGGAAAAACATCATGGGTGAACCAAAATAAAATTGAACACGGAAGGATGGGTAGAATGTGGATAGAAAGGAAGGAGGGGGCTAGTGCCTTCTAGGTGGAGAGAACCGTGTAAAGAAAAGCACAGACATGGACAGTTTTGGGGGAATTGGTGACACATCCAGTTAGAGAAGGTCAGAGACTTTCACAGAAAGGGAGGAGGGGGAGCTAATCTGAAAAATGAAATGCCAAGCTAAAGGGTCCATACTTTCTTTATTGGGTTGGCATTGGAAGAGTCATTAAAGATTTCCAATCTACTCAATGAAGGGATTGGAACTGTTCCTAGGAAGAGCCTTCTGACAGCTGGGCATATAATGGATTGGGGAGGAAAACAATGGAAGACAGAGGTTGTTATTGTCACTCTAGGGTGTGTCAGAGAAATGAGTCAATGGATGTGAAATACCTGTCAGAAGTAGAAAATAAAAGCTTATGGTTCCTGAGAGTTCACTATATGCAGCCTTGTGCTAGGGGCTTTCCTTACAGTATTTTATTTATTTAATCCACAGTGATATTATAAGGTAGGTATGATTAGTCTTAGTTTACTGATTGTGAAACTGAGACTCGGATCAATGCAATACCCTGTTAAAGATCTCATGTTTTGTGAGTGGTAGAGCTGGACTTTATACCCAGCTATGGAGGACTCCCAAAGCCAAGCCCCTTTGACTACTCTGGACCACATCCCAAAAGGACTAGCCATTGACCTAATAGAAGGGGAAAGAAAAAGAGTGGTGTCAAAGAAAGCCTCAAGTTTTCAAGAGTGTGTGATGGAGAGTGCAAATAGTTATGTGGACAGAAATAGGGAAGTCAAAAGAATATCTTTTTCTTAGGAGTTGGAAGTTTAGAAGGATATTTTGTGAGATGAGAAAAATTGTGAGCTTATTTTGACCTTCCCTCAAGGTGTAACATATGAATGAACCTAAGCAACAGTAGAAATTAAAGGACATAAAGAGGTCAGAAGACATAGTGTTACAAAAATGACCAATCAATTACTCCATCCATTCTCTTGTATTCAGACTGACGTGAATGACCACTCTGTTCCCCAGGACCTCTGCCACATTGCCCTGCAAGCCCGAGTGATCTTTCATACCTGCCTGCTGGTATTAAACAATGGGCCCAGTCTACCTACCTTCCCTGCCTACAGTCCTGGAGAGGAGGTAGCACCTGTTTTGTACCACATGATCCCACCTGTTTGGCCACAGTTGGCTGGAGAATAACCAAACCACGGATGGACTGATAACCCATGCCTCACCTGGTGAATGATTAATGCTGTAGGATGAACTTTTCTTTTAACCAAAGAGATTCTTTAGTTCTTCACACAAATAAACATCTGGCAGATCCGTGTCTCTAATTCTCCAGACTAAGCCTCTGACTACAGCCAGGGTTTCCAGAGCAGGACTGAATCTCTATGAACCCTTTGCATCCCTCTGTCTTCCAGGTCCAGCTCAGTATCTGAAACCTTGTGGGCAGTCAGTAAATATATATGGGTGAATATATATTTGAATCTTAGTGGTAGACATAGCTTTGTCTCAAGCAAGTTTGTAGAAGTAAAAATACAAACAACTATAAACAAATATACATATTTGTGATATATATTTCACAGATATATATGGAGATATATATGGATAATATATCTAAAATGTCACAAATATATATATACACACAAATATGTATATATCCATACACAAATATATAGATATAATTTGTGGTGTATAGTTGTTTGTACTTTTAAATCACTGCCAAATATTTTATTTTATTATATCATAAGCAGTTATGTCCACATCTGTCTCCACTAATAATCATTTTAAGTGCTAATAGTGTTAGGCACTTTCTGAGTGTTTTATGTGTATTGACTTGTTACTTCTTCACAGAAACACCAAGCATTAGTATCTCTCCTTAACTCCATTTTCAGGATGAGTAAACGTACAAGGAAGTTAATTCATTTGTAAAAGGGTTATAAAGTCAATTAAGTGGAGGAACCCAGCTTCTCCCTAGTTTGTCCCCTGAATGCTATATGCTACACTGCCCTTTCAGAATAGACAGTAAAGTCCATGAAGTCAGTCTGACTCATCTCTGTTTGTTTTCTGCTTGTCACTTAGTAGGTGGTCAGCATGTGTGTGCAATATAGAATTAAATTGCCTTTTCTCAAGTTGGCCAACATGTAATACGTCGTATTACCTATTGTATAATATGACATGTGGAGGGCCTTGGTTTTGTTAGGTATAGTGATAGTTCAGATAAAATTGAGGGAGATTGTTAGAACTTGGGGTCCCAGGAGGAGGTAAAGTGGGATATCTGGGGCCAGAAAAGCCAGGGCAGGATGCTTGGGCTGCAGGAATTTGTGTACCCTGTTTTGTGGTCATGGGAGATGCCCAGAGGGTGGGGAGCGGGGGTAGCCGCATGGGGCAGGAGTACCAAGGACAGGGTTTCCTTAAGAGTTCTTTCCATTTTGAAAGACCACTATGTTCTGTCCAGTAACGTTGATAGCCCTTCACTTAAAAAATCAACTCTCCTGCCTCCGTTAACATTTACTAAGTGTTATAAATTGAGTGGCCAACTTTGTGGGCCAACCTATATGACTTTTCCTCTGAATGGTTGTGGCTTTGAATCTGTGAAAAGTCAGTTTTCTCAGTCAGAGTAGAAGCCATTTTTACCAGAGGCTTTAATCTAGACCCGGGCTTACACAAAGGTTCCCATGCATCTCAATGAAGAGCAGGTTCTCTGGAATCTATAGAGACTCCAGGGACCCAAGGCACATGAGCATTGGGAACTGCATTGCAGCTTGCCACCCCAGGAGGGGCAGAACATTCTCCCTAGTGACAGAGAAGGTGGAGTAGCTTTGGTGCCACTTTGGGCTTGTGGCATGGGTGGCAGCAGCCACAGGTGGCAGTGGCATCCACAATGGCAGGAGGTCTGTTGTGCAGTGGCTTTACAGCACCTTGTGTGGGTTGATCAGACCTTTGCAATCTGTTTGGTGCACCTTCATGGGCATAAGAAGTTTTTGCTATAGTTCTTCCTAGGAATCCAGGGCTGCAGAGGAAAAACATGGCATGTCCCGGGGAGCTGAGAGGACAGTCCCATGAGTCCATGCCACATATCTCCAGGGGACTTCCAGAAACTGCTGGGCGGACTTTGAAGATGGAGAAAGTCAAGGTTTCTGCAATAGCAGGTGGGAAAAAAATGATAGAAATAGTGTGTGAACATGCTGCCCTCAGGCCAGTACTCCTTGAGAGATTTGGCTTCCATACAGGTTAAGAACAGGTAAGATTTTCTTTTTCTGGTTTTTCACAGCATACCGGGCATTCCATATAATAAGGACCAACTGCAGGCAGCAATGATAGAAAGGTCTTCTGACATCATCCCTGCCTGTTCATTGGTTTGACAACCTGTCAGCTCAATGCAGCCTGCGATGCCTCCACGTGAGTCACTCTGTTAGCTGCTGTCAACACGGTGGATGTGCATTTTCAGTGCTGATAGCACAAACAGAAAATGTTGGAATGGTCAATTTTATTGAATGAGAACATGAGAAATGGTCAATTTTATTGAATGAGAACATGATGCTAACTTGGAATCTTGAACTAAATGCTAACTTTGGTATGGTTTTATTTTGACAAATTCAATTCATGGTGCCTGTTTATTTTAAATAGGAAGTTAAAGACTATTGTAGAGTTTCTTTTATTTTTTTTAACATACCACCACTTTTCATCTGTAGAGTGCAGTGAGTACTACTGTATTTCAACTGATGTTAACCTTTGCATAATTTATGTAAATACTATCCTTATTAACAGCATTTACATTACTGACTGACCCAGAGGTAGCTGAAAAACCTCAGAAAAATACTGTTTCGCTCTTCTTTACTGAAGTGCTAGGTTAGTAATAACAGCCATACCCATTCACATGTGCCAGCAAACAGTCAGAGGCAAGGTATGTAATACAACTCCTTGTGAAATAATATCTCACTTAAAACTTATACTGAATCCCAACACTTTGGGAGGCCGAGGCGGGTGGATCACGAGGTCAGGAAATCGAGACCATCCTGGCTAACATGGTGAAACCCCTTCTCTACTAAAAATACAAAAAATTAGCTGGACGTGGTGACACGCGCCTGTAGTCCCAGCTTCTCGGGAGGCTGAGGCAGAAGAATGGCGTGAACCCGGGAGGCGGAGCTAGCAGTGAGCTGAGATTGCGCCACTGCACTCCAGCCTGGGCTGCAGAGCGAGACTCCGTCTCAAAAACAAAAACAAAAACAAAAACTTATACTGGCCAACCTGCAGAGCTAGTGTGATAGTATTTAGAATAGGACTGACTCAGAGGTAGTTTAAAACCTCACAAAAACATTTTTTAGCTCCTTTATTGAAGAGGCAGTTCAGCGGTAATGACGATAGGCATTTGTTTATGTCAGGAAATATAAAAAGAGGTATGTGGTTTGTACTATCAAATATGTTTTCATATGTACATGATGATGTGCTGGTAAATATTTGACAGCAGGTTCTGTGAAGAAAATGAAAACCTTGATTTATAGTTTGCCAATTTTGATGGTGTAAATACTGCCACAAGCTACCAACAAAATAGTACTGAATGTGGAGTCGGGAAGAGACGTGCAGTAGCAGTAGATGTGGATAGTATTTTCACCATACAGAGGCAATAATATAAGTAACCTAAACAACAAAGATCATAGTGAAATGTAGCAACCTAATTAGAAGTGATGAGTGTTGGGTATTTATTACCTTTGTTTTTAATATAATTTAATAGTAAGTTTGTATATTTTAAATAATGACTGTTTAATAACTGCCTCACAAAATTCCTGAAAATTTAACAATCAGCAGCACTTTTAAGGCAATATGAGGTGTCGCTAGCACATCACTATATTTTAGTATGTGTGTACAAATATATTTACATATACACCCATATATATACACATACATAAGCACATACACACATATAATTATATCAACGTATAAAGATACCAGTGGTATTTTGTGTGGAAAATGTTAACACGTACCATAATAGTTACTAAACTAAAGGTACGTATTTTCTCCTGACAACCACGTTGGGTTGCAACATGGAAATGAAATATACCAAAATTTGCTACATTAGCATACTCATAAGGTCTACAAACATCAGGGACTTTTCATACACACACACATACATATATATATATATATATACGTGTATATATATATACATATATATACATATATACATATATATACATATATATATATACATATATATATATGTATATTCTTTTTTTTTTTTTTTTTTGAGAGGAGTCACTCTTGTTGCCTGGGCTGGAGTGCAGTGGCGCTATCTTGGCTCACTGCAAGCTCCGTCTCCCAGGTTCAAGCTTCTCCTGCCTCAGCCTCCTGAGTAGCTGGGATTAAAGGCACACGCCACCATGCCCGACTACTTTTTGTACTTTTAGTAGAAACAGGCTTTCGCCATGTTGGTCAGGCTGGTCTCGAACTCCTGACCTCAGGTGATCCACCTGCCTCAGCCTCCCAAAGTGCTGGGATTACAGGCATGAGCCAACACGCCACACCCACATACATGTTTAATTCTGTGTCATTCAACTTTTATATGCTTCAGATTCTACTGTGAAGATGAGTAAACGAATATTGTCCATTATATTTACAATAAAATTTTGGTATTACATTTGGCATACGACACTAAACAACATAAATTTTAGATAAAGGTTTTTGCTGCATTACTTAGAATTCCCCTCAGTACAAATTTCCTAATGAAAAGGTTTAATTTTTCTTGAATGCTTTCACATATTCAAACAAGAAGTCATTTTCTAGTAATTTCTGACATTCTTTGCTTTCTCTAATTTTTAAAAGCTGAACACAAATTTGACAGGTGTATGAAGGCTTCTAACATTCAGGATGTGGAAAGACCTTTTGGCTTGTGTGAATTTTCTGATGTTCAGTGAGAGCTGATTTTTCACAGAAGGTTTTCCCACATTCACTACATTTATAGGGTTTGTCTCCCATGTGAGTTCTTTGATGGACAATGAGATTTGACTTCACACAGAAGAATTTTCCACACTCATGACATGCAAAGGATTTCTCTCCTGTGTGTGTTCCCTGATGGACAGTGAGGGCTGACCTGGGGCAGAAGGATTTCCTATGTGCTTTGCATTCATAGGGCTTCTGCCCTGTGTGAGTTCTCTGATGTTCAGTGAGCTTTGACTTCGCACAGAACATTTTTCCACATTGCTTACAGTCATAGGGCTTTTCTCCTGTGTGTGTTTGCTGATGGTTGGTAAGGTGTGGTTTCTGGCAAAGGACTTTTCCCCATTCAGTACATTCATAGGGTTTCTCTCCTGTGTGTGTTCTCTGAAGCTGAGTGAAGTTTGACTTCTCCCGCAAGGTTTTCCCACATTCACCACATTCGTAGGTTTATTTCTCCTCACTCAGTGAGCTCTCCAAAGCTGAGTGAGATGTAACTTCTTGCTGAAATTATTCCCATTTTCATTGTGGTCAGAGGGCTTCCCCCCATGTGTACTATCTGATGTTTAAAGAGAGTTGAGTTTTCCCAAGTTTTGTCACTCGATTTATATTCATGAGGAATCTTTCTTGTGTAAGCTCCCTGACAGATCATGAAAGTTGAACTGTCACAGAAGATTTCCCATATTCATTGTATTCATAAAGATTCTCCCTTATAGGTTGGGCACGGTGGCTCACACTTGTAATCCCAGCACTTTGGGAGGCCAGGTGGGTGGATCACTTGAGGCCAGGAGTTTGAATCCTGCCTGGCCAACAAGGCAAAACCCCATATTTACTAAAAATACAAAACAATTAGCTGGGTGTGAGACCTGTAGTCTCAACTACTCAGGAGGCTGAGGCAAGAGAATCGCTTGAACCTGAGAGGTGGAGGTTGCAGTGAGCAAGATCCCACTGCTACACTCCAGCCTGGGCAACAAGAGCAAAACTCTCTGCAAAAAAAAAAAAAAAAAAAAGATTATCCCTTATAAGAATTATCTGATCTGATGTCCAAATCTAAAATCAATACAGAAGGACTTCTCACAAATACTGCCTCCATATGGCTCCTTTTCCAAATGAGTTCTTTGAGCTTTCAACAGTGAAAGTTCTTCCACATTCATTATATTTAAAGTGTCTCTCCTATCCAAGATTAACTCTTATTTGTAAAAAAAAAAAAAAAAAAAAAAAAAGGCTGCCTCCTCATAGAAGCCTTGTCCATTTTTATTATAATCAAAAGTTTGGTCAAAAATTGTCTGAGTGAGAGCCTGGTGATGATTAATGACATCCCTCTTTTGATCATATTTATACAATTTCTCTCCAATAGGAATTTTCTCAAGCCGAATACCAAGGAGCAATTTCTCACATACATTAAATGCATCAGGCTTCTTTCTGGAACAGTTCTTTTGATCAATAATTAAACGCAAAGTATTTTTCAAACTCATTTCACACAAGTCACATATTTTATTAGGATATGTTCTTGAAGAAATAGGGTTTGTACCCAAATTGGAAGTTTTTCTTACTCTATTAACACTTTCTATGCTTACTGTTTTGTTTTTGGTGAACACAAGCTCCCAAAAATACTTGTCTTGGTTTTTCTGGCTGCTCTCTGACAGGTCATCAACTTTCCGGTTCCTTTCTGGGTGGCACTGGCTTGGAAATCCTTCCTCTAATATTCCGGAGCCCCTTGCTCTATCTTGAAGATCACGTCTGGCTTAGTAATGCAACACCTGGCTGAGACCAGATTGCTGTAAGTTTCCAGAATCACATCTCTGGACAGCATCTTCTGAGCAGGATCCAGCAGATACCACTCTTGCTGGGTAAAGTCTATGCATACATCCTTGAATGACACTTGTTCTTGGGATTTGTTCATTTTCTGTGTAGTGGAGGAGAGAGAGGTCTCCATGTGTCGCTCTGATATGTGTTGAGCTTAGAAATGACCCTTTTCAATGAGTGAATGTAAACATTTATTTCTTATTAATTTACTACCAATTTAGGTTCTCTCTCTTAAACTTGTTCCAGACCTTTCACCTGCACACAGACTTCAATGGCTTCAGGATCCCACCACTCCCTTGTCATGTGCGACCAGAGGCCAGGGATTGTTTCCCATGAGGGACTGGAGGCTGGGGAAGGATGAGCCAAGAAGTTAGGGGAAGCCAGGGATGCACATGCATATCGTAGAGCTTTTTTCCCCAAAGCCCCAAAAGCCAGCCATGCAGAACATGCTGTGAAATTGCAAAGCTTGTTTGGCCAGCTTTAGCCCATCAGCCCTGCCTGGGCTATAGAAGAAGAGAAGAAAGAGATGAGGAGTCCAGTGAAGAGTAAGAAGCTGTTGGGGTACACCATGAGGGTGCTGGGCATTTCTGTGCCCACTATATAGGGATAGGGAAGGGAGCATGTTCCCTTCACCTGGAACCTAGTGAGGAAAGTGTTTGGAGAGCGGCTTGCAGAGATGTGTAAGAGTCTCCTAGAGCTTGGGGCTGGGGGGACAGGGACCAGTTTGAGACTCTCAACGAGAAGAGTTTGAAGGAGGGGGGCTGGGCTAATCACCTTTCTCTGACAGTAGAGTGGAGACAAGTGGTGGTTGTCTGAGCAAGCTGCATGTTGACGATAGTGAACCCCTTGGATGTGACTTCTGGAAGGAAGCCAGCCTAGAGTCATCCTCAAAGGGAGCTGGCTCAACAATCTTCTCATGGGGGAAGAGGGATTCTACCTTGGTAAGAGTTCTTAGTTGCAGATGACAGAACCACTGCCAGTCAGCCTAACTAGAAAGGAATTTATCAGAGGGCATTAGTGACTTAACAAAATATCGGGAATAAGTTCCTAGTCTGCTCCCCTAGGACCAAGTGTCAGAACCTCACCAGAGAGACTGTCCTGAGAAGGGAGCTGATGCCAGCCCTCCACTGACTCCAGGGCTGAGCGGCACCTGGAGACACCCACACCAGCATTATGGAAGCCACACCCACCTATGGACACACCCACCAGCACGGTGGAGGCCATGCCCACCTGCCTGTTTGCTCACGTTTAACTTCAGTGTGAAAGCCTCAACATGGTGCCTCTGATTCATAGAATCTTTGTCACTTGTTCATGCCCTGCACTAAGAGAACTGGAAAATGTTGTGTTTCTGGTTATTCTTTGGGAAGCTGAGTTCATACTGTTTGTGCATGCCAAATTATAAGAGGATGTGCAAAGGACAGTTGCCCACTTATCCTGATGGACAGGTTTTGGCTGCTAGAAGTCAGAGCTGAGTGGAGAGTTCAAAGCGGCCAGCTGAAGGACAGGAATCTAACCCTATGTCAAAAGGGTTAGATGTGGAGGTGCCCAGCAGGAGGTTTTCCAAAGAGACAGCCACAGAGCTACAGGAGAGTAAGAGTCTGCAGGGACATTCGCCATGCCACAGGGCACCAATGCCCTGAGTAGCTTCTCCCTTCAAGTAAGTCGTGTCCTCCATCCCCTCCTCCTGTCCCCCTATGCTGGACCCCAAAGGTCCATAATCAGAAACTAATGAATGGGGTAGGAGATGGAGTAAGAAGTACAGAGAAATTGAATTGTAAGAAGTACAGAGAAATTGACCCCCTTGCCTACGGTAGGGGTAAATTTCTACTGTGTTGGGGAATGGGTAAGTTTTAACTAGGGGAGGAGACTGCAGTTTTGATTATTTGGTTATTACACTGGATGGATCTCCTTAATGTTTGAACATGATGTGAAGACCATTTTATTATCTAAGAATGACGGAGAAAGCTATGGGATCTCACTTAAGGTTTCATCCCAGAGTAGGGAAGAAGAGGGCCAAAGAGCACATTGATTGGGCAATGGGAGAATGAATAAGGTGATTCTGTCTGCTTTCTGGCAAGTCTGGTTTATTCAATCAGTTGGTTATAAGAATTATTGTTATAAAGATATATTTATTGTTGCTTCAACTTTAATCGTTTTTTTAAATAATGTCAATTGAGAATACAGGAGGAAGTGTATATATATATATAGAGAGAGAGAGAGAGAGAGGAAGGTGGACAGGCACAGTGGCTGTATATATATATATATAGAGAGAGAGAGAGAGAGAGAGGAAGGTGGACAGGCACAGTGGCTATATATATATATGTGTATATATATATGTGTGTGTGTGTATATATATATATAGAGAGAGAGAGAGAGAGAGAGAGGAAGGTGGACAGGCACAGTGGCTGTATATATATATATATATAGAGAGAGAGAGAGAGAGAGAGAGAGAGGAAGGTGGACAGGCACAGTGGCTATATATATATGTGTGTGTGTGTATATATATGTGTGTATATATATGTGTATATATATGTGTGTGTATATATATGTGTATATATATGTGTATGTATATATATATATATATATATATAGAGAGAGAGAGAGAGAGAGAGAGAGAGAGGAAGGTGGACAGGCACAGTGGCTCATGCCTGTAATCCCAGCACTTCGGGCGGCCGAGGCATGTGGATCACTTGAGGTCAGGAGTTCGAGACCAGCCTGGCCAACATGGTGAAACTCCATCTCTTCTAAAAATACAGAAATTAGCTGACATGGTGGCCATGCCTATAATCCCAGCTACTTGGGAGGCTAAGGCACAAGAATCATTTCAACCTGGAAAGTGGAGGTTGCAGTGAGCCAAGATCACACCACCGCACTCCAGCCTGGGCAACAGAGCGAGACTTTGTCTCAAAAAAAAAAAAAAAAAAAAAAGAGGAAGGCAAGAGAGACATTCCTAAATTCTTGTTGCTGGTGTTTTTAATCCCTTTTGGCTAGTGAGGAAGAGTAAGAATGAGGGATCAGCCTGGGTGTGGAGCTCACTTTCCAGACAAGGACAGACTTTATAGTGCCACTGTGCCATCCTCTTTATAAGTGTTAGTGTCTTTTATCCCCAGAAGAGCCCCAGGAGGTAGGTATAATCACCCCTACTTTGTGGGTAAGGAAACTGAGCTTGGACAGGTTACACACTGTGTGCAAAGCCACATAGCTTTCAACAGTGGAGTGGGGGACTCAATCCCTTAATCTTACTTTACTGCCCAGTTCATTCTTGATGAGTCTTAGAAGATGTGTCTATCCCAGTCTGGTTCCTTTAAGAGGCCACTCCCCTTACCAGAACATAGCTGGTTTTTATTGAGCACTTGATATTTAAGTCACTGTTCTATGCATTTTATGCTTTTCTCATTTAATACTCCCATAAACCCTATAAGATAGGTAATATTGCTCTCCTCATTTTACAAAATGCAGAGAGTCAGGCAAACTTGCCTGGAAACCATGCAGCTTGTAAGTGGTGGAGTGAGGGTTTATTTTCAGGCAACCTGGCTCTAGTGCAGACTTTGTTTTTTTGGCTTGGAATTCTGTCATTTTTCTCAGTATAGTGCAGACTCCTAACCACCATGCTTTGACATCATGGAATGCACCAAGGCTGAATTAAAAGGCAAAGGGAACTGCCCACTGATTCTCAGCCTTCCAGGAAGAGAGTGGGAAGTCTTCTCTCTTCTGTCCCTTCTTCTCTTGCCTACCTCTGCAATTTTCTCCCACCTCGTGGGAGGGTTCAAGGAGAATTGTCACTTCCATCTGAGCCCTGGATGCCATTCCCCATTCTTCACTAGGAGTTTGATCCAAATAAACCCTCTCTACCATGTCTTCAAAACCACCTCCTACTCTGATTTAAGAGCTAGTGGCAGAAAATGTCTTAGAGGACAAACTGTCTCCATGGCCCATTTTGCCTGGAGAAAATGTCATCGGGGCAGCCACACTGGATGAGGAGAGACAAAAAAATGTAAATGGCTCAACAGAAGAAATAAAAAATAATTTGCTGAGGTTAGCTGGTGGGGAAGAGGAGGGTCTTGACACATTACACGATGAAGCAAGAGCCCAAGTAGGAGAAAGAACCAAAGGGAATCTTCTTTTTCTTTTTTGAGACAGAGTCTCTTTCTGTTGCCCAGCTTGGAGTGCAGTGATGTGATCTCAGCTCACTGCAACCTCCACCTCATAGGTTCAAGTGATTCTCTTGCCTCAGCCTCCCAAATAGCTGGGACTACAGGTGTGCACCATCATACCTGGCTAATTTTTGTATTTTTAGTAGAGATGGGGTTTCACCATGTTGGCCAGGCTGGTCTCGAACTTCTGACCTCAAGTGATTCTCCTACCTTGGCCTCCCAAAGTACTGGGATTACAGTTGTGAGCCCCCACACCTGGACCCAAAGAGAAGCATCTGAGGGCCACGTTGGCCAAGGGACTTTGAAGAAAGAGACTCACATTCAGTGCTGCGGTTTTCTATAACAAGCTACGCTATAATATCCACTGTTTCCCAACCCTTGCGTGAAGTCTGCTGTGTGTTGTCTTGAACTGGTTGCACTTTGAGAAGCCAAACATTTGAAGTGGTGTCCTGCAGGCAGTACCTTGGGGAGAGGCACTGCTCTTCTGGAGGGTGGAAGCTGAGATGGAGGATAGAGTGGAAGCAGGGCCCTGAGAGGATTTGAGAAAACATGAGTTACCTCTCCTTTCCAAGGCACTTTGGTGTGTTAGGAGTCCTGAATTTGTTAGGGCATGTGGGATGGGCACTTGAGACTATTTTTACCTAATTCACAATCCAACAGTGAACATTATTTGAATTATTTAAATACCAGACTAAACTTGACCTCAGCTACCTGAAGTACTTGGGATTGCCCAGACTTGAATCTCTCCTTGCCCCATGCTCTCAATTCTTTTTTACTACTGACTTTTCAACTCATTCTCAGTCTCTGCCTTCATAAGCCTCTCCCATTTACCACAGAATTTACTTTCTTCTCTGCTGTAACCTTGGCTCCATTTCCTGGCTTCTGTTTTTCTCTCTCCTTTGCAACTCATCAGTTCAAAAAGATTTCCTGGATAAAAAATTTCCCCTAGGTCAGTCAGCTCCTGGAAACCCCCCTTCTGCTTCCTTCTCCACCCTCACTCCTCATTCAGTCTCTCCCATGTGCAAAACCGGGAAGAAACTGGAATTTCTGTAGATGTAAGGGAGAGGGTGCATTGGTCAGAGTCCAGCTGCAGAGAGCAGAATACATTCTAGCCAGTTTAAAGGAGAAAGGGATTAAGGGGTATTCAGTGACTTACCAAATTATTGGGGAGGTTGTTTATAGGACCAGCTAGCAAAGGCATACTACAAAACAGCGACACCAAGGCAGCCACAGAATCTCCCATAAACATGATGCTACTCACAAAATTTGAAAGCTCCTGCAAAAGCTGCATGCTCTAGAAATACCCCATCCAAGCCACAATCAGGAAGGCAGTAGAAATGGGATACACAGACAACAACATGACCAGGTGATACGCCATGATAAGGAAGTCCCTGCTATTTGGCAGCTTCAGAATTTTGACATATCTGCTACAATCCACACTTGTAAAATAGATGGCTGAGGGCTGGGTACTGAGACCATACTAATTCTGCCGTAGTGGTGTTTGCCTCCAGAAATAACAGAAGCAGAAGTGAGGCATTCATCTCACTAACCATCTGAAAGCTTTCACTAGTGATTCCAATTAGTAGAATCCAAATAATATCTAGAACTCTACTGCAAGATAGCCTGGAAAATACTGTTTGACTTTCTGACCCTCTGCTGTACAGGCAGACACACAAAAAATGCGGGAAGGGATGTTGTGTTTGAATGAATTGTGTTTACTACAGTGAGTTATCTTTCCTCTTCAGTGGCTCTTCTGGATCCCCTTCCCTAAATAGATTTATTGCCCACCTCTTTGGAATGACAGAGGATAGTCCTGTTTGGCTCTGGGAAGGATGACTCATAATCAGGCTATTATTTATCACAGATTGCATCATAGCCTCTTCCAACTTGTTGCCACAAATTTAGTAATGGCTAAGGGTAGATAAATCGCACTCCATGACACTGGACCATTGCATAGATTTGCTTGCAGTCCACACCATAGACGGCATGGCGGCCACCTTGTAGATCTCTTTTTGGGGCAGAGATCAAAATCAGAAAGAATAAAACCCTTCAGACTTTTTTTCTAGGAAAATAGAAGTAACAGGTCAACTTACTTTCAGCACCATGTTTGAATGATCTTCATCTCTCTTGCAGCTGGAAACAGCACACACTATCTTTTCTCATGTTTTTGTTCTTGTTTTTTTGTTTCAATCTTTCTGTGTTCTCCAGTTATGTCCAGTTGGTTCTAGTCATTAGTAGAATCTTCCTGAGCTAGTCCAGTTCCACTGGAAACAGGAAATACTGGAAACCTCACTAGAAAATAGAGTCCACTTCTGGCCTAGTTTTGCCAGAGTTTTGATAAGCCTCCAAAGTTTTGGTTGTTTATTCAGATTGAGCTTCTGAATCTCTTGAGATTCACTCCTTGCAACTGGTAAGCCAACAGCCTGCAGGGAAAAAAAATCACACATTTTCTGGCCGATCCTTGGAAAAATGTCTGCCTTTTCTCTGTCAGATTTACCAATTTACATGTGCTCCAAAGCTGAGGCCAACTGGTTGAAACTGGAGAGCTAATTTTTAACAATTGAACAACAGTGAAAATTATTGGAATTATTTCAATACCGGACTAAAGTTTATTTATTCTTACTTAAGGTTAAAGGGAATATGTGGATTATTAAAAATTTTAGGGATTGAGCCCAAAAATACACTTTTCTGTAGGAGCTGGATTTTTTTAAAAGAAAAATATAATTTAAAATTTATAATAAACATCAGGGATTGGATCATAGAGTCAAAGTATTTGTATTTAGAAGGGAACTTGTGGGATCCAATATTCCTGATAGGTTATCTTCTGTTATCTTGGGTAAGTGGGTGTTACTGTAAATATGATTTGGGTTTTCATCCAATGTTAGAAAATTCTTGGCAAAACACAAGGATGCATTTGTTTAGAGGAAGGTAATAACATTTATTACAAAAAAAACCCATGATATTAAAGTATCTCTTCATAAGGATTTGATGTTGGTTCAAATTGTGAGACTAGTTATATGAAGTTGTGAATGTTATACATTCTTTCTGAGTTTATTTCTTAATCAGTATGTAATTCAACCTTTTCTATTCTCACCAACATGTTGCTTAAAACAGCTGAATTTAAGGATGATAAAGAATGTTCCATCAAGCCAATGGAATATTCCTCAAATATTTCTGAGAGTCTTAGGGTGCCTTTCATTAACCCCTATACAAATCCACTTAGCTATCATGTCAACCATCATGTGGAACGCACTTTTCTCTTTAATTTTTGATGGGTACCTTTATTTCTGATGGCTGCTAGTGAATAGTGCTGTTTCGTGATATGCAGCACCTCTCCAATGGCATATTTGTCCTGGTGTGGCCATCAATATACTGCATGCCTTGATGTGTCAAAACTATAAGGTGGTTTGTAGCTAAGTGCAGATAAGACTACCTCATTCTATGTATTACTTAGGATGTTTGTGGTTGAGAATTAATAGAAAACTCAACCAAATGTGGCTCAAACAAGTGGAAATTGTCTGTTGAACAATAAAGTAGGTGTCCAAAGGTAAGAAAGTATATGAATCTGTGAGGATTAGGTTAGGTAGCAAGAAACAGAGACTGAAACTAACAGTGGCTTAAACAAGCTTTGTTTCTCTCTCACATATAGGCCAGAGATAAGAAGGCCAGGGCTTCTATAGTAACAGCACTCAATAGAATCTGGAGAAACTTTCGTCTTCTTCTAGACTCCTTCCAGCTCTGCCATTTCCTAAATCAGTGTGGCATTGTCCCCATGGGCTAAATTGTTAACTAGAGCTCCAGCCATTGTATTCATGCTCCCAGCAACTGAAAGAAGAGAAAGATGAAGATGTTCATGACCCAGGATCCTTGTAATGGAGGTTTCCAGAAGTTGCCACATGACTCTTCTGTTTATATTCCCTCAGCCAAAGCTCAGCACATGGACACACCAAACTGCAGAGAGATGATATGTTTACTCTGGATGGCCAGGTGCTCAGCAAAACCAGCTCAGCAAAACCCCATGGAAAATGGGAAGAACAATTTTGGGTGGAATTGTTTCTGCCAAAGCACCTTTCAGGTTGTTCACTACCATGGACTTCAACTCTGTTTTCTTGTGAGTCACTTGGCTTTGCCTACTCAGTGTTTGGTTTCATTTTAATTTGGTAACAAAACAATTGAAGCAGTTTCAGAACATGCCCGTTGTGACTGTGTGCAGAGAGAAGAGGTGGCTTCCAGACATTCTCCTAAAGGAATGTGAGATAATTTTCCCACAAGACCCTATCAAGGCTGGATGGAGTCTTGCTCACTTTTGAGCCAGTCAATGGCAAAGGGGTAAAGATTACTCCTAGATGGGTCAAGTGCACCCCCCGACTGGGGATGGGGCCCGTTTCCCCAGAGTAAGCTTCCTGGTCAAAAAGGAAGAGTAGATAACTGGGGTTATGTTAGGAAAAACAAAGAGAGAGAATAGATGTTGGGCAGGGGACTCTCTGGTCTGGGCCAGAGAAGGGTGGCACTAAAGCCCACTGTTTCTGGCTCATGGGCACATGCAGCTTCCAGAGAAATGACTCTTAAAGTTTTATTTATTTATTTATTCACAGGGTCTCACTCTGTCACCCAGGCTGGAGTGTGGTGGCCCAAACATGGCTCACTGCAGCCTTGACCTTCCAGGCTCAAGCAATCCTCCCATCTCAGTTTCTTGAGTAGTTGGGACTACAGGCATGCGCCACCACACCTGGCCAACTCTCTTCTGAAAATTTTTTGTAGAGATGGGGTCTTGGTATATTGCCTAGGCTGGGTCTTTGTGTTATTTATTTATTAATGTAGTTGTTGTTTTCTTTTACATTCCCTTGCTGTCTCAGGACCCAGACATGAATCCTATGGATAGGTCCAGGGATGTCAATAGCAGGCACCACATTCTGCTGACCTCTAAAATAGGGTATTCATAACCTGGTCAAGATCACTGTGCTCAGCTCTCCCTTCCCTTAATGTGAGTTTCCTGTCATAAATTTCTTCAATCTTTCATGCAAACAGATTCCACAGGGCATAGCAAGATGGAGAGAGCTCCTATCCAAGTTGAAACCTACATTATATATAAAATGGGAATAGTAGTCACTCATCCCAAAACGTTATTATGAAACTTAAATATATGGCCTTTGAGTGTAGGTTCTCACTTCTTCACACCATCAAATCCCCAGACAGCAGGATATAAAGCATGGTAGTAAATAACACATAGTTAAATGTTTTGGCATTAGATCAAACAAGATAGCACATGTAGATGCTTAGCATACAGTAGGCATTTTATAAATGTGAGTTGTTTTCCTGCAGAGGCTCTTGATGTCATTTGTCACACCTATTTCAGGGGAATTTCAATACCTGTGGACTGTGTCCTGAGTTCCTGGTTTATATCTAACATCAAAGCCAAATTAATTTTTAAACTACCACCAAACTCATGTCCCAGGCTGAAACATATAGGAAGACGATTTCTTTAATTTTTTCCTGGGACAGGAACAAATCCAACCGTAAAGAAAGAGTATTCTTTCACTGTCACCCAGTGGAGAGAAGTTCTGTTGAGGTTGCAAACATGAAGAGTTGAGTCCAGTGTGGCGAGCACTAAGCAATATGGAAATCAAACAGCCCTGGGTAAATTGGCTTGACGCTTGCAGTAGTTATCAAATGAAACATTATTTTAATGAAGAAAGAGGTCATTGTTAGTAAATGCGATTTAATTATAATGAGGTTGTAAAAACTTGCATTTTATTATTGATCCTACAAGAACTATAAGAAAAGAAATCATAGGAATTATAGGTGACTTTCTTTTTATTAGGCAATTATAGTTTTTTCAGACAAAGCATGGATGTTTTCTGAGGTGTTTAAACTTTGTCTAATCACGTAAAAATTATCATAGAGCATTTGCAGTGTTCTTTTTTTTTTCTTTTCTATTTTGAAGGGGAGTTGTCCTGTAGGTGCTTCGTATATTGGCCATAAAGTGTACTCTTAATGGTAAAGCCTCCCTGATGTAAGTTTATATATTTGTTCCCACAAGGCATTGACATCTGTTAAATCAAATTGTATTATGTTATTTGCTAGGAGCAATGTGAAAGTCTGCCTCATCCAATAGAGTTGATTTTATTTTTTTTTATTCCCCAGGAAGATGACTTCAGTCAGTCATTCCATACCTAGGGTGAGATCGGGGTAATCACTCCCAGGAGTTGGTTAGAAGATGGACTCCCCTCTCTCCTCAAGCCTTATTCAATGGTGGCTCCTCCCTGGGCCCGGAGCCTAAGCCCAATCTTGGGAAAGAAATTTCTCTGTAGAGTTCACCAGAAACGACGTAAAACTTACAAACCAGATTTTTTCCTTTGGAAAAGTTGCTAGCTTTTTACCAAGTTCTTTTACACATCAAAATAATTTCTCACTTCTGCATTATATTCACTTCTAATTTTGAATTTCTCATTTGCTCCTCCATGAGCATCCGTGGATCATGGTTTTGCAGTGATGAACAGGACCGAGAAGGTCTCTGCCCTCACATGGCTCACATGTTCAAGAAAGAGACAGACTGAAATTGAGTAAAGAGAAAAGTAAAAAACTATGATAATAGCAGATCATAAAAGTGCTAGAAGAAAGTGAAACAAGATAAGGTGGTAAAGAGTGTTTGAGGGTCACATTAGCTGGAGTGCTCCAAAGGCCTCTCGGAGGAGATGACGTTTGCTCTGGGACCTGGTTGAAGGTATTCTGTCGCTCTCTACCTTAAATCACGGCGATTAATTTTAATCTTCCATTCTAGATTCTAAGTTCCTTAAGGGCACTGTCTTTCTCTAACTGATCTTTGTTTCCTCCAGAGCTCACAGCCTTATGCCTTCTACTTGGGAGGTGTTCAGTCAACAGTCGCTAAATGAATAACGATGATCTCATATTGACCCATAAAGCCCTCAGAGCTAAGAATTGTTACCCACATATACAAAGTGGCCAAGTCACTTGATTAAAGTAGTAAGTGAGGTACCACCACTCCATCATGCTTTTCTTTCTGGAAGCCCATAGATAGTTCTTTAGAGCAATGTAAATATAATTTGAGGTAGGGGATTTCATGCTTTTTGAAATTATGGAAATACCAGTTTAAAAAATACAGAACACCACTACAAGATCAAAAAGTTGACAATTCTTCACTCTGACTGCTGGGAGATGATGTTTTAGGTAGGATACAGAACACGAGAATGAAACTATATCTAGGATATAGTTGTCAGTTTTTGAAGCCTCTGAGTGGAGAGCTACTTTAGGTCACAGATATAAAAGGTTTGGAAGTTTACAATTTAATTCTAATTATCTAGGACCTAGAAAAGTCCAACACTTTCCATGAAGTCGTACTGGGACGTGGGGAAGTAGTATTGTGGAAATTCAGGATGCAAATGAGGAAAACCCTTCAGTTACCATCTGGTTTACTCTGATATGACTTCATTGCTCTTTAGTGACATTTACTGGACTTTGTGAGATTCACCTTTTAACCTACATTGGTGTATTAGAGTTCTCCAGAGAAACAGAACCAATGGGATATATATAAATGAGGGAGTTGCTTTTATTACTAGGAATTAGCTCACACAATTATGAGAAGTTCCAAGATCTGCTGTCTGCAAGGTGGAGAGTCAGGAGAGCTGATGGTATAGTTCTAGTGCAAGTCCAAAGCCCTGAGAGGTAGGAGAGCTGATAGTGTAAGTTTCAGTCTGAGTCTGAAGGCCTGAGAACCAGAAGAGCTACTGGTGCAAGTTCCAGTCCAAGTCCCAGATAAAAGGCTGGAGAACACTGATGTTCCAGCTTGAAGACAGTCAGACAGAGAGCAAATTCTCCTTTATTGAGTCTTTTGTTCTCTTTAGGTCTTCCATTGATTGGATGAGGCTCACCCACATTGTGGAGATCAATCTGCTTTACTCAGTCTATCAATCCAAATGTTACTCTCATCCAGAAACACCCCCACAGACATACTCAGAACAACGTGTAACCAAATAACTGGGCACCCTGTGGCCCAGTCAAATTGACACATAAAGCTAACCATCATAGATGGAAATCTATGGTTCTAAGGGAACCTATCCCAGGAAGATATCCACAGGTAGAGTTTTGCGAACTATTGATCAGAAGATAAACATTTCATTGCAGAAGGAAAATGTATGAAGCTTAGATTACAGCGATGGAAGGTATTAAATTTGGGAATCTAGGAAAATTTGCACCAAAGAACAAGACATTGTGGGAGAGCAGAGAAGAGGCTGTTGGATGTTCACATTATTTTGAGTGCAGCAGTGCAAAGAGCCAAGAACACAATGGGCATTCAGTTAGACAGAGCATGCCTGATACTGTCCCCTCATGTGAATGACATTGTCATGAGAAAAGCCACCTGCAAATGAAGGAAGCTCTCATTAGGAGTGGGCAACAAGGAGTCCAGGAACATCACTTTGGGAAAAGTCTGTTGATGAATTTAGGGAAGGTTTATGCAATGAGCACAGGATCAGATTACAAGAATCTTATAGTGCAAATCCAAATAATTGTACTTGAGGATGAAGATTCAGAAACTTCTTGAACAATGCAGACCTGATACAGTTCTTGCTGACTCGGTTGCAGGCAGTATAAACTTAATACACATTGTTTCACTTTTTCCACATTGTGTTTTTCCTGTACAGAGGGCACCAGGAACTATTCCTCTCACGACTTTATTAGATCGGCCTGAAGTATCAGCAACTATCCCAAAAGTTATGGGATAGGATAACTTGCTGCTATTATTACCTTTCCTGCTTCTCATTGCTACCCAGGAGAGTCTAGTCCACCAAAAATGGTTACAATCAGGTGATAGGCAACTTCCTGGTACTTACACCCTGGGACAATCCCCTTCCCCTGAGTGTAAGTTGGACTCACTAACTTTTAACAAATAGAATATGGCAAAAGTCATGAGATGTAGTTATGAAAAGATTAGGTTATAAAAAGACTGGCTTCCATACTCTCTCATTCTCTTTTAGATGCCTTGGCATAAGGAAAGCAAGCTTCCCTGTTGTGAGCAGCCCTATGGAGAGGCCCATGTGGCAAGGAGCTGGCATCTCAAGCCAGCAGGCAGCAAGAGCCTGAGGCCTGCCGACAGTCACGTGGGTAAGCATGGAAGTGGACCCTTCCCCAGCCGAGCCTTCAGATGACTGCAGCCTCAGCTGACATCTTGGTTGCAGCTTCAGGAGATACCCTGAGTTGGAAGACTTCAGTTAAGCCTTAACTGGATTCATGACTCACAGAAACTGTGAAATAATAAATGTTGTTTTTAGCCACTAAGGTGTGGGATAGTTATGCAACAATAGATAACTAATACATATAGAAAGAAGGGGAGATCAACAGAGGTACATGAAAGAGAAAGAAAACACTTCAATGAAGACTTCCAACTTGCAGTAAATTATAAAACAGCACATCACTAAACCTGCAGAGCTGTGCTTCTGAAAACCACACTCATCACCTGAGACATTTCTTTAAACTCTTTGTAAGATGTAAGGGACTTAGGACTCCTAAAAATATTTTTCTGCTTTCTATCACTTTACTGATATTCTCTTTAGGGAGAAATTGTTCTTACATATTATTCTTTACTTATTTAGACAATTTCCTTGGTTCTTTGAACATATTTAAAACAATTGATTTGAAGGCTTGGTCTAGTAAGTCCAAAATCTAGCCTTCTGCCGAGACAATTTCTATGACTACTTTTCTTCTCTGTGTGTAGGCCATACTTTTTTGTTTCTTTGCACATCTTGTATTTTTTTGTTGTTGAAACTAGGCATTTTAGATAATATAATGTGGCAACTCTGGAAATCACATTCTCCCCCATCCCCCTGGATTCACATTGTTGTATTGTGATATGGCTTAGCTATGTCCCCACCCAAATCTCACCTTGAATTGTAATAATACCCTTGTGTCAAGGGTAGAGATAATTGAATCACTGGGGGCCATTTTCCCAATACTGTTCTCATGGTAGTGAATAAGTCACATGAGATCTGATGGTTTTATAAATGGGAGTTCCCCTACACAAGCTCTCTTGCCTGCCACCATGTAAGACGTGCCTTTGCTTCTCCTTTGCCTTCTGCCATGATTGCGAGGCCTCTCCAGCCATGTGGAACTGTGAGTCCATTAAACCTCTTTCCTTTATAAATTATCCAGTCTCGGGTATGTCTTTATTAGCAGAGTGAGAACAGACTAATACATATTGTTTCTCCACTTTGTGACTTCTCTGAATTAATTCTGTCAAGTCTGTATTCCTCGTCATTAATTCCTCTATTGTTCTGCCCACCCACCAATATTCATTAGCAAGTCATTAGGAGAACCTCTCAGCTCTAGCTCTAAAATCTGTGCCCTTTCCTCCAGCTGCACTGCTACCACTCCAGCCCAAGACACCTGCTTCTCTCTTCTAGGATTCTCCCCAATGGACTTCTTGCTTCTGCCTTACCCTTCCATCTTCTGTTCTCCCCACAGCATCCAGGATGGTCTTAGGTTATAAAAAGACTGGTTTCTACTTGGTATCCTCCACCAAGGCTAGTACTGTGCTTTGCACATAGTAGATGTTTAATCAATGTCTACATACACACAGTAAATACACTTCTGTTACTCTTCTGCCTATTCCCCCCCCAGTGGCTTCCCTTCCAGAGCCCCTGAGGGCCTGGCTGATGCGGCCCCTCTCTACCTCTCACATCTCCTCTCCTTCCACTCTTTTCCTTACTTCCTGTACTCCAGCTCCCTGGTTTTCCTTCAATTGCTCAGACACACCAGGCTGACTTTCATTTCAGTGTTCTTTGACTTTATTCTTTCTTGCTTGGAACATTCAGCCCAACACCTTCTTGTGATTACCTCCTTTGTATTAGGGACTTCTCAGCTCCAATATCACGTGCTCAGAGAGGACTTCCTTACCATGCTGTCTAATGGAGAGACTCTCTCCAAGTCCATTTCAACCCCATGGTCCTGTCTGATGACAATCACAGCAGCTGTTAGTTTGGAAATTATCTTGTTTGTTTAATTGGTTATCATAGTGATACTCTACCTTTTTCTTGAGAATATAAACATCACAGGAGCAGGGATCTTAACTGTATTATTTCCCAGCTTCTGGACAAGTGCTTAGCACATAGAAAGTAATAAGTGCTCAATAAGGTATTTGTTGCATGAATGAAGGAATAAATGAATGGGCATACATGCTAAAGTAGTAAAGCAAAGTGTGTGGGCTCAGATCCACATTAGGAGGAAGGACTGAAATAGTAATAGTAGCCATAGTAATAACTACTATAAAAATATCAGATATGACTAGTCTCTGGGAGCGATCTTCATTGTTATCTCATTTTCCATGAAAGAAAACTTGGCTTTTTGTCACATCCTCCCTCCACCAAAAAAAAAAAAAAAAAAAAAAAAAAAATCAAATTTTACCAAGTTTTAGTCAGTAGTGGTAAATATAGCACTCGGCATGTGCAAGGCTTATTACAAGCCTCTTGCATGCACTAACACATTTAACTCTCACAAGAACTTTATGGGGTAGGTGCTATTATTATCTTTGCTGTACAGATAAGGAAACCAAAGCATGAAGATGTTGGATTAAATCACGCAGAGTTGCATAGCCCAAAGTCACCGAGCCAGAGGTGGGAATGGAGCCAGGGGGGCGGGGGGGTGGAAATGAGGCACTCTGGCTCCTGAACCTGTGTTCTTAGCCACCACACCAAGGGCTGAGCTAGTGAAGACATTGGAGAGAAATGGTGGAGAGTGGTCCATCACACGGAGCAAGGCACAGTAGTAGAAATCCCTGCTAAGCCTCTTAATTCTTCCTGTGTTGTTTCGTTTCAGCCAATAGCTGCTCTGTTGCCTCATCAGCTCCCCGAAATGGACCCTGTCACTTGATGGGGACGATTGCCTTCTAATCACACTAATCACACTCATCATTCCACTTAGCATGGATGTTCAAAGGATCCTCCCTTAGAACTAGTGGAGGATGATAAATTACTTTTCCCAACACAAATTTGTTTATTCCACTGTCACATGAATAATGATATTCAAGTATTAGGATTCGGGGTTGTGGTTGTGAGAGATGTAATAACGTTTATCTTTCTAGTTTAGTTTCTTCCTTTAAACAAAAAAGTATCGTAATTCCAATTAAATTTCTCTTCCTTCTCTCCTTCTCACCTTCCTTCCTTCCTTGCCTTCCTTCCTCCTCCTCCTCCTCCTTCTTCTTCTTCTTCTTTTCTCTCTCTCTCTCTCCCCCTCCCTCTCTCTCTTTCTCTTTCTTTAATATGAAATGGGGTCTTACTACATTGCCCAGGATGTCAAACTCCTGAACTCAATAAATCCTCCTGCCTTAGCCTCCTGAATAGCTGGTTGGCTTAAATATACTTCTTGACCACAGAAAAACTGTTTACTCTCTGGCTTTGTCCTTAATTGTATCTGAGAAACAAAGGTATCCCATAAAATAAAGACAAAAGTGTAAATTAGAAATAGAAAAGGAAGAAGCCAGAGAAATGCAAATTAAAACCACAATGAGATATCATTTTATACCAGTCAGAATAGCTATTAATAAAATGACAAAAAACAACAAATGTTGGCAAGGATGAGAAAAGGGAAGGTTTTATACACTGTTGGTGGGAATTAGTATAACCTCTATGGAAAATAGTATGGAGATTTCTCAAAGGACTAAAAATAGAACTACCATTAAAACCAGCAATCCCACGATTGGGTATCTGCCCAAAGAAACAAAAATCATGACACAAAAAAGACTTGTATGTTTATTGCAACACCATTCACAATAGCAAAGATATGGAATCAACCTAAGTATTCATAAATGGAGGACTGGATAGAGAAAATGTGTTACATACACAGTGGAATACTATTCAGCCAAATAAAAGACTGAAAGCATGTCTTTTGCAGCAAGATGGGTGGAATTGGAGGCCATTATCTTAAGTGAAGCAACTCAGAAACAGAAAGACAAATATTGCATGTCTTCACTTATAAGTGGGGGTTAATAATGTGTACACATGGACGTACAGTGTGGACTGATAGACGATGGAGACTTGAAAGGCTGGGGGCGAATGATGAGAAATCACTCAATGGATACAATGTATGTTATTTGGGTGATGGATACACTACAACCTCTGACTTCACCATTATGCAATAGATCCATGTAACAAAATGACACTTGTACCCAATAAATTTATTTAAAAAAATTTTTAAAAGAAACTGGCACAGAAATAATATCCTCTAGTAACCATTAAGTGTGAAAAAAAATGCTTGAAAATGTTGACCCTTGGGAAGGAGGGATATTGAAGGTCTTGGCATGTGTTCCTTGTCTATGAAACACATTAAGTCACAGGCATGTCTCCCCCACCCACATAAACTGAGGAACATCTATCTGTTTAGGAAATAAGCTGTCCTAGGTAACCCCCACTCCCATCCTACCACCCTTGGCCTTTTGCTTGGTGGCCTGGTTTGTCCCTGGGCATGCCCACAGACCTCTTAGCTCTAGATGTGATGATCAAAGGGAAGGTCTTAGCTCATCAACCGTGGGACCCAGAATGACCAGCTCTGGATAAGCCTGAGCAGCTCAGGAGGGACCTGGCATTTTGTCAAGTATATGGGCTAGAAACTAGAGTATTGCATTTATTTAGGCAAAGGCATTAAGCCACAAGTATTTCACTTGATAAATTGAGTGATTTAGACCATGTTTATACTCTGGATTTCTGGGAAACAATAACAAAGCATAATAATCAAATGTAGAAATTTTTGAGGATGAAATCATTTTTATAGAATGTTAACTTTGGAAAGCCCTTCAAGGTCTTCCAATGCTGTCCATTTACCAAATGGAGGAAGAGCGAGATCTGGAAGTAAACTGACTTACTGTAGCTAGCTGGTGGCAAACTAAGCCTCAGAAAACCCAATACTGTGCCCCTTGCACCACAAGATGCCACTCATCGCAAAAACTTGATTTCACCCAGCGATCCAGCAGAATCATGTTGACTGAATAATAGCTGGTGCCACACATCAGCCCAAAGATGGTCATTTGTAAAAAGCCAAGCCCATCTAGAGCTTAACTAAAA